>NW_022680354.1:2025298-2369197 GCF_004115265.2 Rhinolophus ferrumequinum
TGGCTTCCCGCCAGCTGGAGCTGGTTCTTGGCTGGGCAGTGATGCCATTGTAGTGTGCTGGAGGCCCAGTTAGCGGCACATGCTGAGGGTTCGCGGCACCACCGGCTGCCCCAGAAGCTGAGGGACCAGCAGCCGACTGTGCCGTTTGCCCAGGAGCCCAGCACACACTGCGACTTCCTTGTTTATTCAGGTCCAATGAACCTCCTGCTCACTTGCCCCCGCCCCGCCCCCTCTCCTCCCTCCTTCCCTTATTTCATCTCTCCTCCCTTGAGTTGAGTCCTGAGTGCAGAGTGGCCAACAGGACAGCCGCGGGAGGGGCTTGTGGGAAAGGAAGACCAGCGGGCACAGCGAGTTTGAGCTCAGCGCGGGAGGGTGCCGCGGGCGACAGCACTGCCAGAAGAGCTGGAGTCTGAGTGCCGCCGATGCCCAGTCCTGGGGGACGGTCCAGAGCCTCGGGTGAGGCCAGGTAGAGGCTCCCGGGGAGAAGCGCTGATGATGGAGGACCACAATCAGCTTGGGACAGCTGCTCTTTGTGTTACTGAAGTCACATCCTGCCGAGTTTAAGGGAGTGACATTCTCCTGGTCACAGCAGGAGGTGACTTCTACTTTCTTATTAATTTGGTGATACGTGTCCCAGGCCCCTTTTCTCACCTGCGACAACAGAGTGAAAGGGTGAGCAGGGCTGTCAAGGAGTCAACAGGCACTTAGGCATTACCGCCGGTCGCTGTGTGTGGCAGCCCCTGAGTTGGGGTCTCAGGGCCGCCGGCTGGCTGGACCAAGTCCTGGTCCACATCCCACTTCCTCACAGCAGTGGGCACACTGGTTGTAATAACCAAAGCTGACCTTTCCAGGGAAGCTGCTGCATTTGGAAAGTGTCCACCTGAAGGTCCTGAAAACAACACTGGGGCGTTTGTGTCTCTTTGTGGTGTCACAGCCAGGCAGGCGTCTCCACTTGTCGGCACCTGGGCTAGCGGGACACTGGTCAGGCCTGGGAACGGCCGTGTGCTGGGCATCTCTGGCGGCTCTGGACGTGCTGCCTGCTGCGTTTTCTTACTTCTCGGCACATTCATCAAACACTAATTTTCTGTACTCTCCAAGCACTGCTGTGACCCTGCAGCGGGCCTCATGGCAACCGAGCATGGTCGCTTTCCAGAAAGGGCTTGGCCAGCAGTAGAGATGTCATCGAGGGTCTGGGGGAGGCAGTGGGACCCCTACTGCAGTAGGTGTGGTCTCCAAACTGTTCATCTGGTCTCCACTCCAGCTTTGTCCTAATTTGCATGGTTTGGACTGAAGTCACATGGCAACATTGAAGCGTGGTAGAGACTCAGCAGATTTCAGGACATTATTGCATGTAGGTTCATGAGGTTTGTGGTTTCTTCATCAAACATGTAGTTAAATGTTACAAAATGAAACCATAAAAACCTTGTCTAGGAAACATTCATGTGTTTCCAGAGGCGCCAAATGGGCTTGAAAGCAGAACTCTCGGGGAGGCTGGAAAAGCTAGTCTAAGATTTTAGTGAACTTGCTCAGATGAGACTTAAGCAATTAAACTGTTTTTAATAATTTTAAATTTTGACATAAAAATAAGCTTTAAAAAGGGGCCAGTGCAAAGAACACTGTCCTGCTGAATGTTCTGGATGCTGCAAAGTCCCGATGCTGCATCTGTGCTTTGACCAGCATCCACAGGAGAGTCCTCGTCCTCACGGGTAGACAGATGGGGCACCGTGTCTGCACCCACGCCACCTCTCAGCTCGGCCACTGTGGCCGCCCGTCCCAACCCCGATTCCTGTCCTTTCACAAAGAAAACTAGTTTTCATAATGCCCCAAGGTTTAAGAATCAAACCCTAGGCACGGCCCATCCCTCCCTCTCTCCTTCTTTCCTTCCTTCCTTCCTTCCTTTTTTCTCTCCTTCCTTCCTTCCTTCCTTCCTTCCTTCCTTCCTTCCTTCCTTTCTCCCTCCACAATCCAACAAGTGTCTTCAGCCTGCTATAAGCCAGGCGCTCCTCCAGGAGTACAAGTCCCAAAGATCTCTGTCCTTAAGGAGTTGACATTAGAGCCAGAAAGAGACACACTAAGCAAACACACAAGTAAACACACAATCTCCGAGAAGGGCAGATGCCACCATGGGAATTAACATGAGAACGAAACCCAGAGCAATGGGTTTGGGGCAGTGACTATTTTAGGGCAGTTTGTGAGGGCCTCTTAAGGCAGTGACATTTTTGCTGGCACCTGAATTTCAGGAAGGGGTGAGTTGTATGGTGGTTTAGGAAAATGACGCAGAGCGGAAGAGACAGAGGCTGCAAGGCCCAGTGTGGACCGAGCCGTGACATGTGAGGGCAGGAAGGCCAATGCAGTGGGGAGGTGGTGGGCCGCCGTAGGGTCGGTGGTACAAAGTGAAGGTGGGAAAGGTGCGGATCCCGTGGCAGGGACTGGGGACTGCTTCATCCTCTCCATCCTTCAGCTCCTGCAGAGCTTTAGCTCACTGACCGTAGAACCTGGCCTTCATTTTACCAGAATTCCCGGGGTATCGTCTGTAGGATGAACCCTCAGGTGAGGGAACACAAAGTGAAGAACAAAGTAGGAGGCTGTTGGGGTCTCTCGGTGAGCGGTGGTGGGGGCTCCCCAGGATGTGTGAGTGGCTCGCGGGTGATTTGGGTCAGGAGACCACAGCTGCTGATGAACTCGCTGTGGGTGGGGCCCAGGAGGAAAGCAAGGCCAGGACTGTTAGGCTTTGGCTTTGAGGACCTGGGTAGGTAATAACAATAAGGAATAATAACGGCAAGCACCTATGTAGCGCCTACTGCACGCCAGGCGCGGCTCTAAGGCTAAATGCATTAGCTCCGTTTACTATTCACAACAGCTCTGTGAAGCACTTGCCCCCTTTCGCAGAGTGTACATGTCCTCCCCACCACAGACCCACCTGTGACGGGGCCGCCTAGGGAAGGCAGGTGGGTGTGGAGAAACAAAGGATTTGATTGGGGAACGCTATCCACCTGGAGAGAGCAAGACGGCAGTTGACAGAAAACTTGGGGGTCGGGGCGTGGTCAGGACTAGGTGTAGAATCCTGAGGCCTTGGGCGCATGGACCTGTTGGAGGCCCGTCACATCACCCAGACAGAGTGTGGACAAGACCCGGGGAAGCACGGGACACCAGGGAGTGTGTGCCCGCCGCCAGAGGGAGCGCGGGACCAGGGGCATTTCCAGACTGGGCACAGCCTGCGCCTCAGGAAGTTGGAGGGCCGGGGGCCGGGTGGGGGCCAGGAGGGGACCCGAGGTGCCTTCTCCGGTGGAGAAGGTGGAGGAAGGGGACATGCACACGCTTTCCATAACTTTTGTGGTTAAAGGGAGTAGAGGATAAGGGCAGGGCCATGGTTTTAAGGTAATAGCATTTATTTTTTAAAGATAGAGTAAGTTACCACGTGCTCTATGCTGCTTAGATAACCACCCCCCCGATGGGCAGGGGGTCCTGGGGGAGGACACAGAGTCACCCGGGCCCTTGAGGGGGTGATTGGGGGTTTTCCACGTCTGGTGTCCGTGTGACAGGGGCTGGGTGACGCCTGGCCTTGGGAGCAGTTCACCTCCATTTCGATCAAAAAGTGGGCTCCGTGGGTGAGCATTTGGGAAGCACAGCCCCTTTGCTGCCAGGGCTTCTGCATTTCCAGTGACAGCAAAGGTTGTCACTGAGTTAGGGGTCTGGGAGGCCCTTGGGAGGAAGCACAGGGAGCTACATGACCCCTGACAATCACGAAGAACAGCAAGCTGCAGGCACAGAGTAGGGCTTCAGGGAGAAGGGGGACTGGACACAGGGTGCCACGCCGGAGAGGCAGTGCTCCTTCCACCAGTGCACACACGCCTTGGGACACAAGCTTCCCGCTCACACTCCCGAGGCTTGTTCTCTGGAACCATCCACAGGGACCCACACTCTTCCCCCTGGCTCTGCATTCTGGGAGAATCATGGGAGAAACGCACGCACCCGTGACGTCCAGGCGAGGTCCCCCACTGCCATGCTGCCACTGTTCACAAAGAAAGGGGACTGTGTCAGCGGGCGTGCATTATCACAACCGCCACAGGAGGCGACGTTGTCACAACCCCACAGACTCCTTTTGCTCAGGAACATTTAAGACAGAAAAGATAAGTGTTTCAAGATGGCCCCGCAGCTCTTTTTTTCACTGATTTTTCCCCACTTTCCTTCCATTGCGTAGACCAGCCTTTCATCCGCTGTGCAGGCACACAATCTGCTCGTTGAGAAGAGCCATCAAAGGGCAGAGGCGTGCTGATTGGGCCCCACTTCTTTTGTGGCTGTCAGGAAATAACCTGCATTTATTTTGAAATAATGTTTCCTGCCTTTTTGTTCCGTATAAATATAATTTCTATTTACTGCACAGAATTAAGGACATACAGGAGAGTACACAGAAGAAATTTCGGTATCTTATATTTCTGCCACCCAGAGAGAACTACTGCAAACCTTCTCATTCAGGCTTTTTATTCATATATTTATATAATTGAAATTATTCTGTGTATACACTTTTAGGCTCTGGTTCTTTTACTCAGTGTCACTTTGTGAGCGATTAACTCCGACCCGCGGTACCCCACAGCGAGGCGGCCCTTCCTCTGGCTGCGCTCGTGAACAATTTCTTAGTTTTGAAAGCTATAAGCAGCTGTGGCAGTTATGCGCACCTTTGCCTGAACTGATGAATGTTTTTGAGTCCCGGAGGTGCTATGGGGTCAAAGATCACAAATGTTAGGTTTCCATAAAACGCTGGACTCCTGACAACGCCTGGCACGGTGGCTGCTGAATTAACACTGTAGCTACTTTGCATAATTCTTTAGTTTTTTTAGGGTAATATGTTTCAGAAAATATGTTTTCTTCTGTGATATTTTTCTTTGCTTTGTCTTCGAGTTTCGGGGTCTCTTATAGACAGGATGGCCCCCAGGAATTGTCACTGGGAGGGGACCACCAGGACATCTGCTGTGGGTCGCATGTGTCTCCCAGGAAGGAGGGTGGAGTCCTAAGCTCTGGAAAGTGTGACAGGGCCCTTGTTTGGGAACAGGGTCCTTGCAGACGTGGCCAAGTTAAGGTGAGGTCAGACTGCAGACTGCGGCCCTAACGCCGTATGAGTGGTGTCCTTAGAACCGGATGCATGTGGACACAGACACGCACAGGGAGGAGCCATGTGAAGACGGAGGTGGGGACACCCTGGTGTGTCCACAAGAGTACCAGGGGTCGTTGGCCCCACCAGGAGTGAGAAGAGACGAGGCAGACCCCAGACCAAGGCACCGAGGGAGGTGGCCCTGGGACACCAGGGGCTCGAACTTCCGGCCTCCAGAAGTAAGGGAACAATGACTGTCATTCTAAGCTTCCTGGTTTGCCGTGCTCTGTTTCAATGGCCCGGGAAAGTGCACCTGGCCACTGTCCAGTGAGGCCACAAGGCCATCATCGTCCCCTGATCCCAGGCTCTGTCCAGGAGAGCAGACTTTCCTCTGGCTTCACTTCCCCTGAAGATCACGGATGACCTGGTGTCTTTGAATATGTCTGCTAAGGTCTCTTTCCTGAAACTGCTGTGACTTTGCAGAGACGGCTGTGGTGTATGCGGTACAGTCGTTCTCTGAGAATGAAAAGTCATTGAGAAGCTTCTGGAAAGAAAATACTCAGTTACACTTTCAAAATATACTCAAGTCCCTTCAGCCCCCAGACTTGTTGCCTGGAGTGAGGCCCAGGGCAGAGGCTGACTGCCTGCCCCTCGGGGCTTCTGCAGACAGGGCAGAGCACGTGGGTGCCCCCCGGCTGGGTCCCATGTCGGCAGGACAGTAGCCTGAGTGGGCACACAGCATGTGTAAGGGCAGAGGAGACCCTGGGCTGGCCGGCGTGGAAGAAGACACCAGTGTCCTACTGTAGTGACGGTAGGGGCGCTGCATTGTCGAGCCTGACAGAATCTGCCTCCAGTCGGTGACAGAGAATGTGACGCATTCAGAGAAGAAAGCACCGCACCTGGTGAGAGCAGCACGAGAGCAGGAACTCACGGCATGTCCTCGCACCTGTCTGGGGACTCCTGCCACGGCACCTGGGTGGCAGACAGGAAACACTGGCTGTACAAACGCAGAGGTTTACCTAATGCCCACGTGGCTGTCTGCCTGTGGTGATGGCCATGGGGGCGGAGCAAATACGAACCAGCACCCCTGTGTCTGTGCCTGTCCATCCTGGGAGGACCTGGAGGACGGTTTGCACCCCGTGGAAGGTGGTGCCGGAGGGAGTCAGCCTCGGGGAACTGTAATTGCTTTGTCTTTGCTGAGAAGAAGATAGAATGTACGTACATGAGCTGGCCCTTGAGCTGGTCATATTTATAAGCAAGAACGTCAACCCTTCCGGGCCGTGGGCTGCGTGATCCAGAATTGTTTGTCTCCTGCCTGCCAATGTCTTGTGTCTGCTGTCACTTGGAGGACCCCTTCCCCAGAGGCCTGTGGAGACACGTGCCTGGTAACTGGGTCAACATGGGACCAAATGCGTGTTAACATGTTAGCTGTCAGCATAGTCTGCTCACCTGGCTCAGGCAGCCCATGGGACCTATCAGAGAATCGTCCTCAAAGGGTGACATGTGCCCAGGTTGGCTTCGTGTGGGAAAAGGAAGAAGAGGAAGCTCAAGAAGGGGTGCCTTGAGCCAAGATGTGGCTGTTTTGGGGAGCAGCTGTGAAGTTTGTCCCCCTCTCTCCACCCTCACCTGCTGGTGCACACGCAGTGTCCACCTGGTACACATTTCTAGTATCATTTCCTAACACTACACATATTCAGCTTTGACAGGAGAGATGGGCTTGGGGTCGGGGGTCAGCTGCGAGAGCAAACGTTTCTTCACAGACACACCGCGGCTGAAGTGACCAGCCTGCCGTCCACCTGAGCCCACTGTCCCCAGCGCTGCATTTGAGGGAATGGACTCAAGTCCTGAAGCCAGTCTCCGATGCTTTGCTATCAGCACCCTCCTAATCAGTGCTGTTGTGGTGACAGGCTCTTTCCAGGAAGGTAGGCCATTGCCTGCATTCTGCCAATCAAACCATTTTATAGAAGCAGTTTTCTTCCTGAGAATGACATAAAAGGCGTACTTTCCAGAATCAGCCAGGCCGCCTTCTGTCCAGAGGCCAGGACAGCACGCATAGACGGCACCACCGGAGTGTCCACACTGTCGGGGGCCGTGGGGGAGCCAGCGCCGGTGACTGGCGGCGTCCGAGCCCTGGCCGCTTGCAGTGTGTCTGGAAGCCGGCACTGACCACGATGGCTGCTCCTAGACGGAGGGCGAGTGCACACCAGGAGCCTCCCTCGGGCTCCATCTTGAACTGTCACGTTTGCCTGTGAGGACAGGGTCACTGGTACCCTTTCTCAGGCTTGGCTGGAGCTCAGACCGGTGAAGGCGCCCAGGCAGGGTCTCCAGCCACACCGTGCTGCCCGGGGACAGATGGGGGCAAGGCGACCGCTTGCATCCAGGCACCGCCAGCAGCCCCATGTGATGAGGACAGCGCACTCTGCCTTCGCCTGTGTGGGAGCAGGTGTGGATCCCACAGGAAGGCTGTGCCCACCCCAAGTGGCTGGCCTGCACCGAGGCAGGGATCACGGC
Organism: Rhinolophus ferrumequinum; assembly: GCF_004115265.2. Taxonomy (NCBI): domain Eukaryota; kingdom Metazoa; phylum Chordata; class Mammalia; order Chiroptera; family Rhinolophidae; genus Rhinolophus; species Rhinolophus ferrumequinum. The sequence continues at coordinate 2,032,899 of NW_022680354.1, forward strand.
AGCCCCAGGGAGCCTGTGCCTGGCCGAGAGCCTGCCTGCAAAGTCGGGGCCCAGGGAAGGGGTCCCCAGCCCCCATCAGACGCGGCCAGACTCATCGGAGCGGGTCCTCGCTGCCGCCTGATTAAAGCATTTTCTTCTGTGAATTAAACCACACTACATAAACCCCAAATTGTCCCGGTCCCAGCCACACAAGCAGCCACTCTCCCAATGCCGGGCCCCAGGCTGGGCCCAGACCACCCGGGATGCTAGCAGCTTCTGTGCCTCCCTGGGGAGCGTGGTTCCTGTGTGTGGGGTGGGAGCCTTTCAGGGAATCATGGGAACAGTTTCAAAAAAAGCTCCTTCTCCTGCTGTTTTCCATAATTGCCCTCTCAGCCCAGTGCGATTTAAGTGGAAAAAAGCAAACACATCCATTTTGGTAGCCCTTTCCTCCCGCTCCCTTAGCATTTCTTCTTTTGTTTATAGTCAGTAAAGGCCGACTGGGTCGTGCCTGGAAATTGAGGTCCCCTGCACCTGGTGTCCTGGCGTGAGGCTGAGTGGGCGGCACGGCGGGAGACCCTCGGACATGGAACCTTGCTGGACCAAATGTAGAAGCCAGACTCCTCTCTCCTCCGTGCAAAATGATGCTGCAAGCATGTCACCTAAACAGAATTGTCCTGTTGAAGAGTGTTACTGGAACTCATTAAAAACAAACATCTGAAAGAGAGCCTGGTGCCACTCTCTCATGTCACACAGACACCCTTCCTTCCTCGCTGAGACCCTGGCCTGACGTGGGGCTCGTGATGAGTGTTTGAAGGTCGTGAGGGCTTGTCCTGGCTGATACCAAAGCTGCTGCAAGACAAGTGAAAACCCGGGGATGAGAACAAACGATGGATCGCGATGTCAGGTGAAGAAGAGAGCACAGCCCAGGACGTGGAATGTTGAACCATCAGGGGACATCCTGAGAAACCCTATTTCCTCTCAGCCCAAGGCAGGTTGCTCTGGGCACCAGCTAAGGGCTGCGGGAGCCCACGGTCCCAGCCATCAGGGCGCCATGCCCACACATGGTCAGAGGTGGCATTGAGACAACAGTGCGGGCTCAGGGAGAGGGTGGGGAAGGTTTGTGGGGACAGAGAGTGGGGGTGAGGTGGCAGGGCGGTTTGGGCCACACTGGAGGACCAGAGGACCTGGCAGCTGGGACTCTGAAGAGCGGTGGGCGGGTTTCTCTGGGGACGGGACCAGTGCTGGAGCTCAGAGGCCTTTGCTGCGGTCCTGGCTCGAGGGCAGGGGCTAAGGTCCGGACCGCCGTGGTCACTGCTCCTGCAAGCCCAGTCGAGAGGGCACAGCCACGGGCTGCAGCAGATGAAGCCGGGGGCGGTGGAAAGAAGTGCATATAAACCACACCCGTCTGAATACCATCGTGCGTTGATGTTTATCGATTTATCAGCCCGGGGCCCACAGGCTCGGCCATGGCAGCCACGTGTGAGGTGGGTGTCCGGGGACAGCTGAGCTGGCGCCCAAGCTGGTCCAGACCTTACTGACCTGTAGCGACTAACTCAATCCTCACCTGTGCGTGCTGTGGGGACTGGGACGCGTCCACGGCCTCAGAGGGCCTGAGGTGTTTAATGAAGGCTGTGGGCATCACACAAATGCTTGAGATGAGAGCAAGAGAGCCCATGGCTACTCCTTTGTAGGCTGCAGACAGAGGCAGCTCCGTGGGTCACCGTCAGAACTGGGACAGACAGTGTCCTCAGCTCGGCCCGCGGCTCAGCTGCCAGTGGCATCTGCCAACATTCTCCCGCACAATCTAGGCGTGCTTAAGGGACAAAACCCGTTGTAACTTCAAGTAAATATGAGACAATGAGAAACACTTGTCAGACTTCAGTCTTAACACTTCAGGGGAAAACGAGTCCCCAGTAACCAGGTTCACGTGTGCACTTGAGTCCCAAGGGAGTCTGTCACTGACAAAACCCTCAGTTTCATGTACTCCACGGGGGCCAGGGTGGAGGGGGCGGGAGTGAAAATGCCAACTCTGTCCAAGAGGGGTTCCACATGTGAAAGTAAAGAAAACTACGAGTTCAACAAACATTTCGCGTTGTTTGTTAAAATGGTCCCGTGGGTGACTGACCGGACACCCCACAGGCCTTGATGCTGTAGAGGGATTTCTGTTTGCCCTCGGAGTGCTGTTAGACAGGACATACCGTAGTCCCAAAAGTGAGAAAAAGCCCACATACTTTTTATGTACATTTAAATTGGAAAATGGCTATTTGTGCAGCCAACTCCCCACAACTTCAGAATTTGAAAGTTATTAAAGTGTGACTAGGATGATTTTGGGTACGGACCATGGAAATGACGTTCTGCGGGTGAGCAGGGAGGAAAGACAGAACAGTTTTATTCCTGTCTCCAATCTTCGCTATGATGTTTACGTCCCGTGTTAGTTTCCTGGGGCTGCTCTGATTAAATCCTGTGAGCTGCGTAGTTCAAAACAACAGAATTTATTCCCTCATAGAGCCGGAGGCCAGAGGCCTGGAATCGAGATGTCCCAAGGCCACTCTCCCTTCAAAGACTCTAGGACAGGACGCTTTACGCCTCTTCCAGCTTCTGGAGGCCCCAGGCGTCCCTTGGCTTGTGGCCACGTCCCCCAATTCCTACCACTGTCACCCTCTGTCTCACATAGTCACCCACTGTCTGTGTCTCTGTCCCAGTCTCCTCTACTTACAAGTCACAGCACCGCTGGATTTGGGTCCGTGTGACCTCATCTTCAATGGGTCACATCTGCAAGGACTCCGCTTCCAAGTAAGACCGCATGCGGTCTGACAATTAAGTTCAAGAACTTGTTGCACCAATGTTGCTAAGCTTTTCTGATATCAGAGGGATTATTCATTGTGAATTTGTACCAGCTGGACAAAGAGTTAACCAAGATTACTATTTGGAAGTGCTGAAAAGGCTGCGTGAAAAAGTTAGATGACCTGAACTTTTCACTAACAATTCATGGCTCTTACATCACGAGAATGCATCAGCTCACACGGCAGGCACTGTCTGTGAGGGAGTTTTTCTTGTTTTTTAAGATTTTATTGGGAAAGGGGAACAGGACTTTATTGGGGAACAGTGTGTACTGCCAGGACTTTTTTCCAAGTCAAGTTGTTGTCCTTTCAATTCTAGTTGTGGAGGGCGCAGCTCAGCTCCAGGTCCAGTTGCCGTTGCTAGTTGCAGGGGCCGCTGCCCACCATCCCTTGCAGGAGTCGAGGAATTAAACTGGCAACCTTGTGGTTAAGAGCCCACTGGCCCATGTGGGAATCGAACCGGCAGCCTTCGGAGTTAGGAGCATGGAGCTCTAACTGCCTGAGCCACCAGGCTGGCCCCTGTAAGGGAGTTTTTAGCCAGTAAACAAATAACTGTATTAGAACACCCTCCCTACTCACCTGATCTGGCCCCCAATGGCTTTCTTTACCCGAAGATAAAGGAAATATTGAAAGGAAGACATTTTGATGACGTTCAGGACTCATGGGTAATATGACGACAGCTCTGATGGCCATTCCAGAAAGAGTTCCAAAATTGTTTTGAAGGGTGGACTAAGTGCTGGCGTCAGTGCATAGCTTCCCAAGGGGAATACTTGGAAGGTGACCATAGTGATATTCAGCAATGAGGGATGTAGCACTTCTTCTAGGATGAGTTCGCAAACTTAATTGTCCGACCTCATAGTCACAGGTTATGGGTCTGAGCACTTCACTATATCTTTTGAGGTGACACAATTCCCCCATAACATGTCCCCAAGCTCATGATGACTCTGTCCCTTCCAAACAGCTTCTACTACCAACCCAGGAAGTTAAATTTTAAGAGAAAAGCTGTGTGTCCCCTTGAACCCTGAGGTTCCCGAGGGGCTAAGAACGGCAGTGGGAGAATTGGCAGTGCATGCTGGGGGAGGGCCATCTTGGGCCCCAGGGGTGCCTTCAGCCATTCTCTGTGCATCCATCTCAGGGATTGTCAACAACTACAGCCTTGCCACATCCTGCCAGCTCCACAGAAGGGGGTCAATTTGGCTCCAACAGCCACTGTCACACTGTGAGATCCCTGAGCCCTCTGTCTCCTTCCTAGGTCCCCACTCCTCTCTCCAGCATCCTCATGTAAATCAAACCTCAATGCAAAGCTCAGCCTCTGCCTGCTTTGCACCCATAATAAATCCTCCTGTCATACCTCCTGCCTATTTCATACATTGTTTTAAGGTTTGTGAGGTTTGGGGAAACAGCTGTATCAAGAACTTTGCCAATTTCTGCCTTTCCTCCTCTTCTCTCCTCTGCACCCTCCCTCCCCAGTGTTCCTTCTCCTCCTCATGCCGCCATTTCCACACACTCAGACCCCTCAGAGCCTTACCTTCTGGACAAAGCACGCGTCCCAGTAGCTGACCCCTGAGAACAGTCCCTATCCAAGGAGAAGTGTGGGGATCCCACTGCCGTGTGCTGAAAGAGCAGAGATTCTGCATCATGTTTCACACGGGAATGGAAGATCGCACATGTAAAAGAGTAAATCAGCTACCAGATTCCTATGGTACCTACAGATCTAACTACCTAATCTAAATGAGCACATGTCTATGAGGACAAACAGAGAAACTGCAATGTGTGGAAGAGCACGAGGGTTTGGAACGTAACGTGGGTGAGAAGAAAAGATGTGGCATCACTAGGTGAAAGCCTAGCGCAGAACTGCTCACATAGTTACAGTTAGTTCCAAGGCGCCCTGATGAACTGATTATTCCAACAAAATCGTATTTGCTTAACCACAAATACTTTCCAGTTCAATCTACGTTCCACAGAAGACCCGAAGCAAAATGGATGTGGATGAATTAAAACAAGTAAGTTTTGGAAAATATAGAAATTTAAATTCACTTTTCCATTTTTAAACAAAAACGGTGTGTGAGTGCATCCTTTGAAAATCCAAAGGCCTTGCAGGAGGTGAGATTCGGTGTTTAACGAGTTACAAAGACGACGGTCAAGGCGTCACAGGAACAGCCCTCAGAGCTGAGCAAACTGCCTGGAGCGTCAGGGATGGCAGACCCCAGGCCACGGGCGCAGCTGTCACGGGTAACAGGAACAGCCAGGAATGTTCTGTTTCAAGGCCTTTTCCACATTGTTTCTTAGAAACAGATCGAGGTCACTAAAAAAAAACATTTTAATGAATCACAAATCTTGTCAGAAATCAACAAATGGATTTCATATTTTGATCTTTGGACTAGGAATATCAGTGGCATTTATACAACTGTAGAAGATGGTTCTACCAAGGAAGGAGTAATTATCGTTTGTAAGCTAAAAATATTTTTCTGGAAAATACAATCATGGTCTAAGCCAATGCAGTGTTGTTTTTTGTTTTGTTTTTTTAAAGATTTTTTTTATTGGGGAAGGGGAACAGGACTTTATTGGGGAACAGTGGTACTTCCAGGACTTTTTTCCAAGTCAAATTGTTGTCCTTTCAGTCTTAGTTGTGGAGGGCGCAGCTCAGCTCCAGGTCCAGTTGCCGTTGCTAGTTGCAGGGGGCGCAGCCCACCATCCCTTGCAGGAATCGAACAAGCAACCTTGTGGTTGAGAGGACGCGCTCCAACCAACTGAGCCATCCGGGAGCTCAGCAGCAGCTCAGCTCAAGGTGCCCTGTTCAATCTTAGTTGCAGGGGGCGCAGCCCACCATCCCTTGCAGGACTCGAGGAATTGAACTGGCAACCATGTGGTTAAGAGCCCACTGGCCCATGTGGGAATCGAACTGGCAGCCTTCAGAGTTAGGAGCATGGAGGTCTAACCGCCTGAGCCACCGGGCCGACCCCCAATGCAGTGTTTTTGAGCCCTTTCTCTAGGGAGTTTTGAAGATGATTTTGTATTCCGGGCGTATAGGAAATCTCTGGCTCACAGTACAGGAGTAGGTATTTGTACTTTCCTTTTCTTTTTTCCTCACAGAATACAATGGAAATAACAATTATAACATTTGCACTCTGATAACTAAAAAGACATGGTCAGTTGGGGTAGGTCTCCACTTGAAATAGGTTACAGCATAGAGAACCAGAGGCGCAGACAGTGATGGCTCCTTGACACTGAGATTGCGTGGGCTCAGAACTGTCTGACACGTTTAAAGCCCAACCTATGGTTGCTGATTTCATGACTTTATTTATTTCCCAAGTAAATATTATAAGGAAATTACTCTAATTCACTATCAAAAAGGAGGAAGGATAAATTCTGAGCATCAGTAATAATTTTGTACATTGTATACATTTAGCATTTCTTTGCTTCATTTTGCCACAGGCCAATTAAAATACCATGCATTTGCTCAAGTCAGTGAATTTGAATTGGGTATTGGTTGTGAATCCTGGCCCTGTCTCGTGTTAGCAAAGAAGGACTAACTAGGGCATGTTACTGAATGTCTCTGGGTTTCATTTTTCCCCATAGATTTGGTTTGAAAATTAACTAAACAAATTGTACGTCAACGTGACCAGCACATAGCACGTGTTCAGGAAATGTAATGCCCCTTCGCCTTCACTTTTATTGATCAGGGTGGCATATGGGCCAAACAGCCCTGGCCCTTGTAATAAATACCATAAAGGTACCAACTATCATTTCGTAACATCTTTTGTTCCCAAAACAAAGCTATGAGATTGGAAAGTTTGCTGAAACATAAAGCTCTCCTCTCGTATTTATAAATCAAGTCAGAATTTTATATTGTTGAACCTTGGCTGTGTAATCTTTCTTTTCTATTATAAAATATAATTTTACATTTTGAAAAGATAAATACTCTTGTTATTACTGTTTTGTTATAAAGTATGTTTATAGCATTTGTTATGAGGAGATTTTCATTTTTATATAATCTAAAGAGAATGCAATTTTCTCATCTTCCCAGAGTTTTGAAGCCTCTTATACTTTTCTCTGTTTTTTATTTTATTCAGCTCTTAATTAAATGTCTCCTTCTTTCACATTTTTGAGTAACTGCTCCATAAAAATATAAATAGTACTACCTATAGTTAGGAATTGAATTCATGTTGCACATATACTCTTTAAATAGGCTTCTTGAAGTGTTTTTAATTCAATGGAATGGATATTTATTTAATTAAGATTTATATAAGTCTCAGTCCTTCCTTCCTTCCTTCCTTCCTTCCTTCCTTCCTTCCTTCCTTCCTTCCTTCCTTCTTTCCTTCCTTCCTTCCTTCCTTCCTTCCTTTTTGCTTTTCTCCCTCCCTCCCTCCTGCCTTCTTTCCTTCCCACCCTCCTTCCTCCCTTCCTTCTTTTCCTTCCTTCCTTCCTTCCTTCCTTCCTTCCTTCCTTCCTTCCTTCCTTCCTTCCTTCCTTCCTTCCTTCCTTCCTTCCTCTCATCCCATACCCTATCTGTAGTTTATAATAAGTGCATAGATATGACATGAGAAGTTCGGAATGTGACAAAAATGCATTGTGGTTCTGCCCAGGAGTGAGGGCCCCACCTCTCCTACTAATTGCCTCCCTAGCTTCCACCTGAAGGTTGCCCTGGTGAGAAACTGCACCACAGACACTGGCATATGATTTTTTCCTACACAATAAGTTTCCCAAGTTGTTTTGAAAAATCATGAACTTTTTTCTTCCTTTTCTAAAAGGTTGTAGTTCTTCACCTGGTGTTTTTCCACTACATTTTCTACTTCAGGTCATTGCATATATTGTTTCTTCAATTTATGTAGGAGTGCCTTGTCAACTTTATATATTTTCTCCAGCTCATACTTTGAGATAAAATTTGCACACAGTGAAGTGCAAAGATGGTGATGACTTGACTTATGGATATTTATTTAATTAAGATTTACATCAGTCTCAAGAAGACTCACACCTGTGTAACCACTGCTCCAATCAAGATATGGAACTTGTCAATCAACCCAGAAAATTCCTTATTCCTAAATTTAATTCCTCCATACTCCATGGTCATCCACTATTCTGGTTTCGTTTCCCTTGTATTAGATTTCCTTGCTCTTGAACTTCATATAAATGAAAACATCTGGTATAAACTCTTCCGTATCTGCCTTCTTCCACTCACAGTAATGTTTTAGAGATTCAAACAACTTAGTATGTGAATCAGTTCATTCGTTTTATTGCCGAGTCATGTTCCATTGTGTACTAGACCACAACTTGCTTTGCCATGCCACTGATGTTTGAGTTGTTTCTAGTTTTGAGCTGTTATGAATAACATTTTGTGTAAGTTCTTTTATGGATGGATATTTTCATTCTACTTGGGTAAAAACATAAGTGTGAAATTTCTGCCAGTTTTCCAAAGCACTTCAACAATTAGGCTTCCACCAGCAACATAAAGAAATTCCAGTTACTCCACAATCTTGTCAGCATTTGGCATTGGCAGTCTTTTAAATTTTAGCCATTTTGAAGTTAGTGTGAAATAGTATCTCATTGTGGTTTTCTTTGGCATTTCTCTGATGATTAATGATGTTGAACACTTTTTCAAGTGTTTTTTGACAATTTCTGTATTTCTGTGAAGTGTCCAAGTTTTTCGCCCATTTTCAATAGGATTGTTTGTCTTACTTATTTTTGGAAGTTCATTATGTATTCTGAGTATGAGACCTTGGTCGGATATATGCTTTGCAAATATTTTCTACCAGTTTGTGGCTTGCTTTTTCATTTTCTTAATTATGTCATTTAATGAAAAGAAGTTTTTCATTTTGATGAGGTCCAATCTATCAACTTTTCCCTGTATATATAGTGCTTTTTCTGTCCACTCTAAGAAAACTGCCCATTTGAACAATGAAAAGATATCTGTCTGGTTTCTTCTGGAAACTATAGTTTTAGTGCTTATGACTCAGTTTGAATTCATGTAAGGTTCTAAGGAAGGGATTGCAATTATTTTTCCGTGTTTACCCACAGAGTCAGACACAAGTTGTTGAAAAGGTCCCTTTCTCCTTTGAGCTACTTTCTTGGTCATTACCTCAAATAATAAGTCATGAAATCACATAGTATGAGTCTTCCAATTTAGTTCTTCTTGAAGTTTTCTTTGCCTATTTCACATCCTTTGAATTTCAAAATAAATTTGAAAATCAACTCATAAATTTCTATAAAAAGCCTATTTGGATTTGACTGGGATTGTGGTAAATCTATGAATCAATTTTGGGACATTTGAAATCTTAACAACATTGAGTCTTAAAATCCATGAGCATGGCATTTCTGTCCATTTGTCTAGCTCTCTTCTAATTTCTTTCAGCAATTAATTTTAAAATCCTCAATATAAAGGATTTGCATGCATTTTATAAAATTTTTACTTAATTATTTATGTTTTATGGTTCTTTAAATGGAATTAATTTTATTTCCTATGTCAACAGTTTCACTGTTAATACATAAAAAACAATTATATCTAGCCATCGAGAAGTTAGAAATTGTTTTATTCTAGTAGCTGTGTGGTTAATGTCTTTGTATTTCCTACATAAACAATTTTTTTCTTCTTTCTAATCATTGTGCTTTTGTTTTTTCATTGCCTTATTTCAATAGGAAGGACTTTCAGGATGATGTTGAATAAAAATAGTGAGGAAGCATGTCCTTGTCTTTCCGATCATAAAACACCCACTATTTCTTCACACAGGTGGTGGTGCATATGTGATGAACCCATTACAAAGACACACACGTAATGAAGTTTTCTGTTTATTCTTTGTATCAGACTGATTTTCTTTTCTTGTATTTCAAGTTTGTGTTTCCTGAGATTTTTTTTTTTATTATGTCTGAATATTGAAGTTTGTTAAGGGCTTTTCTTGGCATATGATCATATGTGTTTTACTCCTTTAATCAGTTATCGTGGTACATACTGATTAAATGATAATGTTATATCAACCTTAATATTGATTGCTTATGAATAATAAATTGATATGATTAAACTTAGAATCATATCAAGTTTATGCTCAATAGGGGTGCTAGGATTGTATAATGTCTTGATTGTGGTGGTGGTAAAACAACAGTAAGCAATTACCAAAACACAGAATGAGTCAATTTTCCAGTTTGATTCTTTTGCATGTGGCTTTCCAATTCTCCCAGCACCATTTATTGAAGAGGCTGTCTTTCCTCTATTGTATGTTTTTAGCTTCTTTGTCAAAAATTATCTGTCCATATTTATGGGGGCTTATTTCTGAGTTCTCGATTCTATTCCATTGGTCTATGTGTCTGTTTTTCTGCCAATACCATGCTGTTTTGATTATTGTAGCCCTGTAGTACAAGCTGAAGTCAGGGAGTGTGATACCGCCAGTGTTGTTCTTTTTTCTGAGGATTGCTTTGCTATTTGGGGTCTTTTGTGTTTCCATACAAATCTGATGATTTTTGTTCTATTTCTTTAAAAAATGCCATTGGGATTTTGAGGTTGTTGCATTAAATCTGTTTATTGCTTTGGGTAATATGGCCATTTTAACTATGTTGATTCTTCCAATTGATGAGCACGGAGTGTCTTTCCATTTCTTTGTGTCTTCTTCTATTTCTTTTATAAATGTCTTATAGTTTTCAGCATATAGGTCTTTCACAATCTTGGTTAAGTTTATTTCTAGATATTTTATTTTTGTGTTCCTGAATAAAATTGGCCTGTCGTTTTCTTTTTCTTTTCTCCTTCTCTTCCTACTCCTCTTCCTCCTTTTTCTTCTACTTCTGTAATATCTCCATCTAGTTTTGATATCAGGGTAATGCTAGCCTCATAAAACAAGTTGAGAAGTACTTTCTTTTACTCTACTTTCTGATTTTTTTAAAAAAGATTAGCATTACTGGACTGATAGCCAACGTTGAGTAACAGACTCAGTATTTACACTTTTGCCTGAAATACTCATGAAAAATTCAAACAAAATATATACAACATGGCTTTCTTAAAACACTGGATCTCACACAACGAGAGATAGTGATCAGTTAGAAATGGAAAGCAAATTGGCTGAGACCTGGGTTTGCCTTAGGTCATTGACATGAGAGTTTCTAAACTGTGTCCCAGGGAAGAAAAACTAGGCAAAACCTGCAATATCCCTTAGTCAAGAAGATGGAGTTGAAAGTTTGATAAGACCAAGGCAAGTGAAGTTCCTCAGACACAGTGTTGGAGAAGAGAGCAATACCCTTAGGGAGAACCCAGAGATCTGAGAGGATCCCCTCTCAAGTAGTGGTTAGTGCATATGCAAGAGGTTGGGGACGGAACCATCCAAAAGGATTAGGGACAACAGTGGCTGGCACTTACACACGACCTGAAATTGTGCCTTTTCCTACTAGCCATGCTGGAAAACTCCTAATTCATGGGATGTTGTTGGAACAGTCGGGGAAGTCTTGCTTCAATAGTGGGAAATACTTATTCTTAGAATAAACATAGCTCCAGACTCACTTAATGAATCATGGAAGAAAGACTGGAAAGGGTCATGCTGCTTGCAAGTAAATTAACTTCAACCCAGAACAAAACTCAAGAATATTTACAAGAATTCAAAAATATCCAGCTCCCAATAAGGTAAAATACACAATTTCTGGTATCTACTCCAAGATTACTAAGCCAGCTAGGAAGCAGAAAGACATGATTCATAGTGGATAAAATGGTCAACCAATTACAACTAACCCAGAATAGACACAGACGGTAGAATTAAAAGATAAATTATTGTAATAGAATTCAAATGTTGAAAAACGTACAAAGAGACATAAAAGATGTGAATAAGACAAAAGTCAAACATTAAGAATTGGTAAATACAATGTCTGAAGTGAAAAATACACTAAATCAGATTAATGGCAGATTAGACATTGAAATTAAAACAAAAAAAGATATTAGTGAACTTGAAACCTTAGAAATAGAAACTACCCAAAACAAAACAAACCACAGAGAGAGAAAATAAAAATGTAAAGAGCATAAGTGAACTGTGGGACAATTTCAAGCACACGTGACTGGAATAGTTCAAAGAGAAGATGGCAAGGGGGCAGAAAGGGTATTTCAGTAAATACTGCCTGAAACATTTACACATTTAATGGAAACTATACACCCACAGATTCAAAAGATCAACAAATTTCAAGCACAAAAAATATGAAGAAAACTATACCAATGCACATTATAATCAATTTTCTGAAAGCCAGAGGAAAAAAAAACCTTAATAGCAGCCAAGGAATGTATGCACAGGAATGGAGATATGGATGGCAAAATATTTCTCATCAGAAACAATATTTGAAGAAATAATGGTTAAAAGTCTCCCACATTTGATGAAAAACTTTAATCTACACATCCGAGAAGTTAAATGAATTCCGTTAAAAAGAAGAAAGATTCCAAATAAATAAACTAATACTCCACTTTAAGAAACTAGAAAAACAGAGCAAACTAAACTCTAAGCAAGAACAAGGAGGAAATCACAAAGATAAGACTACTAAAAGTCACTGAAGAAGAAATAGAAAATCTGAATAGCTCTATAACAAATAGAGAGATTGATTTAATAATTTTACAAAATCTCTCACAAAGAAAAGCCCAATTTTCTTCCATTCTCTGCTCGGCAGTGAGGGCTTAAACCACCATTTTCAGCCTTCCTCCCTAAGTCTTTGCTCCGAGATCTCTGCCATGAGTGTTCCTGAATTGCTATCTGTCACCATGCACCAGAATTAATACAAAATAGATCAAAGACCTAAGCATAAAACCTGAAACAATAAACTGCATAGAAGAAAACATTGGTACTAAACTTATGGACCTTGGGTTCAAAGAGCATTTTGTGAATTTGACTCCAAAGGCAAGGGAAGTAAAAGCTAAAATAAATGAATGGGACTATATCAAACTTAAAAGCTTCTACACAGCAAAAGAAACCATCAACAAAATAAGAGGTAACCAACTGAATGAGAGATGATTTTTGCAAACAGTGCCTCCGATAAGGGGCTAATATCCAAAATATACAAGGAACTCATGAAACTCAACAACAAAAAAAAACAAACAACCCAATTGAAAAATGGGCAGAGGACCTGAAGAGACATTTCTCCAAGTAGGACATACAAATGGCAAATAGACTTATGAAAAAATGCTCAACATCACTAATCATCAGAGAAATGCAAATAAAAACCACAATGAGATATCACCTCACCCCAGTCAGAATGGCTATCATCAACAAGAGAAGACAAATAGTAACAAGTGTTGGAGAAGCTGTGGAGAAAAAGGAACCCTCATACCCTGTTGGTGGGAATGCAGACTGGTGCAGCCGCTATGGAAGGCAGTGTGGAGGTTCCTCAAAAAATTACGAATAGAATTACCATATGACCCAGCAATCCCTCTCCTGGGTATCTACCCAAAAAGCCTGAAAACATTTATACATAAAGACATGTGTGCTCCAATGTTCATTGCAGCTTTATTTACGGTGGCCAAGATATGGAAACAACCAAAATGTCCTTCGATAGGTGAATGGATAAAGAAGTTGTGGTATATATACACAATGGAATACTATTCGGCGGTAAGAAAAGATGAAATAGGAACATTTGTGACAACATGGATGGATCTTGAGAGTATAATGCTAAGTGAAATAAGTCAGACAGAAAAAGCAGAGAACCATATGATTTCACTGATATGTGGTATTTAAACTGAAAACAAAAGGACAAGACAAACAAATGAAGGAACAAAAACTCATAGACACAGACAATAATTTAGGGGTAACGAGAGGGTAAGGAGGGAGGGGGGCTGTAGAAGAGGATAAACGGGGTCTGATACATGGTGATGGAAAGAGAACTGACTCTGGGTGGTGAACACACAATGTGAGATATAGATAATGTATTACAGAATTGTGCACCTGAAATCTATGTAACTTTACTAACAATTGTCGCCCCAATAAACTTTAATTTTAAAAAAAAGATTTTTCTTATCAGTTAAGTGTCTTTGAAAGGTAATTGACTGATTAAACAATAGTGCTATTGCACTGTGGATTTTTAAATACACCTGTAAGTAAAGTGTGTGATGGTGATAAAACTGAATGAAGGAGAGTGGCCTATATAACAGGACGAGGTCCTCACGGGATGCCTGCAGTGGCACGTCCCCTGAAGCCAGGCTGTGATAAGTCATTGTGCGCATAAACCCTGAAGACACCACCAAAACACAAAGCAGTGTTATAATCAATACGTTAGAAAGAGGACCAGCCCACGTTCCCACGAGGGGATCTAGCCCTGCTCCTCTTCTTCTTTGAGTCTGAAACTGGGGGCTGAACCAGAGCCAGGGCCACGAAGAAGCTTCCGGGACTGAGACCAGCCCAGCGCAGCTGAGTCCCAGCCTCTCTGCCCCCCTCGTGCCCTGAGGTCACTTGGCGGTTGTGATGGAGGGTCTCTGGTCCCACTCCCCACACAAGAACGCAGGATATGGTTAGGCCAAAAGGAACACCCACGGAGCCATAGGTAGGGGAGTCATACCACTATATTCTCACTGGTGTCTGGTTGAGACACAGGAAGTAGGATCCACACGATCTGCAATCAGCCATCTTCTTCTCTGCCTGCCAACCAACCAACCAACCAGTGTAGCCACGGCAGTTACATCAGTGGCCAATTTGCCAACCAGTCACAGCTGATGGCCATCTACTACCTGAGCCAGCACCTTTCCACGTGAGGCCAAGAGCCTGGAATGTAGAGTGTGGGGACAGAGTCCCAGAGAGCAGCTGACCAACACAGCGGACTGGGAGTTCCTTCCAATATGACCTGGTGACCCTCAGGAAGAAGACAGAGTGGGGCGTATGCAAACAGACATGCGTGTGGTAGAAGTACTCACAGAACATGGCATTGATGCGGGACCTCGGGCTGAGAGGAGAGGCAATGTGAGTGTCCCCTCACACTCACAGATACAATTTGCATGATGAATATGCATTTATTTCACAACTAGAAAGTAAATGATAAGATTCCTCTATTGAATGGAACACTTCTAGAAGAGGAAACCCATTGAGCTTGTGGGTTATTTGGGAAAGTGTGATAGGCTGTCTTCAAGAGCACAGTTTGCTGATGTGGAAACAGCGTGGTCCCCTGGGCCAGACGTCTGGGGCAGGTGACGTGAGACACTTGGGGGTCTGGATGGAGCTGACACAGGTTGGGGACCACTAAGGAGGGGCCGTCTGGTGAAGTGCTGTCTGAACAGTCCTGCAGTGGCAGACACTTCTCACGTTCCAAGAACCTGGTCCTGATCTTAGTGAGTCTGATTCAACTGGAAAGACGATTTGCACACATGCCACATTTGGGAAGCATTATAAAGCTTGTCGCAAAGAGCACACAGTGTGCGTGGTTTGTTGCTGAACGAGGAGCTCAGCTTGCTGCACAATGTCCCTTTGGAAAGCCTCCCGTCACTGGGGCTCCCAGAGGCTGGCAGTCTCGCTCTGGACTTCTGTGTAAAGGGCTTCAAAGGATGGTGTTTGGTCCGGGGCCATCCTCTAGCTGAGAACACATGTTTTAAGAGAAAGGCTATTCTTCGTGATCATCAAACTTCAGGGAAAACGTGGAAGCCCTGGAGACACATTTTAGGGGACCGGTTAGCAGTAAAAAAAGAGAAAATCTTTCTTCACTTCTTGCCTCCACAGTTCTGAGTGTGTGGATCCTGTGACGAGTTAAATGCCACCCCCTCCAGGACATTGCAGCCTGAGAAGAGACCCTGGTGCCAGGGAAGCAGTGAAACGCGGTTTGGTTAACCCATTGTGCCTTTCCCTGGGTCACGGGACAGTGAACACCCAGGGGGCAGCGTTTGGATTGAGTTCTGCCCTTCCCCAGGAGGCCTCATCCAGGACAGCACGGCAATGAGAGGCACGGCTGCCAGGTCTGTCGCCAACGGCCTCATCCTGGGGGTTCATTGGGAAATATCACTCTGTGGGGGAGATGTGTCATGGCCTGTTTCTCGGGAATGACGAGGGACCCGTTCCTCCTGTGATGCTCACAGCAGGGGCCCGTCGGGAACCCAACCACTGTCCACAGCTCGATGACCCATTTGCCACATGGCAAAGCAAATGGTGGCTGAAGTCCCAGCACTCTCCCTCAAGGCTCCTGTGACCTCAGCCACCAGTCACCCAGCACTGAGCTTCATTTTCAAAAAGGTATCAAAAACAGCGTGTTAAAACATCGTGAACTTGACAACCAAGCTACCCAAACACCCAATGCAAAAACAAGATTGAATCTGTGCTGAATTTGCTCCCGCGCTTGGCCTTAGAGAAATGTAAATGCTTTTGTTGTGAGATTTGAAAGCACTTTATCCTTAAGTGATGGTTGGAGACTAGACCTCGGTCGGTGTTGAGCTGGAGACATAACACAACTTGCTGTAGTATGTGACTCGGTGTTGATGGATTTTGTCTGGATGTGTTTTCACAATTTCATCTCTCTTAATATCCACCAAGATATTCCCGTTAATTTGCTTTCTGAAACTTTGACATTGTGTGTGTTTATGATTTAAAATATTATTTAATACTGTTTGATATTTAATTTAAATAAACTATTCAATGGGAGGCCGTACTCAGTCAAACAAAATCCTCTAGCACACCACATTCTTACACACGATTTTCTTACCCTCTCCTAAAACTGGATACACAAATTTCTAATGTTATTGGGAAGGATTTTTGTTTTGTTTTTTCTTTTGGGTTTGAATCTACTTGAGGCCGTGTGGTTTCTAACAGGAGAACCAGGCCGGGGTCCTGTCGTTACTGCTGTTATTGGGGGAGGGGCAAAAGGAAAAGGCTGAAGTCCCTCCTGAGACGTCAAACAGCCCTGGAGAAAGAATGTGGATGAGCCACATGTACTGCGTCTGGAACACAGGGCTGCCTTTTCTGTGCAGCACAGAGGGGCTGGCTCAGAGGTGAGATGTTTAGTCAGGGTCCAAGTGAAACCTGTGGGAAGGCACATGTTGAAAGATTTAATGAGACGTGCTTGGGCCAAGGTTCACCTAGCTGAGACAGTAATGCCTGTCTGGAAGTAGTTGTCTGACACACTTGGGAGTGAGAGAGATACTTCAAGAATGGAAGGGTAGCACATAGAAGAAGAGAGAGAAGCTAGGGCCTGCTTCCGAAGAGGATAAGTAGACAAACCACGAGGAAAGCAGCCGTCTCCCGTCTCCGCCATCTTGGCCAAGGTGGAGTGGAAGGCATATGCTTGTCCCTTCCTGCCAGGTGCCTGGTAAGGGGCAAACTTGTGTTCTTTCTGGTGTCTAAGAATTACTGGGATAAACCCAGCCTCCAGAACCGTGCAGTGAGTTTGCTCATGGACGTGTGTCAGCAGAAGGCCTACCTTGAGCTTTGCTCTGGTGATTTCTGAGAAAAGTAGCTCAGCACTTCTGCAACAGATGGATTAGACGTATCGACCATGCTTTTACAATTATAATTACTTTTATTTATGCAGCAAAAGCCCAGAGAACGTGCATGTGTGCTGCTTCCCCATTATACTAGTACACTTCAGCGTGAAATAAGAAAAGTAAGGCTATGCCACACTCGAAAACAAACAGGCTCTGTCCTGAACGACGGGACCAAAGGGACAAAAGCTTTACAACCTGGGAGAAAAAGCATTCTGTGTTGGAAGCTACATCCCCTGACGTTATGAATGTATTTACGCTTTCATCCAGTTCCAAAGAGGACCAGACCGTGCTCCCAAGAGTAACAGCTGTGCTCATCCAGGAAACAGACTCCAAGACTAAGGGATGGTCAGGTCAGGGGACACGAGGTTAGTGTGGTCCCCGAGCAGGTGCAGCAGGTGCAGCGGCAGGTGGCAGCCGGGTCCAGTCTGGCAAATTCAGGGCTCTGCAGGACTTGAGCAGCTCTTTAAAACCAACGGCCTCACATCATATGGCCAAGGAACGAGTCTGTCTGCACAGCAGCTGTCCCTAGGACACGTGCTGGAGTTGTCAGGTTGGAGGGCTGACGGGAACATGAGGACACAGGATAGGTGACAAGTACTGGGGTTCATGTCATGAGCAAGAAGCCTACTCTTGGCTCTGTTTTCCCATTAATTATCTTCCTGCATTCGTGCTTGGCCAGGTGGCTGCCTGTGTCACAGGCGCCCCAAAATGAAGCTCTCCCTCGCAGCCTCTGTGAGGGTCTCATCACACAGCACTGTCCTTACTGCGTGTAGAGAATCATTTTGAGAACCAGTATTTACGGGACTGATTTTGAGGTTTCTAGGGGCACAGGCTCCTGGTGTCTGGCTCACAGTCAGGACAGGTCTGTGATCGCAACAAGCTTTGCTACACATAGGTGTGTTCTCCACGAGACAAAGCCCTACAATACCTTTCCTTGAAGATGGCAGAACTTCAGTTGACAATGTCAGTGGAAGTCTTTGTGTAGGATTAGGACCAAACCCAGGCCAGAAAACACCCTTTCAGTGGGAATCTACTTCTAGAAGAATGGCAGGGGGCCGAGCAGTCCTAAGAGCTCGAGAGCTCAGAATCTGAGCCCTCACTCTGGACTCTTACTGAGCCTCTGGGTGTTAAACTCAGACACACACAGCTGCCTGTGAAACCCTTTCAGATCTGAATAGGCCGACGATACTTTGGTAAGGTTGGGGGCACAGGCTCTCCCGGAGCGCTGCTATTCTGAAGGGCACTGCCCCTACGCCCGCAGTAAGAAGGCAAAACTGTAACTCAATATTCACATGTTCAGAAAAAAATTGGCAAAAAACTCATACAATGTTTTCTTCCAATTTAGTTCTTGAAGTTTCATTTCTCTAAGCATAAATCATAATGGTTGGCCATTTACTTTTAGAAATCAGGTCAATTGTGAGAATAAGTGTGGAAATGAAACAAATACAACATGATGCATGAAAATAATTCTTAACAAGTTAATAGGATTAGTCCTATGTACACTAGATTATAGATTATTATAAATCAAATACAAATTATACCCTGAAGACATGACATATATGGACATCTGTCGATATTTGTAAAGTGTTGATATTTGACCTCAGATTTCTTAACTTTAGCTTGTGCATCCTCTTTATATCAAATCTGGGAAGAGCATCAAAAAATATTAGGGCAGGACAAGCATTCCAAATTGGATACTGTCCAAATCTCCTCTGAATTTCTTGGGCCTGCAAATGGGGCAAATTGGAAATCTTGTAGCTGTTTCATAAGATTTCTGGTAGTTTCTGTTTTTAGCTAAGGTATGAATAGCAAGAGGCTAAACTCCCGACAGGGTCCTGCTACCAGTGTGTGTGCTGGCAGGGTCCGGAAGTGCAGGAACAAGTGGGAAAAAGCTACCTGGATGCATTTAGACTCTGGAAGGCACGTTCATGCCGACCAGCCGCGTTCACGTAGCTAATGGAACACCTGAGACTTAGAGGGACCGTGGTGCTTCCACGTGTGTGATTTACTCCAAGACTCCTTCCATTTCTTCCTAAGATACGTTGTCGGGATTTTGCCGACCGTGGGCAAGATTCCCTCTCAGAAGAGTTTCTGAAACTCATATCCTTCCTTTCTAGGCAACCCTGGTCCATCCACTAGTACGCGTCTCACGGGACCCCACACCTAACACAGCTGCTCTGCCCGGGGTCTTCTGCCTAGTGGCCAGTGACATATCCTAATGATACAGCTCTGCCCAGAGAAGTGCTCTGCCTGCCTGGGGAGAAGGAACACACAGCCATCTTTCTTGGGACGTTTCAGTGAGAGACCCTACAGAATGCTGGCACACAGGACAGATGCACAGAAGACAAGCAGA
Organism: Rhinolophus ferrumequinum; assembly: GCF_004115265.2. Classification (NCBI taxonomy): domain Eukaryota; kingdom Metazoa; phylum Chordata; class Mammalia; order Chiroptera; family Rhinolophidae; genus Rhinolophus; species Rhinolophus ferrumequinum. The sequence goes on from NW_022680354.1 coordinate 2,052,466, forward strand.
AAGCCATCGGTGACAGACTCAGGGAGTGATCAAAGCCATGGCTGAAATGAGTCAGTGGGTCATAGCAGACGAGTAGAAACAGAACGCAAGTCACCATACAGTGCTATTGCTCTAGGTCTATCACAGACACTGCCCTGCTTCCTTCCTTTGTCCAACAAATAATACTGAATACCTACTATGTGCAAGACACATAGATGCATGACATGGGGTGGGGGCGGACCTGGGAAGTACAGATCAGATGGACGGTCCCTCTGCATCACCTGAATTCTATCTGGAGTTATTGAGCCTCCTGCATGTTTACGTTAATATTTTTCATCAAATGTGGGAGGTTTGCTAACTTTGTTTATGCAATGTGTCCTCTCCCGCTGTATGAACGTATGCGTGGCTCACCCTTGCCTGGGAGCTGGCGAGAGGGAGCCCATCTCTTTGCTCCCCCCACATGGAGCGTCTGTGGGACTGGGCTGGAGGGAGAAAATGAGGGCCATCAAATCTCACTGTTCCTACTGAGATCAGGGAGGTTCCGTAAGTCAAGTTGTGAATTTGCTCTGTGCCTTGTGGGGGCATTTCCAGGATTTTAAATCGTTTTCAGAACAACTTGGAGCAGCAGTGGTTGTTTTGCTGGGAGTGTGTTCACGGAGCCCCCCACCCTGTGCTGCCATGTGGAAGTGGAGTCTCACTTTGTCCCTTCCTGCAGCTGTTCAATGAGTACGCTCTCTGTGCCTCGCCGTGCTCTATAAAGTTAGCATGAGTGGACATGACATTTTTGAACTCTGAGTCTGGTTTTTGAAAGTCATTTTAGGGGTGGGCTATGATTTTAATGGTCTGTGACGGAGCCCATAAGTGATTTCTGAGGTTCAAATGTGACAGTTAGCTCAGGACCCCCGTGTGTGTGTGTGTGTGTGTGTGTGTGTGTGTGTGTGACACACACTCCGGCCTTTTTGGAGGCCAGTGGGTCCTGTGTGACCATCTGAAAGGCTCTGAGAATCTGGGTGCTCAACAATAGAAGTTCCCCTGAGCTGAAGGTAAAGTGTGATCTTCCCACATGAAATGCTTCTGTCAATGAGGTCACAAGGCTTCCCCGGTCCAGCTCAGATGGAGACACAGACCTGGCTGGGGATGACACACGGAGGGTGATGTGTCTTCTGGTTGTCTGGTCCTTTTGCTCTCACTGTACATCCTGTTTGTGGGGAGCGGTGCTGACGTGCTGTAGGCGGTGGTTGTTCAGGGATGGACACCACCCCAGGGCCCTGTCTAGGCCTGCGAGCCTGGGACAACGCTCTGTCACCCGGCCCTCAAGCCCCATGTGGATGCACTCTTTCCTCAGGGCCCATCTCTGCTTCCCAGGTCAGGTCTAACGCCAGGAAGTGGAGAGCCCTGGGTACTGGGTCCGTGCACAGCCACCCTGCACCCCGGGGTCCAAACCCTTTCAACGTATAGTCTCTGTTCTTTCTGAGTCCAGTGGGCAACGATGGGAAAATGATTGTTTGGTGGGCTGGGAGGAGTTTAACCTCAGGCCAAGTTTATGGGAAGTACACTATGGTGCAGAGAGATCTTGTAGAGCTCCCCCACTTCTCACGTCCCAGACCTGGAAAAGCATATGCTCCCAAGCACACACGCGAATCGAATGTATGAATTAAGCAACACCCAGCCCAGGAGCCATGACATCGGGAACATGGGACGGGGGGCACCATCACGGACATGCTCTCCACACAGATGACATTGGAGCAGAGTTTGAAGGACACAAGACAGAAAACCATGCTGGTATCTGTCTGGGCCAAGAGCTCTCCAAGTGGAGGCAACTGCAGTGCTGTGTCTCTGAGGCAGAAACTCGAGAAGCAGTAAGGGGTCAGCCGTGTGGCTGGAGGAAAGCGGGGGAGGGAGCGGGAGTGGCAGCCGGAGTTGGCATTTGGAGGCCGCTGGAGGGTCTCCGGCCTGACCTCCGCAGTGACGTTGAACCTGCGTGCCGGCCTAGGTCTACGCCAGGTCCTTAACATCTGCAGCCACAGGTTATGCTCACAACAAAGTTCTGAAGGAGGCATTTCAGTAACAGAGAAGTTAATGAGGACATCAGAAAGATCAGGCCACTTCACCAGGTCGACACAGCCGACACCAGGGGGTTCTAGCTTCCACACTGGCTCCCAGGACTCCCATGCACCCCTCTGCTCCTTGTGTCACAGAACAGGGCACAAAACCAGGGCGTCACGCGCTTCTCCTCCCCCCATGCCTCAGGCTGCTGTGCCAGTGCCTCTTCCAGCCTCTGCAGCACTCTAGCTTCCTTTCCGGTTCATCGCTTTCAGTCTGTGATAGTTTTTTTCTCTCTGTCTCATTCAAAGGAGCACATGATTTTTCTCTTGACCAAATTCAGAAATATTCTATTTATAGAAATAGAAAGAATTCAATTAAAAAAAACTATCATGGTACACATTAAATTATATTTATTGCCTACCACTTAATACTATTTATTTCAAATATTCCACGTCTTTAAGATTTAAGTCTCACTGAATTATTTTATACCAGGAAACGAGCCTTCAGAAGGTAATGTTGTGGATTATGTGATCTTAGCTATCCCATCATGCATCCATTCCTTAAGTTCTACTGTCTGGTTTCAAATCAAATATGGTGCATATGTTTTCCGCAGCAGCTCTGGGAACTGCCGTGCTGCACAGCTGGTGCACCTGTGACAAAGAACCTCTCCAAAGGCAAAGTCTGTGCTTTGTATCCTGGCTGCAGTGGAGGGTACAGGCATCTGTCACGTGTGGAAGATTACAGAGCCTTATGCCAAAAGGGAAAAAAAAGTGGTGTTGGAACAGAATGTCTGTTAACTAATATTAATGGGTCTGCAAATAAAACCAGAGCTTTTATAGGATTCTGTAAACTCTAAAAATGCAAAGTTAATAAACAGTTATGAAATGATGAAGAGTTTATGAAGTGCTAAACAAATATCAGCTATATTTAATATATCTTGGGTTACAGCTTTAGAGCAGGTGTTTTTAAGAGTAATGAACTGATGTGTCAAAACACAGCTCTCCAAAACAAATAGAAGAAAAGGGAATTGTGAGGAAAAATGGTTTCTATTAATGACCTTGTCTCCGAGTCGGTCGTTCTCTGAGATTGCTCCTATGCCTGTCCTCACCAAAACCACCACTAGCGAGGTTTACCCTCAGACTTTTCAGAGCTGACCTGTCACCCCTCCCCGCCAGGGTCTCAGGTGCTCATATGCCACCGACCTCCTTCCCCAGGCTCTTCCTGTGCTGGGTGCAGCTCTGCTGTGAACCCCGTCTCCTGGCCTTTCTGCCCCATGTGGTCTCTCCCCTTAAGTGTGCTTGGACCTCGTGCCTCACTTCTCCTGAATAGAATATGGAAAAAAGGATGGAATGCCACCCCTGAGATTCGGTCACCCAAATCTGTGACTTCTAGAGCTCTTCTCACTTCTTTCCTCTGATAAAACCAGCTGCTCTGTTGGGACATGTCTTGAGGAGAGGCCCCCAAGCAGGGAGTTGATAGCAGCTTCTGGCCAGTCATCCTGTAAGAGCCAAATGCTGCCAGCAAACGTGAGTGAGCTTAGAATCACATCCTTCCCCATCGCACCTTCAGATGTCACCACAACCCCTGCCAGTATTTTCAGTAAAGCCTGTGAGAAGGCCCAGACCAGAGGGCCTGGGCAGCCATACCCGGATCCCTGGCCCACAGGAGCTGTGAGAGCTTAAATGTTGTTTTAAACCACTGTGTTTGGGGGTGATTTTTTAATGCAGCCATTTACACGCCATCTTCACCTTGAGATCTGAGGCTGGGAGAGACCTTCTATGTCTCCCTCAGGGCTTCACGGACTTCTCAGTCTACGGCAGATCCCTCTTACATCCTTTCTCTCAGGCCTACGTTATTTGTAATTACACATTTTCAGTGAGCTATTATTTTATTTATGCATTCATTTACTTATCTTTTATTTTTATTTTATCTTTCACTGTAATATCAGTGTCTAGTAAATGTAGACATTCAATAAATATTAATGGCCTAAGTAAATGAATAAATAGAAGACTAAGAAACTTAGTCTTTTACAAACTGAAATCCTTTTTGAGAGGGTAGACATTTAATCAGCATACACACACACACACACACACACACACACACACACACACATTTAGTACTGTTTATGTCAGTCTGGATGTGGAAATCTGGTAGAATTTTTGGTACCAAACTGGTAGCAGCTAAGACTTTGTTTTTAATTCAGTAAGATGTTTTCTTTATTTTCTTTGTTTTTCCTCAACATTCATGTTTCTTCTTAAAAATAAAATATTGTATGAAGAAAAGTTTCTCTTTTACTGATTATTCCAGATTTCTGACACAATGATAGACTTCTAGAAACTTCTGCCTTTCCTGACTTAGTTTTTCACCTGAAAAGGCTTCTATGTCTTAACAGCATCGTTCCACGGAGAGTTCTGTCTTACACAGGCCTGTGGTTTTAGAACAAAGGGACATAAATGAAAGGCTATCCAAAAGTAAAATTAAAGAATTAAAGTTTCTGTGTGGATTAGTTGCCATCTTAGTTTATGAGCCTTTCCCAGAAAATTGAATGCAGTGAAAGAGCGAGAATAATAACACCACACATACACCTCCAGGTCTTAAATTACCCGGACAAAGAGGGTTTCATCCAAGCCAAGAGCAAAAGTGAAAGCTGAAGCTGAATTGAAGGATTTAGGTGGCAGTGACACAGCTGCCAAGCCAAGGTCTATGCAAACAGGCGCGGACCCGCCCTGGCCAGCGGTCACCAACAGCCTCGTCTGTGTTTCCGTGCTGGCAGGGCACCTGCTGCCTGGTGAGGCCTTGCCAGTCTTTGACCCCAGGTACCCTGGCATTGCAGGGGCTACCTGGCGTCTAACAGGAGTGACGTGCAGGTCTGAATCCGGTCTCTCAGAGACACGTGAGTGGTGGCAGAGGCCAGCCAGTGCGGACGAGAGTTGTATGGACACAGGGCCTGTTGACCCGCAGAGCTCCCTGGCGCAAACAGATACCGTGATAGACTTGGAAAGTGTCAGCCTGGGTGCCAGCTGCTGTTTCTCCTCCATTTTCTTGGAAGAAGCTATGGGTTTGGAAGCAATTTCTGGGCTCCTGCTGTGTTGCACATGGCAGGGTAAACACTGCCCTAAAAGAGTCTATTAGGGATAATTAATCATTTTAACCCGAGATGGTTTTTGGAAGGGCTCATACACCTCCACCAAGGGGGGATTTCTAATACCTAGCAAAGACACCATATTTTTTAAAAAAAACAATTTAACAAGGACTGTTTCTTCAGAAAGCGTTTTCTGTCTAAATGCATTGATGGCTGGACCTCAAGAAATGATTTAAGTGTTTTTCTAAAAAACAAGGCAGGTATTTTGCAATGCAACTGTTTTCAGGGAGAACACACTGCCCTTTTTGTGGAATACGTCTTGATACTTACAGAGATTTTAAAAGAAAATATTTGGGCTGTGGTTTAGGAATCAAACAGTCTTAAGTATGTAAATAATGACAGGCTGGAACTCTTTCTAAAAAAAATACATGCAGGCTGTTAAACACTGGCCGAGTTCTGGAGGCCAGAATGTGCTGAGAGGCATCAACAGGTTTGTTTGTTTGGCACAAACGGCCGGAGCGTTGGGTACAGGTGGGACCGTCCCCCACGTAGCAGGAGGAGTGAGCCACGGGGGAGCTGCTCAGAGAAGTGTATCTTCCTCTGTGAGTTCGTATGGCCCTGGACTTCATTCTGCTATTCACGAGTCTTCTTGAAGAGTTTATTCTGGGTTCAAATAGCTTCCTGTCTGCGAGGACATCTCACCTTTCCACTTCTGCCTCATCTGCAGATCGATTTTAAGATAAGTTTCAAGTTTATACACAGATTCCCCTTGGAGAAGAAAAAGAAATGCAGCAAGTTTTGTGAACAATGCCAGTTCCCAGTGACGTTGGGGCGTATATGAATCAAATCAAAAGCTAGTTATGTTTGCCCTGCATCTTTCAAGAAGAAGCACAATATTTATTCTTCATCTGCATCCAGGAATCAGCAAGTCATGGAGATACATGCGAGTGGGGGCTGAAAACATTGACATCCTCCTAACAACATAAGACAAAAGGAGCCAACGAGTGCGAGCTTTGTGGCCAAAGTGTAGCTCCAAATCTGTGCCGTGCTATGCAATTCAGTAACCCCTGCATCGATGGGGTGGAAGAGTGGCTAGGATGGAGACGGAGGCTGATGCTGGCAGAGGCCAACAGTGTCTTGAAGGGGACAGAGAAAGGACATTATCATGGCCAACCTGAGACTCACAGCACTATTAATCTCTGGTTCTGACAGGCCTCCCGGAACAAGACTCACAGCATCTTCTGATTTATTCTATGGACATAACCAGGAAAAGTCATTGCTTTTTTTCTAGCACAAATGTGTGACAACTTTTTTTTCTGTAATCCATGTTCTGCGCGTCCACCCTGCTTCACAGTAAAAACTTGTAAGTAAATTTCCATTCATAAGATTAATTAGGACTTCCAGGAAAGGTGGATCAAAATTGACAAAGATATATGCCTATTTGTATCAGTAAATCTCTGATAAAGTAGTTGTCATGTGCAAAGAACCAGAGACTCAGTGGCCAGATGAACTAACTCTGTTTGACCTCATGGTTCCTGGAGATGAAACAAGCCCAGAGGAATCACACAATGAGATGAGAATACAGTGAGAGAAAAGGTGGGACGTGAGAAGCATGCTCTGATTGGCTAGTCTGTCTTTCTTACGCTGATGCTAAGATTTCATGATTCACGTGCCTTTGCATCAACTTTTCCTAAAATTAGTTGCTACACCGTGGCCACTTGGTCTTCCTGCTGGCTTCACTGTTTTCTGGCATCGTCTTCATTTCAACCCAAATGTTCCAACAGATTCAATAGTGTGTCCTCAAGGACTCCGACACGTCAGATACTACCTTAAGTCTGTTTTTCCTCATTGGACTGGATTTAGTGGACTCCCATTGCCAGCCTAGGATGGACACTTAGCATCTGCTAATATGGCCTCCCCTGTGTTGTCCTGAGTGGTACAGACGTTGCTCCAAGAATGGCAGGGTGTAGGTGGCAGAGGGAAAAGGGGCTTTTCGATGATACGTGCTGGCAATTAGATGTGTGTTGTGCCTCCTGAGGGCAGGGGACTTAACCGTCCATGTGGCAGAGGGAGCAGGGGATCAGGGAGAAGGTCCCTCCGGGCCTTCTCTTTGCGCCTGCAGACTCATAACTCTTTCTTTACCTGTCACCGCAACTTAATGTCTAAAAGGGAAGCAATGGGAGAAAGGGTGCCGAGCGGTGGTCGTGCTCCACGAGAAACAGTCCAGGTATTGGTGATGGGACAGCACCTGTGAGACCTTGGGCAGTGGCAGCCACCAAGGCGTGAGTGACAGGCCAGTGCAGGATGGGGAACAGCACTCCACCCCCGCGCTGCAACAATGTCCCCGCCATTCGGGCCAGTTAGCAGGGCCACCACTGTTAGCGGTGACCACACGAGCGGACAGTACGTCCAGCAGCCCAGTGCTTCCACATTAGGGCGCCGTCAGCAACAGCAGGACTTCTGTGGGGCGGGGGAACGCGGGGGCAAAAGCCCGAAAGGGAGGACGTAGGGACCGTCTGTAAACGCTCCAGGGCCACGGTTCAGCACTTCTGAGAAGCTCGCAGAGGAGGGCTGAGGTCGTGTGTGTCTGAGGACAGGGAGGGCCCCCCAGCACAGTCAGGTAAAACACCACGTGTTTACAGTGTAGGTGTTCTAGTTGCAATTTACTGGAAACTGCACATTCAAAAATGACTTCTGGTTTACCAAACGGACTGTTTCTGGACTGGGGGCACCGTCCTTCTACTGACTTTTCTATTTACTAAGCTATTTTCCAAAGTGACCATAGGAATGTTATGAGACTTGATGTTTGTTGTGTATCAGGGAGAAGTCCAGATGGTTCCCTGTCATTCTAAACGGGTGTTTCTTGTGGCCTGTTCACTGGAGACGGCATCCTTTGTAGCAAATGGTACACAAAAAAGGTCATTTCTGTGGCAAGCGAGGAAATATTTCTCCATTGAAATTATTGGTTAAAATGGCAAAATGTGGCTGCTTCCTATGTTGTCAAGGACAGGAGTTGGCCATTGCGGAGAGGTAAATGTTTCCGATAAAGAGATGCACCATATGGAAAACGAAGCAAGATCTACTTAATTAATCATTAATACAGCGTATAATATAATAATAATTGTAAAGGACATGAATATATTATGTATTAACATTGTATGAGTACACGAACAGACTGGTATTATTAATGCATTATATACAATACACTAATACAGTACACAACATATTGGTTAAATAACTGCTGCACCATCCATCTGATAATAAATCACCTATAATAATCCCTGTCACACACGTACATGAAACCCGTCCGGGCCTCTGGAGGGACCATCATCAGACAGGAGCCGCTTGTCCCCAGCGGCTTGGTGCAGGCGCAGCAGCACTTTTCTCACACCGTGCGCGCTGCGGCCCTCGCTCAGGGGTCTTTGCATCTGGTCTCCAGCTTCTGTGAGTCTGGCCGGAACAGGAAATGCTCTATTTCGGGAGCCTCTTTCCAAGCCTCTGAGTTTTCTGGTGCTGCACCCCCACCTTCCAGGGCGCTGAGGAAGGTGCCCCCAGCCGCGCTCCAGCCATGCGCTCCTCACGCAGGTGGACGCGCATTTCCATGGGGTCGGTCGGTCCACATGTGTCCGGCTCAACTAACACAGGGAACGTTCCCAGAGCTCTGGCTGTCTGGTGTTAATCTGAGGTATTTATTACGGTTTAAATTCTCCCCAGATGTTTTAGTTCACTTGTTTTTCGAATCTTTGCCATTGTGCATAAAAGGCGGGGGCAGCCACCTCTGTTTTCCCTCCTGGGGGCAGGCCATCTCAGCTTCCCGTGACTTTGGACACCACTCCCAGTGCTGGCTGTGAGGACAGGGACGCGGAAGGAGGCCTCATCCACAGCTGTTTGAGAAGGTGTCGTGTGCAGAAGCTGCGCTGTTTTGAAGGCCTCCCCGCGCCCCACATCCTTAATAGAAAAACGGATTGTGCTTCCTGTGACCGAGGGACACACTTCTCCTTTTAAAACTAAAGGCCTGCACTCAGCACAAAGATCGCTGGGAACGTCCATCAAGAACTGGGATCGATTAAGCCAGATGTTCGTCACCTGTAAGGTCCGTGAGATTTGGTGAAGTCTTGTTAGTACACATTCCTGCTTCTTAACCCTGGGGACTCTGGCTCGTCCTCCCTGGGGACAGGACCAGAGCAGCTGTGTTTTTATAAAACATCGGGTCATTTTACCAGCCTCCAATCTGATAACCATGGGTGCAATCAGACAGCCAGCTTCCGGTTTCTATCTGCTGCCTCAGCCACTGCCGCCCAGGTGCGTCTAGAAGCCATAACTGACCCCTCGTGGGACACTCTAACTCCACCTGGGAAAGTCAGGGATCCTGTAGGGTCAATGGGGGAGGCTGCCTACACTTCTTTATCTCTTTCTAGATCTTACCAGTTTTCTCATGTCTTCATCAGTTTTCTCTTAAAATGGTGTTAAAGTGAAAATTGAGGACTTACGTGACATTAACCTAATGGCAAGAAGTGCCTTGCCATCAATCCTAAGTGTGGGAAATGTCACATTAGGCGGGGAGTCTTTGTGTCCGTGGCCCCACGTTGGAGCTACGGTCAGAAGATGGCCCCAAAGTGCCCCCAGCCTTTTGTCGGTGCCATCACTGCCCATAGTCATGAATCTTGGCGCCCAGTACTGTGCAACACACGCACGTGCGTTAGACAGTTGATATGGTGGCTAATAAGGGAATTCACACTCTTTATTTCATGGAACAACTAGGAAATCACAGTGCGTGAGTCTTCATTCCCAAATGCAAGTCCATTTCTTAAACTTGTTGACGGGTTATGAGCCAACCTCCTTCTCTTGGAGTCCACGCTTCTCTGTGCTCATACTAAGTTATAAAAGCTTGGTAGAAAATTTGTTCTAAAAGAGCAGAATGGGCCACAAGAACAAATAAGGTACGTCTGTGCCCTGGTGCGTGACTAGCTTTGTAACGGGCTTCTGTGGCACAGGTCATTTCCACCCAACACCTCTCAAAGGTGGAGAACACTGACTGCAGCAGGAAAACAGTCACTTCCAAGTGACTCACGGCCACTTGCCACTATTGTGGCCGTTCACATGTGTGACCTTGGCCGGGGAATCGCTCAGGACCATGTGAACGGTTACAGACTGAATGTAATCCCACAGTGCTGTATAAACATCACAACACGTTGTGTAGACAGCAAGCGTCCTCGCAGCTGCTCAGATCACCCCTCCTGGCCCACTGCCAGCTCCCACAATTTCCTCTCCTGGATCCCCAGGGGGCCTGCTGCTTGCTCCGGGCTCATGCCCAGCAGGCACTCTGACATCACCAGTCACTTGGCCACATGGCCCCTAAGTAGTGACTCTATTGGTTATGGAAGCCTGCACATTGAATCCCCCCAGGCTTGATGGCTTACAAGAAGAATGATAACTCATGACATCTCCCCTTTTCTGTAGGTGGGGAATGTGGAAGCAGCTTGCTCAGTCATCCCAGGCTCAGGGTCTCTCTGGCCAGTCAGTCATCAGAGGTGCTTCCAAGATGGGTCACTCATATATGTCCAGCTGGTTCCTCTGAGGGGATCCCTCCATGAGGCTGCTGGAGTGCCCTCCTGACATAGTGGCTGGCTTCCTGCAGAGTGACCCAGAGCACCAGGTGGAAACTGCAAGCCTTTTGATCTAGTCTTACAAGGCACACCGCCACTTTGGTGACCCAGGTGAGCAATAATTCGATGGGGCTGGAACTACAAAAGGATAAATACAAGCACACAGGACTATGGGGCTGTCTTGGGTACCTTCCATTGGCTTCCACTCTCATTCAGGTGGAAACTCAAGGTCACACAATGACCTTCAAGCTGTCCTCTCTGTTTTCCACTCCTGCCCCCTGTACCTCTGCTTCAGCAACACTCTGACCCTCTCATCCAGGGCCTCTGTACGTGTCCGTCCTCTGTTGGATCCTCTTCCCCAGATATCTGCATGGCCTGCTCCCTCTCTTCCCACAGGTTCTTGCTCCAGTGTTACATCCTCAGGCAGCCTCTTGGACCCTGTGTTCAAATCTAAAATTCCAGTCGCATCCCCAGCACCCCATATCTCCCATCCCTCCTTCAGTTTCTCTTTAGCACTTGTCACTGACACTTCGCTGATAAGTCAGCTTTCCCTCTGGGGGAAAAAAAAGAGAGAGCGCCGATTTGTAGCATTTGCATCGCTTAGGCAGAAACAGTCTCCTGCCGCGGCCAATTTATTTCAAACTATTACCGTGATGTCACTGATTACTAGGTTGGGAGAAATTCGTCCATCAGCTCTTCTAGGCCGCAGACCAGCTCTGCCTCTGCCCAGCATCCTGCCACAGCATGGCCATTTTACTTACTTATTTCCTCAGGGTCCCTGGAACTGAGATTTTTGTCTGGTTCATTCACTGCTGAGTCCTCCATGTCTAAAACACTGCCTTTGAAACGCAGGACCGATCCATAAGTGATGAACACATGGTGTTGGAAGGTCTGCCATTTGCCCGGCCCCTCAGCCATGAGTTTGTCCACATTTCCATGAAGCAGGGGGAGGCGGTGGGGCAGAAAAAGTCTGTTCTGTGGTTATGTGACTAGTGAAAACAGCGATCAACACTATAAAGAAAACACACCATGAAAATGGACGTGCAAAATAACTAAACGCACAGTCAAGAAATGACAGAGGCTTAATGATGATCGTAGAGCTGGATCTAAATCGGCCTCCCAAACTGTGGTAATGAGTAATGATAAGGACTTTGAGACATATACAGTTCAGAGCACAAATACATAGAAACATGGCTAGTTCTTCATACATTCCAAGATGTTTTTCATACATAAAGAAATAATATTTCACTTGGAAAAGTCAGGAAAGGATTACAATAAATCATGCTGAGAAAAAAATGGTTGTTTATACAAAAATACAATTAAATATTTATTTAATACTGTTCTTCAAAATAAATTCCAGACCAAGATCAAAAGGAAACTCTTTTAAGAACTGAACACATATGTGGGGGAGTAATAACCTTAAATCAAGATGTAGAAGAACGTCCCAAGTATAAACTCAAGAAACAGTAAGAAAATATTGACCAGTTTAACATTATAAACAAAAAGGTATGTATTTAAACTTTACAAGCTGAATTGCAAACAATAACTGTGCATGATGCTCGGTAATACTTAAGTAACATATAACAACCAACAAAAATAGTAAAATGACATTAAAAGTTGACAAATGACATCAGCAAAATAATCACAGAAAAGAACACGAATAAACTCAAGTGGCTAAAAAACATAATTTCATGTCCAGTGTTCAGGAAAATGTAATCTGATACTGTTTTCACCTGTGTGTGAAGTTAGCAAATAATTGAAGTTATGTCCCTCATAGTGGGTGAACGAACGGTGAGCTAGGTACACCTCCATGTTTCTGGTGGAAAACATAATTTATATACTTTTCTGGAAAATAAGTTGACAATATGCACCAGTTTCCTTTAAAATAGTTCTATTCTGTGACCTGATAACCCTACTTCTAGGGAGCTGTACAAATGAAGCAAGATTGGTGTCTGGACTAAGATGGATAGTACGTTGTTTATAGCTAACTTCGAGAGAATATAAATGACTCACATTAGGAGAACATTACATAAATTGTACTATATTTATATTATGGGGGAGTGTAAATACTAAAGCTGATGTTTACAAAGATATTTTAACATTGTAGCAATCTTCTTAGGAATATATTAAATGGAAAAGCCAAGACACAAAGACACGAAGCTACACAGACAGCGTATCCTCATTTGTAGTATTCAGCTAACAGAAGGAAATTCAGCAAACAGTACTAGTAATTGTTGCCGGGTGGTGGTATTCGCGCATGACCTTTATTTTCTTCTTCATTCTCGTTTGGTTTGCTGTCAGAGCATTTGTTATGCTTTACTGAGCAAAGAGCTTAATGATTGGAAAGCAGTGAGCTCACACTCCGTATAGGGCACGGCTCCGAGCGGTTTGCCAGCCTTGCTTCCTGGTTCCTTTTCTGGCAAATGTCTTAGTTACTGTTACGGACTGGACTGTGTCCTCCCCAAATTCCCATATGGGAGTCCTACCCTCTGATACCTCAGCAGGTGACCATATTTGGAGCTGAGGCCTGGAAAGTGTGTGAATAAGTTAAAATGAGGCCATTAGGGTGGGCCCTGATCCAGTAAGACTGGTGTCCTTATAAAAATAGGTCAGGACGCAGACACGTGCTGAGGGATGACTGTGGGGAAGAGCCAGGAGCGCAGTTTCCAGGCTCTCGGCCTCACGTGGAAAGGTGCTGGCTCAGGTAGTAAACGGCCGTCAGCTGAGACTAGTTGGCCATCAGCTGTTACTGGTTAGCCATTGGCCACTGATATAACTGCTGTGGCTACACTAGCAAGTGCGGATTGCAGTCAGCAAGTGGGGTTGGTTGGTTGGAAGAGAAAGGGACGGCAGGTTGCGGATCGTGTGGCTCCTGCTTCCTGTGTCTCCAACCCAGCCGCCAGCAAGACTATAGTGGTGTGACTCCCCTGTCTGTGGCTCCGTGGGTGTTCCTTTTTGGCCTCGCCATGTCCTGCGTTCTTGTGCGGGGAGCAGGACCAGAGACCCTGCACGACACCCTGCAGGACAACAACCATGTGAGGACAAGGGAGATGACAGCTGTCTACAAGCAGGGAGACAGGCCCAGGAGGCACAGCCCTGCCCACAGCTCGATTTGGACTTCTGGCCTCCAGAACTGTGAGGAAATACATGCCTGCTGTTTACACTGCCTGCTCTGTGGCGTTTGTCATGCTGGTCCGAGCAGGATAAGACAGTGATGGTTTTGGGGACAGTCCCCTGCGAATCTGGATCAGAGCTAAACCAGGGGACCTCTGTAAGCAGACGCTTGGCCCCACGAATGGTATGACCCAGTGTGGAGAATGTGTTAGCCGCGTCCACTGCCTAGAAGGCATTACTCTTTTAAGAGGGTGGCATTTTAAATAAAACTGTATAAGTTGGCACATATATGTAGTGCTAAAGATTTTTAATATTGATATTAATTTTCAGCACTCTTAGCTAAAAGCCAGGTAGGATGAGTCAGATAAATTATAAATACTGTAATGACATTGGTGTAGTATTTGGGAAAAAGTGGAAAATGCAGACGTATATGTGAAGAGAAAACACCGGAAGGCATAGCTATCATGGCCATTCCTGTGTGACAAATTAGCAGTGGCCCAGGAGCGACACCTGAGTGCAGGGAACGGCGCGATGACTGTTAGAGCAGAGACACCACCACAAGCTGGTGGGGAGGCTGGGGGAGAGGGCCTGTGCACAAGTGCAGTTTTAGCCATTGTTCTCTTACAAAGTATGTGTCATTTGTTCTTAAATCAGGAAAACACACTTTTCTCGGCTGCTCGAACTTTATAATAATTTTATAATAATTTTATAATGTAGTATGGGTCCATGTACTTGAGTTTATGCTTTGATCAATCACCTCAGCAAATTTCAATCCAATGCCATTTCAAGGGTTAAACTGTTCTATTTATTCTGCCTGCTCTCCCTTCCCTACCCTCCAGCCCTCCAGGATGTCTCACACACACACACACACACAAACACACACACACACACACACACACACACACACACACACACACAGATGTCCTCGTAAAGGGCCAGGTGTTGTCATGTCAGCCCGCTCAGGCATCTCCGTGACCCCTTCACACTCACGCCCAGGCTGATGCTGACCCATTGCCCGCTCTGTCCCCATTCTCCACTAAAGTCCCCTGAGTACCCAATCCCCTCGCCACCCCAGCCATCTGCCCTTTTTACACATTTTATCTTTCTGGAACATGGCTTTGCCTTTCCTACCATCTTCCCTAGAATCTAAATTCCCAACCCCTTAATTAGATTACAAACTTCTTGGTGTCCTGGGTCATTCTTCCTCCTTTGCCCTTGCCTCCCTTGCACAGCCAATGGAGCCAGTCACGGGGGAGGCCATCCACTGCGCTCTAGCCAGTGTGCTGAGAAACAGCAGCGCAACATGTGGTGACCGCACTGAGCAGACCCGGACAGCAGACCAAATGGGTGTTTTTGAAAGAATGAATGGATGGCGAAAAGAACACAATAGACAATGACCAAGGTGACAGCATAGGGGGGAACACATCATGTTATGTTAGAAAACACTTTCTGGAAGAACTGACATGTGTCTTAGGATGGGATTTGATAATGGGAGAAAATGCAGCATTTTTTCTCAATCAACAAGGAATAAAAAGCATGGTTTTCTGAGGGAAAAGTAAGTAGTCTGCTCTGCTATAAAGGGATAGCTGACTTTCTAACAAAACTTAATTTATTGAGACCATAGTTTCAATGAGATAAAAGAGGCTTGCGTTGGAGAATTTATGATAGGCAATAACCTAGAAATTCCTCGTCTAGGTATTTTAACAATAAATATGTTAAGGGTTTAAGTAGCTTTAAGCTGCATTTATCACACCGGCGTAATCATTTTGTTGATAAAAATGGACCAAAAAAGAACCTTAAAAGCATCTCTTGCCCTTTAATTCAGATGTTCAGGTGCCTGGGACTGCTCTGGTATTTTTGACCTTGACCTTGAAAGTTTACTGTGAAGGAATTCACAAACTCCAGTGGTAAACAAAAGAAGAGGAGAACCAGATGGCCTCAGATCGCCAGGCCCCTAAAGTGAGCCCCTCTGTGAGTCCTGCCTTTTGTACTTGATCTTCCTTTCTGACTTCTGGGGTGATAGCTCTTTATCACGATTGTGTTTTTACCAGAGCAGCCATATGATATTTTTTCTTTCTTTCTTTTTTCTTTCTTTTTTTTTTTTTTTTTTTTGCCAAACCAGGGCACTTTCAAGAATGGAAAAAGGAGTATTCCTCTGGGAAAACAGGCGTAAGCCATGAATCTCCCAGGCGAACCAGGATTAATATAGAATGCCAATCATACGCACTAATCAGTTAACCACACTATTCCCAATTTGAGTACTGAAGACTGGCTTGCACTGTTGAGAAAATGTTAGTCTCCAACTGTGGATAAAGCACACACTTCATGAAGTGTAACACAGTTCGTGAGAGTGGACATAGGTTAAATTGCCAAAGCCTATGAATGCTACGATCAGATGAATATTTTAGATAATTTATTGATAATCTGTTAGGTACTTTGCATTATCTAAGTTGAATCTTCTACTTAGGTGTTACTATACCAGGTGCATGAAGGAGACAGACTCAGAAAACGTGGGGTAACTTTCTTCATGTCATGACAGTAGAACCCCTGGAGAAATAGGATTGAAACCGGGACCTGAATCTACAGCTGTATTGCCCCCTGTTGTTACCTGTTGGTTGGCAGATTTTGTAATTTATTTTATTGGAACTGAGGAGTCATTGACGTTATTAAACAGGTAATAACACGCTGAGACTCAGGTCTTAGAAAAACAACTCTGGTAAAAACATAAAAGGCAGGAGGAGAGAAGACTAGAAGCAGGGGATGAGTTACAAGTTATGAAACTAAGCATTGAAATGAAGCCGTTCAGTAGAAATAGAATAGACAAGAGACGCAGACTGAATGGCAGGAAAAGGTAGAGGGAGGAGACAAGTTCCTGACTTGATTGACTGTGTTTGTGGTAATGGTAGGAAATGCCAAGGAGTGTAATGGCTGGGTCATATGCTAGAATGTGTTTAATTTTGTAAGAAACAAGCAGACGGCCTTCCATTTTGGCTGCACCA
Organism: Rhinolophus ferrumequinum; assembly: GCF_004115265.2. Taxonomy (NCBI): domain Eukaryota; kingdom Metazoa; phylum Chordata; class Mammalia; order Chiroptera; family Rhinolophidae; genus Rhinolophus; species Rhinolophus ferrumequinum. Next base: position 2,069,292 of record NW_022680354.1, read on the forward strand.
TTTTGTGTTCCCACCAGCCATGGACGAGCGTTCTTGTGGCTCCACAGCCTTGTCAGCGTTTGGTGCTGTCACTGCTCTGGATGGTGGGCGTTCTAATAGGTGTGTGGTGGGGTCTCGTTGTTTCCCTTTGCATTTTCCTGATTACATACAGTGTGAAACGTCTGTTCATACGCTGAGCTTCCATCTGCACACCTTTGCTGAGGAGTCTGTTAAGGTCTTTGGCTCATTTTTTTTCCCTTAGCATGTTGAGATGTCACTCCATTCTCTTCTGGCCTTTCTAGTTTCTGTTGAGAAGTCCTGTCTCCATCTTATTGAGCTTCATTTCTATGCAATGTGTCATTTTTCTCCTCCTGCGTCAACATTTTCTCTTGTCAAGATCAATAAGTTTGAGGGGAGTCTAATATACAGCATGGTGGTCATGATTAATAATACAATAGTTTATACTTAAAATTTGCTGAGAGAGAGGTCTTACATGTTCTTTTCACACACACACAAAAGGGAATTATGTGAAGTGATGGATATGTGAGGTGACTTCATTATGGTAATGCTTTCACAATACACAGAATTTTACTGTAGTTTATACAGCAGGTCCTTGAATAATGCCATCTTGTTATAATGTTGATGAGAGAAAAAAAAAAAATCATTCCTGCCAGGCTTACTCTCTGGTGTGTGCATGTCCTGGTTTCCTCCCACATCCCAAAGTGCATGTGAGGTGAATGGTGTGTCTCCATTGTCCCCATCTGAGTGTGTGTCATTGGCCCTGCGGTGGCAGGACATCATGTCCAGGTCAGGGTCCCCCTTGGCCCTGAGCTGCAGGCTCCGGCCACCTGTGAGCCTGAACTGGAACAAGCAGGTTGGAAAATAATGATCTTACTTGTTTTTTATTCATCTTTCTTAAATGTACGTATTGCTTACATTTCTTTCAATGTTTAATATTAGAAATGTTTTGGCTTTTTATTTAGAAGTTTGGTGATTTTTTTTGGACCAGAAATATGTTGTAGGAACCTACCTCTTGTTTATATCAATTAGCCTAGGGTGACACTGGTTTCGTTACGCATTTCAATTAAAATCACGGCTTTCCAAGAACTTATCAATGACATTAGGTGAGGACTTACTATACATTACATCGTCATGTGGTACACTCTAAATATATTTAATTTTTAGCTGTCAATTATACCTCAGTAAAGCTGGAAAAACATTTTCTCTTTGTCCTTCACTTTTGTTAATTTGGTTGTGAGGTGTCTAGCTGTCAATCTATTTAAGTTTATTCTACTGAGGTTTGTTGAGCTCCTGAGATGCGTATTTTAACACTTCCATCTAATTTGGGAAAGTTTCAGCCATTGTCTCTTCACATCTCTGATGCCTTCTCTCTTTCTCGTCTCTCTCTCCACGAAACCCTTGTTGGTGTATTAGGTGTTGTCCCACAGCTCTCACAGTTTCTCTTCATTTTGATTCACTCTTTTCTTTCTCCTCCTGGAATGAGTAACATTTTATTAGCTTACCTTCAAGTTCTCCAATTATTCTACCTACTCAAGTCTGGTGTTAAGAACTGGTAGTATTTTAAAAAATTATTTTAACTACTGTACTTTGTAACTCACTACATAACTTCTATTTGGTTATTTGTTATAGTTTATATATATTTATTAATGTGCTTCTTCTGGAGAGATATCATTGTAATGCTTTCCTTTAATTATTTAGACATAGTTTCCATCAGTTCCTTAAACGTACTTATAATAACTAACATACAATCTGCTTCTATTTAGTTCAAAATCTGGGCCCTCCCAAGAACACTTTTTTTGTTGGCTGCTTTTTCCCCTCTGTATGTAGCATATTCTCCTATTTTTTTATATATTTCATAACATTTTATTGAAAACTGGACATTTCAGATAATATATTGTAAAAATTCTGGTATCAGATTTCTCTAACCCCTGACCAAGATTTGTTGTTGCTGATTTTTGTTGGTGTGTATTATTAGTTTGTGTTTCTTCTTGCTGCTTATTTGTTTAGTAACTTACTTCAACTACTTCTGTGGATCTTCTGTTCCCTACAGCGCTTGGTGACTGTGTTCTGTCAGCACTTTTTTAATGTTCCTGATTTTATTTTTAAACTCAGCTTCCTAGAGGTCACACGTGGGTCAGTATAATTTAGTGGTGAACCAACGATTAGTCAGAAGTTTCCTTATATGTCATCATGTGTGTCTCGGGGCATCTGTGTGAGAAGGCTGGCCTTCAAATGTCAGGCGGTTTATGACAGCCTTAGCTTTCTCTTCCTCCTTGCACAGGGCCTCAAGGTCAGCTAGAGGTGACTGCTGCCTTGGTTCCCAAGTATTCCCTGGGCACGCACACAGTCCTGCAGATATGCACCGCCATTTAGATAGCCAGGAACATGTCGGAGTGTTTTCAGCTCCCTTCTGCTCATCTAGTTTCCAGAATTTCCTTTAACTTTCTTCCAAGTTCTCAGTTTGCCGCAATTGAAATCACAGCCTCAGGCAGTGGAGAGGTGGCCTGAAGTTTCCTGTTGTTTTGGTAATGTTCTTGGGGCAGGGTCTGTACCACCACCGCCCCAAGCTGATTAGAGTCAAATCCAATAGCCGCCACACTCTGAAGCAGAGGTTCCTCAGGGAACTTCAAGTTTGTACAAAATGCGAATGGTGCGCTGGGAGGTCCTTTTAATGGAATTTCGTCATGGGTCAGATCTCTCCATCGTCTGTAAAGTGGCTGGCCTTGGTTACCATACGATGAGCTGGGAGGAAGAGAGCGGCCTTGGTTACCATACGATGAGCTGGGAGGAAGAGAGCGGCCTTGGTTACCATACGGTGAGCTGGGAGGAAGAGAGCGGCCTTGGTTACCATACGATGAGCTGGGAGGAAGAGAGGGTAGGAATAGCCAGTTTAATTGTGCCTACCCAACTGTTCTACCAAACTTCAGAGTCCTCTTGGATAGACAATTTCAGCTCATTTGATCACTTTGATTAATGGCTAGAATTCTGAAATGGTTTATTTTAATTGTTTTGCCACTATTTTTATTGTTTTAGAGGGAAGGAAAGTTCAATGAGGACTTCACTTTGGCATTCCAGAAGCCAGTCTCTCTCAGTAGTATTTTGTGATTACTAATCTAAAGATAAAAAAAAAATAGAGAAAAAAGAAACCAATATGGTGTGTATAAATTATACTCAATGCATTATGGAAAAACTGGGAATTTTGTATCATTTAAATTTTGCTTTTATTTTATGTTGTAAACTTCCAAGAAAAATTACTTCTTTATAGATATGATTATCATATTCACAATAAAATAGTCTGAAAGGATTTTAATACACACATATTTTATTTCTCATACAACAGAATATTGACTGTAATGAGTAAAGTACAACCATTTTATATAGCTAATTTAGTTAGTTAGTATTTAGTTAGTATTTTTAAGTGCTATTCTTACCTGTTATTAAATGCATGAGGAAAGGAGAACCATGGATAACCTCAGCAGTTCATGGAATTGCTCAGACTCAGTGCTGGAAGATTCCACACTCAGAACTTATAGGACATAATGAAAAGCAGAGCAATTAAAACAAAGAAAGGAAACCACACTATTGATTAGGTTTAGCAAGAAAAAAACTTCAAATTTTGTGACTTGAACAATGAAAATCTTAGTACAATGGAATCTTTACAGCCCTGACATCATCCTGTTCAGTTTTTGAATGAAATCTGTGCTGTTTCCTATAAAATAAAAAATGATGAAAAAAAATAGGTGGCCTAAACTATGTCAATTGCCAAGTTTGCAGCAAGCCAAGAAGTCATAGCCTTCTTCTGAGACATTCTTTCAAATTAGCTCTCTATAGGTTTGGACAGTAGTAGGAAGTACCTGTAGGTCTATCATTGACAGTTTTTGTGGACACCTTTGAATCCATCATGGCTCACACACCAATGCTTTAACGCATTGCTGGAATTTTCCCATCTTGGATCCAAACAGTTCACCTTTGTTATGCCTTTCCTGCAATAGCAGGAGACCATATTTGGACGATTTAGGGCAGCCCTGGGTTGTGATCTGAAATCCAGACGGTTTTCTGGATGCCCTCTTCTCTCTGTGCTGCCTTTTCAGCCCTAGATCTTTCACAGAACTTGGGTGTATGTGATCCATTCTAGCTCAGTCACACACCACCGGGACTTACATTAAAAAGTCTCGCTGTGTTGAACATCCCGTTTGCTTCTGTGCTCTCTCCCCCAACTACATTGTGAGCACTTGAAGGACAAAACATATCTTGTCCTTTACCAAATAGTTTCATTCTGGCCGTGGCCTTGCCCTCCGATCAGTATAACAGCTTTTATTCATCTGTGTGCAGCTTTCTGAGCAACATCATCCTCTTAAAAATAATAGTTAATCTGAGCTCCCTGCAGGCTGAGAAAGGAGAATACACTTAAGTTAATTCTATAAAAGCTCACAGTGAGTGTTTTATGTCAGAATTATGGCTAAGACCATTTGGGGTTTTGATGGAGGTGTGGGATATTCTCCTGGAAGGCGTCAATATTACCCTCCTAGCACGTTTCAGTGTAGTTGACTTGACATAATAAAGAGGTGTGGGAATGCTAAAACTGAACTATGAATCTCGTATTATCTAAACAGTGACTTTCTATCCTTCATCTTTTGATTCACTAAAATGTTTAGGACTTAACACCTAAAATAGGTTTCTTTCTAGTTATTTTGGCTTTTCTTTTGTGTTGTTTTAGAGTATGTTATTTCCCTGGAAGGAAAACTGTAGTTTACATTTCACTTTGCTGGTTTAATAATTTATGAGCAAAGCACAAAACCTTCAGTAAATTAACAATAAGAAATCAGAAAGAGCAAAGATTGGAAATGCATTGCAAAAGAAGTACCAGGGAAAATAAGAGACATTTCTAGATGAAGCATTTTAGTCTCTATTTATTTTGAAGTGAAAAAACAGAATTTGATTTGTTCTCCTTTTGCATGTATAAAATATTTAGTTACTGTTCAAATATGTTACATACGTGTCTTAGAAACTTAGGAAGATGGTGAATAAAATAGGATTTTGTGTTTGAGTTTCCTCAAGTCATTCTCTTGTATTGAGTCAGCTGCCTCAGGAAAATGTTTACTCATGTGACTAAATGTCATTTAGTGCCCTACTCTTTGTGGGTCTCAATAAATGCCAGCTGTAGAATGGTGGAGTTTTAGAGTGGTAAGGACATAATGGAATTACCTGGAGTTCCATCTCTACAGGTAATTTAATGGCACAATCAGAACAGGAATGGCTGTCATTTTCTAAAGACCCACTAAGTGCTTGGTGTTTCACATATATTATTTCTTATACTGATCCCAGAAAACATTCTTACAAAGGAAGAAGCTGAGATGCAGACAAGTTATTTTCCCAAATGAAAATTGGTGGCATAGGTTCCCTCTCTGTTTCTTCCTCATCTTCCCCTGAATACTTGCTGTCTTACCTCACCACTTTCTCTGCAATTTAGATTCTAGACTCATGGTTTCCTGCTCCAGTGCTTTGCCCCATAGACTGCTGTCTTAGAGAACCACAAAGTGATTTGGAAATATATTGATTCATTGTCCCTATTGTCTATTCTGAAATAATATTCTCTTTCTCTCTTTTAAAACAACGGTAAGCTGCTTGCTCCTTACTTTACACTATTTTGTTTCCGTCTTATACCATATCAATATAAAAGACTTATACCCAAAATAGGTAAAAGAAAACACAACTCAAAAAAAAGAAGACAAACCAACCAATGTAAAGAGGGAAAAGATTTAAATAAACACTTTATGTGAGAAGATCTGAGAATGAGAAATAAGCACATTAAATGGAACTCAACATTATTATCAGGAAAATACAATTATGAAAGCATGATGAGATACTGCCTTATATCAACTGTCAATAATTATGATGGCTGATATAAAAAAGAACGGACATACTAATTATCGAGCAACTAGGATTCCCATTTACTCCTGGTGGGAACGTAATCTAGTGTCACCGCTTTGAAAATTAGCTTGGCAGTTTCCTATTGTTAAAAATACACCTAAAAATGATCCAACAATTACTTTTCTAGATCCTCATCCAATAGAAATCAAAATTGTGTCCACACAAGGATTTGTTTACAGATGTTCTTGGAAGACTATTTTCAGTGCTGAAACTAGAAACAAAGTGACGCCCATCGGCAGTTGAACGGACCAACAAGTTGTGACATGTCTACACAGTGGAACCTACTCAAAAAAAGAATCCTTAAAGACCTATTGATACAGGAGTGACATAGCTACATTTCCAAATTATAATGATGATTAAAAGAAAAGAGACACAAAAGAGCACACACCATATGGTTCTACTTTCATGTAATGCCAGAAAGGTCAGTTCTAATCTATGGTGAGAGAAAGTATATCAGTGGTTTCCTAGGGCCAAGGGTGTGGTATGGAGACTGACTGAAGAGGCGCAGGGATAATCTTTGAGGCAATGAAAATTTTCTCTATCTTCATTGTAATAAGTGTTGACACATATGCATACATTTGTCAAAATACATCAGACTCTATAAGTTAAAATGAGTGCATTTTACTGTGTGTAAATTCTACCTCAATAACGTTGATTTGTAAACTAAAAAGATGGGATACTAATATTTTGTCACATTTGTGAGGATTTGAGTAGATGGCATATGTGACAGTACCTACCATATTGTGAGCATTTAGTAACTAGCATCAGTTTGTGTACTCTGTATCCCAGGAAGAACCTCAGGCTGGACTCACAGCTTCCTTCTTGTTTACACCACCTGCTTTCCTGCTTCTACCAAAGGACTAGACCTGCCCTGTCTAATCACAACTACACAAACTGTGTCCTCATTTGCATATATACTGACCAATCAGAACGGCACAACTTGGACCAATCACAACTGCATAATTTAGATACCTCATTTACATAAAATGGACCTAATTGAGAACTTTCCTGTAAAAGGCAGCCTTCCCTTTTTCTCCGTGGAACACAGTTTAGGTTGTTGCGTGGATCTGTGTCTCTTGGCTGCAGCTCTTTTTTTATCCTTTATTACAGTCTAAAATTAATTTTGTTTACATCATAAATCACAATACCACAGATCACGAGCAAGACGTTAGTTGCTCTCATAGGGTGTGAGTCACTGTGATCCCATTTCACTCAACATGGAAGGTGGGGCTGTACCTTCCAACCACTGCCTGCTGGTTGCAAGATCTTCACCCTCTTTATGGGGCAAAGTGTACTAATATTGTGAGATGTTTGAAACATTGGATCATCAGCTGAAGCTCTCCAAAATGCCTTTATAATATCCACATTGGAGGAAATAATACTTGAAATAAATTGCTTGAGACATGTTACTGACATGGTTGCAGCTTTAACTAAAACATTTGTTAGACTTAATTGTATATCCATGAAATTAGCATTTTTCTTATGCACATGTACTTTGTTTGCAAAATATTTTAAAGTTTATTAAGCTCTTTGACAAATATTATGTCTTGATATAATCATTCCATGGCCAAATTTTGGATAACTGCCTCTCTCTTATTCTGTTCATTTGTCTCTCTTAGTCTAGCTGACTGGCATTCTGTTTCTTCCTAAGTCTTCTTATGATGTTTATTGAGACATTGACTGTAATGAAATAACATAAGCACAGACAAATTATAGCTTCATCATGACATTTTAACATGTGGAAAATGGTTTTAAATTTTATTTGCTTTGCATTTTATTTGTTATTTTCAAAAGCTAAACATTGCATTTTTAAAAAAAAAAGAGAAAAGGTTTTGACAAGTATTATACAAAAACCTATAATCTTTCTACTTAATGGTTATATTGCCATCTAGCAACTAGATCAAATCTACTAAATTTATATAAAGAAAAGTCTGTTATCTCTCTCTTCTCTCTGTGTCATCAGTAAACTACCAGTGGGCAACAAGTACCCAAGTACCCATTATTCCATGGAGGGAATAATTCCATGGAGGGACCTATTTGATCGCTGAAGCATCAACTCCACACATCATAAAGAGCTAATAGCAACAAATATTGAAGTTATTTTGCGCTCATAGGTGACTACAATGGCTTACAGATATTACGATATTCCTACTAGACTTCATAAAATTTGCAAATGAAGTTCTGGAGAACCATTTACAATTTCTCTACCCAATCTCTTGTATACTTTAAAATCATTCAAAAATGTGATGTACTCTTCTCATGCTTTTGAAAGTTAAGCCATCAGAAAAATTTAATCTCTTTTCAGATAATAAGCATGATTTTGAATATCCATTCTTACACTATGGTACAACACATTCTGTTTGTTTTTTGTTTTTTTTTTCGTTTTGTTTTTTTTTTTACTCTTCGGTTTCCTATTTCTGTCTATTACATTAACTGTTGACAGTGAGGCTGCCCCTCACCTCCGCTCTCTTAGCTTGCTGTTTTACAATTTCTATAATTTGAGAGATTCTGGAACTAAGCTACATATCAAACCTGCATATCACAATGCATGGGGAAATCTAATTAGGAATCTGCCATGGAACTGGCCTCAGCATATGGACTCGGTTTTCTATTTCAAGGGTGAAAAAGCCTTTTTCACTATTTAGAGTCGTGTCTCTTCTGTGCGGCTGGAGTTACTGGCAGGTTGCCCTCCAGGAGCTGGGGCTGCTGTACTGTCATGGCTCCCTCAGCCCCTTTGCTTCCTCCTACTCACCTCACAGTCCCAGCTCCATGGCAAGTTCTGTGACACTAGAATGTGTTTTAATATTGGACAAACATGGAGTCCTTAAAACAGCAAATCTCATATTATTTTGGCTTACATTACAGTGTCCTGTGGTTTTGTGTTAGTTTTTATTTATGCACTTTATTTTAGCATTGTTAAAGAGAAAACAACAAGGCCCCAAAATGGCCTCCCTTGTGATAAAGTTCACGATACCAAACCTAGATTTAATACCTGACCTAATTACTGATCCAACCTCTCCCAGAAATGTAATCTCAGTCAACCAGGCTGGAGTTTTCTGGCCTACACCAGTGAGGTTACCGTTCCCCATAGAAAGAAGAGGCAATTTGCACAATGAAACCCTTGCCTTTCCCTTCTCCCCCAAAGAAGATGTCCTAAATATAATTCTTCCTTTTGTTACTAACTTCCCTGCCCCACCTTTCTCCCTATAAAACCTTGCATTTTGTACAACCCCTTAGAGCCCCTTGTATTTGCTGGATGGGATGCTGCCTGATTCTTGGAGCTCTTAACAAAGCCAATCAGATCTTCAAATTTACTTGGTTGAATTTTGTTGTTTAACATCATAAATTATCAATTGATCCTGAGGTTTTACATTGATCTTCTTCTGTCCTCAAAAAAAAAATAAAAAAAAAAAATAGTCAAATACATTTCAGAAAAACAACTTATAGAACAGTATCCCTCCACATATATATAGAAACAAAAATGTTACGAAAACATTATCAAAATTAATCCAACAATAAAAGCATGAATAAGATATTATGCTCAAGTGGGCTTTATCTAGTAGTACAATGTTGGTTTCATATTTGCAAATCAGTCAGTATAATTCACAAGATAAACAGATTTAAAAGGAAAAAAATCACATGATCATGTCACTAGATGCAGAAAGGTTTTCACAAAATCCAATGTCCATTCCTGATGAAAACTAGGTATGAAAATCACTTTCTCAACTTGATAAAAGGTTTCCAATACAAATCTGTAGCTAACATCATTCTTAATGGTGAAAGACTGAATGACTTCCCCCAAAACAGAAATGAAATCAGGATGTGTGCTTTCACCACTTGTAGCCAACATTATACCTATCATGCCTAGTGCAATAAGGCAGGAAGAAAAAAATATTTTGAAAGACAAAAATAAAATTATTTATAGACAGTATGATGGGCTATGTAGAAAGTCCTAGGGGATCTACATAAAGCTACTAGAATTAATAAATATAGAATGGTTTCAGAATACTAGATCAATATACAAAAATCAATTGTATTTCTACATACTAGCAACAAACAATTGGAAATTAGAGAAAAGTAAATATAATAAACATATGAAATACGTAGGAATTAATTTGACAAAAGTTATTCAGAGCCCATACATGAAATGTAAAAAGATACTACTACTACTAGTAATAACAATAATAAAACAGAGCATATATTATATTCATGGATTAGAAGACTAAAAATTAATATATCAATTCTTCCCAAATCAATCTACAATTTCAAAAGAATCTAAATCAAAATCTCATCAGAATATTTTGGAAAGTAATACAAGAAATAAAAGTTTGAGTCTTCAATACATCACTTTCAATGTGGATAAAACTAGGTTTGAAGTTCATGTGAACACAAGACTTAATGCTGTAAGCCAACTAGATCTAACAGACGTCCATAATACACCCCACCAAGAAAATATAGATAAATTGAACTTTATTAAAATGAAAACCTTATCTTCAAAGGTCTCTATCAAGAATGTGTAAAGCAATGCAGACAATGGAAGGACATATTTAAAATAATTATATAAATAGTAAATATTTAAAATAAAATATATCTGGTAAGGAGCTTGTGCTCAGAATACACGCACAACTCATAACTTAAATAAAAGGCAACACAATGAAAAATGAGCAAAAGATTGAAATGAGTATTTTTCTGAAGAAGACATACAAATGGCAAGAAACATATGAAAAAATCGTCAACATCAACCACCATTAGAGAAATGCAAATCAAGATGTCAGAGAGAAAAACATCGCAGCCATGAACGTTACACAGGTCTCTGAATATATGAAAATACCACTGAATTATACACTTTAAATGGGTGAATTTAATGTTATGTGAATTATATCTCAACAAAACTGTCATAAAAACAGGCCAACTATGTCAACAGACACTGCATAATAGAATGAATATGGATGCAATTAATCACAAGAAAAGAAAAGTAACATCATTAGTCATAAGTGAAAGTCAAAGTTGATTTACCATGAGTTCCACTATGCACAAAACATAAGAATATAATTTAATTTAAAGACTGACAATAACAAGTGTTGGTAAAGATGTGGACAAAACTCTCAGAAACAACTGGTGGAAATGGAAACCAGTGCCACCACTTGGGAAAACAGCTCAACAGTTCTTAGAAAGGTGAACAGACACCGTCCTTATGATGACCTTGAGCTTACAATTGAAGGCATTTATGCAAGAGAAGTGACAGTGTACGTATGTCTGTAAAAAGACTCATACATGAGTGTTTATCACAACAATATTTGTAATAGAATGTGGAAATAATGCAAATGTTATCAACAGATAAATGGGTTACCAGACTGTGTTATATCCATACAAGGAAATATTAATCATCAATAAAAAGAATGAACTTCGGTACACAATGCTGTGTGTAAATGTGGAAGTGATTTGCTGAGTAAGAAGCCAGAGAAGAAAGAGAACACATACTGCCTGACTCCATTTATAACAAATTTTAGGAAAAAAATACACTGATGTGTAATTTGAGGAAGCTGTTTAATGGTTACGTGGTGATGAGAGCAAGTGCACGGGATGGATTACACACACACACACACACACACACACACACACACACACAGAAAACTGTTAGTGGTCATGAATATGCCCATCGTCTTGAGTGGGGTGATGATTTCCTGGGTGTACTTCCTTGTCAAAATTCATCAAATTGTTTACTTTTAATATGTGCTGTTTATTGTACATAAATTACATGTCAGTAAAGCTGTCAAAAATGCTGAAGAAAATGACTGGCTCACGTGCCCCTGGCACCCGGCAGATGAAAGTAATTTCACAATTTTTGAAGCAATAATGGCTCACAATAAAAAAAATGAAACTAACACATAAAATAAAGACAAGGTAACTTTCAACAGAAGCAAAAGAGAGAAAAACAAATGTCAAAGGACAGAAGATATTTGAATTATCATATAGAAATAAAATCGTGTTTTAACAGTTTAAATAAACATTATTAAATACAGCATAAATGTAAGTATAACCAGATGTTCTGCTTTATTCAGGACTGACCTGTTTAAAAATGTGTTATCTGTGCAATAATTGGGTCCATTTTCCACTTAAAAGTGTCCAGGTTTAAGACAATTGTATGGTGATCCCCAAAGAGAAGACAATTTTCAAAATTTGATGAAGCACATCTCAAAACACCTGCAGCAACTATTGAACGTGAAATGTCAAGAGTTCACTGTCAGGTAAGCGTGGCTGTTCTCATAGTTCCTTTTAGTATTGCTCTGGAGATTTTAACCAGTGAAATAAGGCATTTTTTAATGTATAAGTAAGGATGATAAAATAAGATTTTAAGGTATTATAGTTAAGAGCGAGATAATTGTCTACATGGAAGTTGCAACAGAACCTATAAACTTATAACCAAAAGGACGTTAGTGTACTGTTTGACAGAAAACCAGTGAGAACATCAAGTGCGATGTTATACACCATTTACCATTAATAAAAGGCCACTAACGACTGTTTTTTAAAAAGACAAAAGCAACATAGTATCTAGGAATAAATATGACGGGTGTGCAGAACTTATATGGAGAAAATGATTTCAGTGCAGTGTTGATACAAGGAGAGAAAAGTTAACTCATGGAAGAGAACAAAAAAAATCCAGAAACAGACTTATGGAAATATGAAAGTGTAACTTAAGACAGAATTAACTTGGCGGGAAAGCGGATGAACTTCAACAAATATGCTGAAACAATTGGTCATCCTCGGGGGGAATAAAGTGAACCTGTCCCTTTCGCCATGAACAGGAATTGAGGCAATAAAAGTGAGAGACAAAACACACTAGTAGAAGATAATGTGGGCATTGTATTTAGGATACAAAGGGAAAGTTTTATTAAATAAGACAGGTGCCACTGAGAGAAAATCAACATTCTCAATCCCAATGGAATTAGTAACTTCTCTTCACTTAGAGACGACGGAAAGACAGGCAAGTAAACAAGGCACAAAATGGAACAGAGTATTCACCACGCATGCGACCGACATAGATTGGAATCCATATCCATCCGTTTCATATCCATCAAATTGGCAAAATGTACAACGTGAGGCAGTTCTGAGAGGCAGGAGGAATGTGGAACAATAGAAACACCTGCTCACGGTGGGAGGGAGAGTAAATTAGCACAACTGCCCTGGAACGCAAAGTGAGTGTATTGAGGAACCTTGAAGATATGCACAAACTCTGACTCGGCTGCACCTGAGTGTGGGACTCAGAGAAACGAGTGTGCGAAAGTGTGTGTGCACATGCCCCACGTTGTGGGAGCACTGTTGGTAAAAACAACACCTGGAAGCAACCGGATGGACAAATACGTTACCGCGTATGAACACAATAGGATACGATGAAGTGGTAAAAATGAATGAATTTCAGCTGCCCGACATATGAGTGACAGCAGACAGCCTCTGACGTTGATGCCGCAGGTCTTGGGGTACATGTGGGAAGCTTCAGCGATGGGCAGGCCTAAGTCTGCAGTGCCTGGCAGATGAAATGCAGGCTGTGGGCCCCACTTCCGGAGGTTCTGGGCTGTGGCAGGAAAATTCCCAAATCCTGGGGCCCGCAGCTAATACAGGACACCTGTAGGGTCCCACGGAGGGGAGGTGGGGTGAGAAATCCAGCAAGCAGCACCCTCAGTGTCACTGCCCACATCAGTGATGGCAGGGCCCCCACTCTGATGCAGACACCCTTGTTTAAGGAGCTAGAATTAATGCATAAAGGAAGGAATAATGTAAACTAGGGAATAAATACTTCTGGTCTCATGCCCGTCACTATCCCTTTACCTTCTTAGCATAAACTTGGTTTCTTTAAAGTACCTGCCTTCTGCCCAATCGTCACTGATCTCAGAGGAAGCTGACCCCATTTGTTATTTAATAATGATTCTATTTCCTTTGTGATGACTGATGACAAGGAATGTTATGAGCTGAATTGTGCCCCCCCCTCAAAAAAGAAAAACTTGTAGTAGTTGGAAGCCCTAACCCCAGGACCTCAGAATGGGGCTGTTTATAGAGATGGGCTTTAAAGAGGTAATGATGGTAAAATGCAGTCATGTAAGTGGGCCAGCGAGAGGGGGCCACTAATCCATTACAACTGTGTCCTTATCAGGGGAGGTCAGGACACAGGCATGCACAGGGGGGTGACCATGCGAGGACACGGAGACAGCAGCTGTCTGCACACCAAGGAGAGAGAGCTCAGGAGGGACCAACCCTGCAGCACCTTGATCTTGGACTTCCAGCCTCCAGAACTGTGAGGAATAAATGTCTGTGGTTTAAGCCGTCCTGTCTGTGGTGTTTGTGGTGGTGGCCAAGATGACTGGGACATGTGATCTTCTCCCTGACCCGCCTTCATTGTGTGTATGGAAACAAGGGACTGGTGGTCATCTTCCAACAGGACAGAGCCAGGAGAGAAGGAAGCTACCCTTCTTGTATGTGAGATAGGAATTGCATTTTGATTTAAGCACATTTGTGCTGTGTTTTTATGTTATCTGCAGTTAAAAATATCTTGTTAGTATTACTGCCACCACAGTCACCTTTACTATCACCACCATCATCACCATCACCACCATCACCACCATCACCACCATCACCGCCCAATCACCACCAGCACACCATAGCACCACCATCACCACCATCACACCAGTATAAACATCCATCACCACCAGCACCCTGCATCTCACCACCAGCACCCACCATGCACCACACCACCCCCCAGCACCAGCACACACACCAGAACACATCACCACCAGCACCACCACCATCACCACCACCAGCACCACCAGCCCACCAGAACACACCACACCACCAGGCTCACACCAACCACCACCACACACCACCCACACCACACCAATCAACCACCATCACCACCAAACCACAATCACCCCATCACCACCATCACCACCACCAGCACCACCATCACCACACATCACCACCATCACCACCACCATCACCACCATCATCACCACCACCATCAACACCATCACCACCACCATCACCACCATCATCACCACCACCATCACCATCACCACCATCACCATCACCATCACCACCATCACCACCATCACCACCACCATCACCACCACCATCACCACCATCACCACCATCATCACCACCACCATCACCATTATCACCACCATCACCACCACCATCACCACCACCACCACCGTTATCACCACCATCACCACCATCACCACCACCATCACCATCACCACCATCACTATCATCATCACCACCATCACCACCATCACCATCATCATCACCACCATCACCACCACCATCACCACCATCATCACCACCACCATCACCACCATCACCACCATCATCACCACCATCATCACCACCATCACCATCACCACCAATTTCTTCATCACTACTACCTCCATCATCACTACCACCTCCACTACTGGCTTCCCTTAGAAAGCACTTAGAAAGCAGGCACTCTTCTGGGAGCGTTAACTGTTCCTTTCATCACCTCGTGGTGAGCAGACGCTGGTCTCTATTACCCTCCCATGTAGAGAGAGCCTAGTTGACTCACAAGGGCTGGGCTGGGCAACCAGGCAGCCATGCCCCTGCATCCCGCACAGCCAACACATGAGAACCACGACACCAGTCCTGCAAGCCATGACACCCCACTAGACAGAGGTCATGGAGCAAGAACAATGGTCAAGTTTATGGAAGACAGGAATGGGAGCTGGACTGCGAAGGCAAGACAGGCATCAGAGAGGGAAGGTTGTTTGCCATTCCTGCCAGGGTGTGTCCTGGTCAAAAGGGAGTGGACAAGGTGAAAGCACACCGTGGGTCCTTGTCCTGCAGAGAACAGGGGAGTAGGGCGTGATAGAGGGTGCCAGGAGGTGGCAAGCAGGGCCCTGCTGGTGAGAACGCCTGTGGCCCCATGAATCACTGATTCATGGCTGGTCGTCACACAGACGAGAAGGAACGGGAGAGAGCAAGCTGGTCGTTGAGCTCTCCTGTTAGAAAGGTGCTCTGTGGGCACTTCCCTGACTTGGGGATGAGCAGCACACTTGAGTCGAGTCTACGCCATGTTTCCCTGTGTGTAAGGAAGGGCATGATGACATTGAACCACACTACTGTAAACACTTACAGAGATACTTATCTTGTTTAAATAATTGAAAATTGCTGGTCCGCATTAAGGAAAACAGACTCGAGGCGAACGCTTTTCTTGTTCCCACCCTGTGGGATCAGCCAGCAAACCCCAGTGCTGCTGTGTTCGAGGCCACATGCTCGAGGGAAGTGTCCTGCTGCCTTTAGTCTTTGCTTATGTCCTCTTCTCAGTGTTTGGGGATGTTCGCAGAAAGCTGCAGGGACACGCCCCTGGCTGCCTTTGACCTTGCAGCCCTACAGGACAGCAGGCTTTATGAGAGCTGAGGTGTGCCGCGGGGACATGTGGCTCTGTGCCTGCCCCAAGCCTCCAGCCACCCAAGACGTGCAGGACCAGACTAATTGCATTTCTCCGGGAGTGATCACTCTTACAAAGGGTCTTGGCAATGATTTTGTAAAATGGGATGGTGGCTCTGTCCCCAGTTCTGTATTCTGGTAGACGCTTGAAAAGGCTGAGTCTTCCTTAGCTACCCAGGGGCTCTTTTTCACAATGTTATTGCTTAGCAGTTGAAAATTAGATTTTTAGAAGACCATTTAGTATAGTTATTTATGGCAGAGAATAAACACTGCATTTAAAAAGAAATTTCTAAAAACTACAAAGTATGACATAGTTAATGGGGACGGGGCAATGTGATACGATCACTAAGTCTTCATAAATTAAATAAAATGAACACACGTAACCTTAATACACCCATGACAAAGTGTCTTAAAATTGCAAGAAATAAACACATACAATCTCAGCCCATTTTAAAGCTGCACTAAAGTTTGAATTCTTATCTCAGTTTATCAAATGCTTTTTATGAGCTGGAATGGTCTCAGCAATGATATGTTTTAATGGCACTAGCATTCTTGTTTCATGTTTTCAATCTAGAGAGGCTAGAAGGTGGAAGGTCTGCAAAATCTGTTGCTTCTGACACTGGTCCAGCCGCTTTCTCTCCATTCCGGGCATTGTTTTTGCATGGCTTATATTTTCCACCCTTTTACATTTAATCTGTTTGCGACTTTGAATCTTAGGTGTTTGATGACCAGTATTGTCCTGTTTCATTCCTATATGTACCTAGAAAGGCAAACAACCCCCCACCACCCCGCCCAGCTGCTTATGAGCACCACAGAGATGCAGGATGGCCAGGCCCCTGTGTCCCCCGAGTCTCGGCCTCCTTGAGGTGCTCCAGCAACCGTACATGTGTGGAGCCCTGTCACTCAAACACGAGCCCTGTTTCTGTTGTCAGTTTAATTCTATGCCTTGTATGGACCTCATCAGTGGGGATGGCTGATACAGCAGAGAGGGGGGAGGACAAATAAACACTGCGTCCTTGGGACTCAGATGATGGGCTCTTCCCATTCGCCGGTGCCTGGACTTTTGTCTGAATAGCTTTTGAGGTCTAATTTACATGACATAAAATTCACAACTTCTAAGTGTGCAAAGTAAAGATTTTTAAATAAATGTACAGTTGTACAACCATTGCCACAACCCAGTTACCCGAAAGCTCTCGTGCACCTACCGTGTTTCCCCGAAAATAAGACCGAGCCGGACCATCAGCTCTACTGCGTCTTTTGGAGCAAACATTAATGTAAGACCCGGTCTTGTCTTATGTTATAGTAGTGGGCATTTATTACAGTCCATGCTCATTTCCACCGAAAGCCCCAGACAACAACTCATTCACTTTGTCGCTCTGCAAATCTGCCTTTTCTGGACATGTCATAGGGTCAGTTTGTGTTTTCTTCTTTGTTCTGGATTTAGCTTCCTTAACATAGCTCATTACTTTCAACTATGCTGCAGCATGTGGTTTATTATTTGTTTTTGCTGAGTAGTATTCCGTGGTGTGGATAAGTCACACCCTTCTTTATTCATAAGTTGATGGTCGTTTCGGTTATTCCATGTTTTGGTTGTTACAGATAAAGCCACCGTGCGCACTGGTGTGCCAGTCTTCATGTGGACATGTATTTATTTCCGTCAGGTAGGTAGGTGTCTTGGAGTAGAACTACTGGGTCAAATGGTAACTTTAAATTTTTAAAAAACCATCAAACTGTTTTCCAAAATGGCGAAAATGTTATACATTCTAGCTGGCAATATATGAGGCCTGACAATTAACTTCGAGAACTCACTGTAGAAAAAGTGCTACCTCCCTCATTGCTGAATATCACTATGGTCACCTTCCAAGTACTCCCCTTGGGAAACTATGCACCGATGCCAGCGCCTAGTCCACGCTTCAAAGCAATTTTGGAACTCTTTTTCTGGAATGGCCATCAGAGCTGTCGTCGTATTACCCTTGATGTCCTGAATGTCATCAAAGTGTCTTCTTTCAATATTTCCTTTATCTTTGGGTAAGAAAGAAGTCATTGGGGGCTGGATCAGGTGAGCAGGGAGGGTGTTCCAATACAGCTATTTGTTTCCTGGCTAAAAACTCCCTCACAGACAGTGCTGTGTGAGCTGGTGCATTGTCGTGATGCAAGAGCCATGAATTGCTGGTGAAAAGTTCAGGTCATCTAACTTTTTCATGCAGCCTTTTCAGCACTTCCAAATAGTAAACTTGGTTAACCATCCGGTTGGTACAAATTCATAATGAATAATCCCTCTGATATCAAAAATAGGTTAGCAACATCGTTTTGACTCTTGATTTGGACTGACAGAAATTTTTGGTCATGGAGAATTGGCTGACTTCCATTGTGCACTTAGAGGCTTTGTTTCAGGGTCGTATCAGTACACCCATGTTTCATCACCAGTGATAACACGGCCCAAAACATCGTCTTGCCTCTCCAAAAGGCCTTGGCAAACTTTAGCTCTCCTTTGCTTTTGTTTATCGGTGAACTCCTTCAGGACCATTTTTGCACACACCTTTGTCATGCCAAGATTTTCAGTTAAGATTTTCCTGTTTCTCTGTCGATGTTTATTTGGTCTGCTGGGCTTCCCACAGACTTCTCCGGGCTTCCCCGACGATTCTGACACACAATTCGATTAATTTTTGCAATGTTTTCATCAGTTCTGCTCATTACTGGCCTCCCTGACCTCTCTTCATCAGTGACGCATTCTCTCCCCTCAGAAAAATGTTTAATCCATTTGTACACTGCCGTTTTCTTCATGGCATTATCCCCATAAACTTGGACTAAAATGTCCCTGATTTCACTTCCACTCTTCCAAGTTTAACAAGAAATTTAATGTTTGTTCGTTGCTCTAATTCAAGCTCAGGCATTCTCGCCATGGCACACAAAAACATGCAACAACAATAATGAACGCCACTCAGCAAGACACCACCACACGTCAACACGGACACAGCTAAGAGACACTGATAAACCAGGGTGATGAAACCTGACCGAACTGTTTGTACAGCGCTGCCAATGTACGTGCATGGTGGCAAGTTCGCAAACTTCATTGTCAGACCTCATACCTCTGACTCTTTCCATGCTCCCTCTGAAAGGTGGGAAGGGCCAGGAGGTCACCCTGGCAGGAAAACATGCTCTTGGCTGTGGGACAGAAAGCATGCCAAGTGGGGCACTTGTCTTCCTCTCCACGGGGACTTCTCCCTTCAGAGGGTGATTTACCAGTGTTTTCCAACCGCTCACATACTTTCCAGCGAATGGCTAACACCAACTCCAGGTGCAGCCATTTTCTTCTGGTCACCATCCTGTGACTGGGTCACATCAACACGGACTGGAGGTGACACTTGGGTTTCCTCAGGAATAATGGGCTGTTGGTGAGTCTCATTTTGTTCAACTAAAGTAGGTCACGTGCTTGTTTCTTCACACAGCTACATGTTTACACAAGTGGAAGCAGTCAGCATATTGGTTTTGATTTTCAAATCTGTACCATGGACCAAATGCATCAAAGCATAGAGATGTTAACACTTCTTCATGATAATCATGAGCCAGACTCCTTCAAGTGATATGACCTTGAAACTCCCAATGCAATCAGTGATTGGCAGTTGCTTCCAGCTGAGAAGTAGTAAGGCTCATGGAATGTCATTGTTCCGTATCCAGGCACACCCGCTCCCCAACCTTCATTTCTTTTCCTTTTTAAAAAGCTAGGTCCAAGTGATAATGATCTGTTTATTCTCGCTCTCTCTATCTGTATATCTATGTATTTATCTATCTATATATCTATCACCTATGACCATGAGTTCTGGGGTCCTTCTTGGCTGCCTTGTGTTTTGTGGGAGGAAAGGAGATGCGCTGGTTTGCACTTGACCGGCCTCGGGGTGAACACTTCCTCCTGTCCCCCTTCGGCAGGACCCCAAGACTGTAACGCAGACTTTGAATCACTCTTTGCAACTATATTTCTGATTCCACGTGGATCTGAGTTTTCTTGTTATAGTGCCACCAAAAAAAATGTAGCGATAGCTTGGAAGCTGACACCACGTGAAACAGCATTGCAATCTCTTTTCCAAGATTTTAACTTTTAAATGACTATCAGAATAGTGCCATCATCTTCTCAAGTCTAATAAATAAATGTGATAAAGCTAAACATAAACATAATTTTATGGCAGTGGAAAGTATTTCTATCAGCTTTATTTCAGGGTTTCATGCATGACTCAATTTGAAAAGTAGACTCCGCATTTGAAAAATGTTTACAAGCAGTATTATTTCATATATGTATATATATGTGTATATATATGTATGTGTGCGTATGTATGTGTGTGTGTATATATATATATATATATAGCCATGGGATGTGAAGTGCAGCACAGGGAATAGAGTCAATGGAATTGTAACAGCTACATACGATGTCAGAGGGGTAGTGATTGCGGGAGAGGAGTTATCACTTTGTGAGGGGTGTAAATGTCTAACTATTACACTGTTTTGTACACATGAAACTACTAAGAAAATGTTTAAAGCAAGAAGAACTCTAGACAGGAAGCTACAAATCTCCAAACTAAGGGTTCTCTGTTGTCACCCATGGGCTTGTTTTGCTTAAGGAACATATTGGAAAGCAGGTATTTTATATAAAAGGCACCTTTCGTGCTCCTATTAAAAAGCGGAAGATTCCGTGCAGTGACAGTGCCCAGCTGGGTGCAGGCGAGTGGAGGCCGCCCTGCGAGGCAGCCCACCGTGAGCTCCCTGCTGAAGATCCCGCGGACACCCTCACACCTCGGCACCCTTCCGCTCTCATTTACCGGCCCAGACACCCAGGCCAGGCCATTGTGCCTTCCTCTCCCAGCTCTCGGATGCACCCCCAGGATTCAGCCGGCATCTGCAGAGGCCGAGTGGTCTGAAAGGAAGTGCAGTGGATTTGACGATTTTCAGAAACCTCGCTGAGACTGGTGACAGCGCCGGGGAACGCCACAAAGTCACGTCTGGAGGGACCTGGCGGACGCTGTCAGAGGGAGTCACACACTGTGCCCTAACACAGCACCGGGGCCCTGGTGTATATATAAGAAATCAAAGGAATGGAAACTGTTTACCCAAACATGAAAGGGGACGCGTTTTTTCATGCACCCGTGGCTGGAGTGCCAGGCGTGTGGAACACCTGCCTTCGGCTGCTGGCTGCGCTCCAGGCACAGCTCTGCCACTCAAGGCGTTTGAAAGACGTTGTCCAGACGAGTCCGCCGCTCGGCCGCCCAGATGTTCAGATGCCTTTTAGCAAAACAGACCTTTTCTAAGAGTATGAAAGCCAAGACCGTTCCTCTTCCCTCGTGTTCCTTTCACGTGTTTTCTTTGTCCCGGTGCAGCAGAGCTCAGGGCAGACGACTCCTGGACACACAGGGGCCCCGAGGGGCGCACAGCCATAGGGCTCCCGTGGGGCCTGCCCGCGGCTTCCTGTTCACTGCAGGGAGCATCAGGCATCTCCCGGAGAGCCTGGCCCTTCTCTTCTCCCAGCACCTCTCCGGCTTACCGACCATGGTTATAGTGTCAAATTCAAAAACAGGTTTTGAAAAAGCTTTGCTGTTTTTAAGTGAAAATGTACAGTGAAAATGGAAGTCTGGACATTAATTAACCTTTTATTTCTAATCTCCAGAACTAGTGAAATAAATCCCTTTTCACAGCCATAGACCCGTAGTTTTAATGTTTTTTGCAAGAAGCAATAGCGCCCCCTGCTGTCCGGGTTAAACAAACGCGGTCATTCAAAGGGAAGATGAGCTTTCCGCCAAGAAAGGGTCACAGATGGTCCCTTGTTCTCCAGGAGACGCTGTAAGCATGCTCTTTCCACAGTGTCACAGTAACTGGCGTTGGCTTTGGCGGGGGCTGGACTGAGGGCACACTCTCCCTCTGGAACGTGTCACAGGCTAGGTCATTCAACAAGGATGGAGCCCAGTCAGCTGGATGTTGAGAGAAGCGTCGGCGAAGCCCCGTGTCCACGTGGAATGTCCGCCAGGCAATCATCGCAGGGCTACGGACGAGCAGCTCAGAGAGGAGGCCCGCGCGGTGACCGGCACTAGGGCCTGTGTCCCAGGCAGGGGATCAGCAGGCGGTGACCCTGTCCTCCCCTCTGGGGAATGCTCAGGGACAGTCCCCTGCTTACCCTGTAAATGGTCAGCGTTCTCAGGGAAGTTTGCTCAACTCAGCCCAGACCAAGTGCTCGATATGTTTCTGTTTCCAGATGCTTCTTACAAGACAACGGTAAAGTCAGGAGGAGCCTGACAGTCTCGATGAATCCAGCCCAGAAAGAACAGTCTGGTGCAGGGTCCCAGGTCAGGCAGGGAGCCCCAGCAGGAGTCCCCCCCGAGCCTCCCCCACCCCCGGCCAGTGGTGCAGGTGCAAGCCGGTGCCGTCCACACCTCTTCCAAAGCAGCTGCCTTTGATATCACCAAACTCACCTCTTTATTTGAATGTCTCAACTGCTGGATTTTAAATTCAAAATAAAATTTTAGATTTGGTGTTATTTAAAGGAATTCATGCATCAGGTTTCCTTTCCTTCTCATCCAGAAATATCTTTTTAAAGGTGAAAACGAGGAGAGTCTATGCCATTACCCGTTAACCCCACACCTGACTGAATAGCTGCTGGCTCAGGAATGTGTTCTCCGTGACGTCCTGCCTCTTGATTAGCAGGATGGCCCTGTGTGTCAGGGCCAGGC
The DNA here is from genome assembly GCF_004115265.2 of Rhinolophus ferrumequinum. Taxonomy (NCBI): domain Eukaryota; kingdom Metazoa; phylum Chordata; class Mammalia; order Chiroptera; family Rhinolophidae; genus Rhinolophus; species Rhinolophus ferrumequinum. The sequence continues at coordinate 2,092,388 of NW_022680354.1, forward strand.
TGGAAATTCTGGAGCCGTGGAGCCGGGAAGATGAGTGGCCTCACACCAGGCTGGACACCGGGAGCCGGCCAGCCTGATGTGAGGGCAGGTGGGTGACCCCCACGCTGCAGGTCTGGGTGGAACCACACTGGTGCTGACGTTGGCAATCCACCTTGGCTAATTGTGACAGTCCCTGAACCAGGACTTCCAAATAGCCGGGGGAGGCTTCATGTGTGCCAGATCCGCCGGCACTTTGCAGATGAACAAGCTTTGGGAACATTAAGCTGTGAACTTTTAAGCATTCATTCATTTCAGACGTCATGCAGGTTGCCCCTTCGAAGTCCATAGATTGCGATAAACATTAAAATAAAGGCTGATAAATTATATGCCCTAAGAAAGTGCTGGGTTTTGAGTTGAGGCCTCAAATGAATGAGATTATAAGAATGATATTTCACTTTGAACTTATGAGGTATCCTTTTTGACATAGAGCTTAAGAGAAGCTTGTTATGAGGTAAAGCGTTAGCAATTTGGGGGCTTCTGCTCCCACATAGGAGTGAGTCCCTTCCAGGTAAACATGCAGGAATTCTGTGACTCTGAGTCCACATGGTCAAGTGTAACAAAGGTAACACTCATTTCCTAAGCAGTCTTATCAGGCAGGTGAGTCACTGAACAACACGCATGCACAATGCTTACCTTTCATTTCTTGGGAAGTGCTCAGAGCACAGGTGTCCGTCACCTCAGCACCCACCTGCCAGGTGCAGGTATGAGGGGCCCAGGTCCTCCCCATCCAGGGGTAACAGGACCTTGCCGTCTACCTCACCAAGGTGCCCGTTGCCCCAACATGTTGGCATGACTTCCCATCAGTTAAGTGTATTAACACTGAGTGTCTGAAGCTGGCTGAGCCCCAGCCTGCGCTCCCCTCCTCTGTGCTCTCGGGGTGCCCCCGGGCCCCACACAGCAGACTCTGACATGCATTGCGCTGGCACACCCTCAAGGGCCAGCGTTTGTTCTTTTCTCCCAGTCAAGTTTTCCCTTACGTAAAACTGAAAGCTTTTATGTTTGGTTTAAGTCAATTTCCTCTTTTTCTAACCTTTGTGGAGAGAATAATTACTTCCTAACATTTCCTCCTGAAAAACTTTCCATCTTTGACGACAACAAGCTAACAGCAACGCCCACCCAGGTCACCCTCCTCACCTTCACGCACACGTCAGAATTCCTTCTGCTGAGTCTACATCCAGCTTTGCACTTAACTGTAAACAGCAGTTTTTTAAAAAAGAAGGAAAAGCGATTGTCCCAAGTGGTTCTCGAAGCCGTGGACTTGGGGAGCCAGGAGGACTTGACATTCCCGGGGTTGCTGAGCGGGGGCTGGGGGCTCACGGAGGATGACTCGTCACAGACAGCTCTGTGCTACTGGGCAGCCCTTCTTATTCAGCCACGCAGAATATTTAAAAGTGAATGTCGTGTTGGAGTTTTCAGGAAAAACAGCTTCAAAACCTTAGCTTTGATTTACAGATTCCGCAATTTTTGTCCTAGAGGAAAACCTCTTAGGCTTGACCTCTGTACAATTAGGAGATAAATCAGAACAGTATTCCTCACGTGTTGTTTCTAGGGGGAGAAGAGGCTGTGTGATAAACGTGTGGGAGGACAGTGTCTGTGAGATTCCCCCAGCAGACCAGGAGACAAAGGAGCTGGCCTCCAGCATCTCCACAGAGCCGGCAGGTTTGTGAGTTTCCAGAGGTGTCTGTAGGGGTTTGGACTAGAAAAGCGAGAGCAAAACCAAACGTGTGTGTCTGGGTTTCTGCCACCTTGCCCCTCCCTGCTCCCTCCCAGGTGACCTGAGCAGCTGCACTGCAGGACAAAGCTAGTGGTCACCTCAGGGTGGGCAGGGTGTCCACAGGGGACAAGGGCCTTTTGTTCTATTTTGCTGTTGAGTTCGACCCATTTCTGTGTGAGTCAAAGCCACAGTCGTGCACTGCAGTTCACAGACAGTAAATCTCTGACCTTGCAGATGGTTCAGGGCGTCCTGCTGCTGGTGGGATTAGGGAAGAATCTCCTCTGAGAGCAAACGAAAGGGAGGGTGACCGCGCAATGAAGACGAGTTCATAAACACGATGTGCAGGGATTTTTTCCTGAACGTTCCCCGTGGGGGAGGTTTCAGTGTGGAGCCTGGTGGGTCACGGCTCACCTGTTTTATGCCTGAGCTAGCTGCTGGCCAGATCCATGTGCTGGGAGGGAGGTCTGTTCCGAATTCAGCCTTGGCTAGTAAAAGCTCCATAGTAAAACACAATTCTTTGATGTCCGATCCCAGCACATAAAATGCCCAAATGTGCTTTTACTGAGGTGAGCGAGTGAGTGGTTTGGGTTAACATGTGAGCAGTTACAAATGTCAGAGGCTTGGAGGGACAGAAACCCAACTGGAAATTCCACTCAAGCCAGGTGTCTGGTTTAAATTTGAAGAAATGAATGCATTAAATATGCTTTATTGAGCTGCCATGCATGAAATTGCATCCTTACGTATCTGATAAAACATTTTGCCATTTTCTCAGAAATTTGGAGGACCCCGGTGGCCTTTCGGGGTGTGCAGGAGAGGCCTGGTCCCTGTGCCATGGCAGATCCAGTCCCAAAACCTTGCCCGGCCTCAGGAAATCGGGGTTCAGGCTGACGGCAGCCCAAGGTGGCTGTCAACACACTGGACCGGGGAGGCTCTTTCGTGGGATATGAACACTGACCACCATCGCTGGCCTGGAACATTCTGGATCAAGACTACACACGCCGGCAGTTCATTCACAGCACAACTCCTCTGTGTGCGGGCGAGGATGGACGCTGAGTGTCTCCACGCAGGAGATCTGCTGGGCTCCCCCCAACCCTGCTCAAACCTCCGTTCCCTGAGTACAAGGCTGTGAACAAGCACAAGTGGATGTCACCCAAGGATGGATAATGCAACCGTGACACTTTGCCCCTTAAGGTTTATTTTTTTAAGTAAGTTACAGAATATAAAACAGTATTTAAGAAACAGCACTATAAACAAGGTCATTGATTTGACATAACTTATGGAATTGCATAGAATTTCCCTTTTCTGTATGTTCTCCCGCCACTCTCAATATTTGTGCACACACGAGAAAAGAGCTGCCTGTTCATTCAACAGAATGACTTACGGCACATGCGGTTCTAAGCTGGGTCTGTTCCCCTCTGCTGGCCTCAGTTTCCATGTTTATACACAGGAGTAAATACCATCCTCCACCCAAAGGACAGCAGTGAAGACGCACTCGTATGACACGTGTAAATTATTATACTTCAAACAGAGATAGAAAAACATGGCTAGCTGCTATTCTCGTCATTAATAAGATTTAACAATGTTCTGGCACTGTGTATGTTAGAAAAGCGGCAGAAGACGGACTGGATTCCGGAGAGTACGCTCGAGATAAGGGGCAGCATGTCAACTTCAATTCTTCACCTGCATGTATGTCTGTGGATGAGGACCAGCTTCCTCCAGGTGGAAAATAAGGTTTGTCTGTGCCGACGTGGCCGCCCTCTGTCTCCCACCCACACTGCAATGGGAGGTTACGGAGGAAAACAGATGCCCTGTCATGCAGAGCTTTTGCTAGGGAACTTTAAGAGTGCTAAATAGCCATCCCCAAAGTCATGACCTCCTGCTGATACATTTCACAGGGTGTTTAAATGCTTCTCCTTCTAGAACAGCTCATGTGAGGCATAAGCCAGTCCTGGCATCCAGGCCCCACTCTTTCCCTCCGAGAGATCTGTGTGCAGCGGCCCTGTGTGCAGCTGACAGCAGTTAGGGAGCCCTCTCTGCCGGCAGCTATAAACTTGCAAAGGTGACAGCCTCAGCCGAGAGGCTACAGTGCCACTTGAGCTCTAAGCACTTGAACCCTGTGCATGTGTTTACGAGACTTCCTGACACTTCAGCTGCAATTCACTAGGAGACATCACCGAGCCGCTTCGTAGGGGAGTAGAGAAGCAGAGTCAGTCCAGGCAATGACTGTTCATAACTGAAATGTAGTGACGGAAACAAGTCCCACAAGAGTGTATATACTCCACTGTGTACTGTACGAAATATACTCACGCTTTTTGGAAAGATCAAGTTTACACTTAATTGGGAGAGAATGGTGTTAGCATGACAGAAAGTAGACAAAGCCCTAACTGTTCATATACGTATCTAATGCAGGATGTCCCCTCCAGAAGTCCCAAGATCATAGTTCTTACAATGTTTTATGTAAAGAATCATTTGACAAATACGGTAGTTTTTGCAGGCTACATGGTTTCTATTGTGGCTACTCAGCTTTGTCAGTCTAGCTCACAAGGAGCCATCGACAACACATGCATGAATGAGCATGGCTGTTTTTTAATAAAGTTTTATTTAGACAACAACAGCAAAAACAGGCAGCTAGCCCTGCTTTGTCTATACCTTTCCTAGGTAAGTGCCATTTTAGGGATGAGGCTTTAGCTTTAAGTCCTATTTTCTTAAGGTAGAAAACTGAGTTTGACCAAATGTTTTCTAAAACAGATTAGTGAATTTAAAGAAAAGTAATAAATATATCCCAAATGATGCACATAGAGAGAAATGACTTTGGGGGAGGGCTGAATAAAAATATAGTCTCGCAACCTGTAGAATAATATCAAGAGGTATAACAAACTTATAATTGGAATCTCAGAAGGCGTGAGGCAAGAACATTTGAGAAAATAGTGGTCAAAAACATTTCTAAATTTGATAAAAACTCTAAATCAACAGATGCAGGAAACTTAGTAAGTCCTAAGTAAAAGAAACAACACATACACGTGCACAGACACACAGACTGTGCCTACCAAGGCATATCACAATCAAATTGCTAAAATCCAGTGATAAAGAGAAAATCTGATAAGTAGACCATCACATTTTGAGGCACACAGGTAAGGTTGTCAGCAGACTTTTTGACAGTTCCTATGCAAGCCAGAAGATTATGACATGATAGCTTAAGGGCTGAAAGAAAAATCCTGTCAGCCAAGAATTCTATACCCAATGAAAATATCCTTTGGAAACAAAAACCAACCATATGAGATGCTATCAAGCACCCACTAGAATGACTACATACAATCCAAAAGTTTAACATTATCAAGTTTGGCAAAGAGATGAGGATTTTTATACACTGCTGGTGGAAATGGAAAATAGTACAGCCATTTTATCCTAAAAAGAGAAGCATCTACTTATCATACGATCCAGCAACTCGGTCCTAGGACTATACCCCAAGATACATGTCATCCCTGTTCACACAAATACGTGCACCTGACCATCCATAGCCCCACTGTCCTTAATAGCTAAAAACTAGAAACAACCTGAATGTCCGCTAAGAGATAAATGAATAAACAAATCGTGGTGTGATAACTGTACCATGGGATATCATTTACTAGTGAAGAAAAACACTGCCAGTACATTCAGCAACCTGGATGGATTGCAAAATGTTATGCAAAAATTAAGAAGGTAGACACAAAAGACTATATATTGTATGATATCATTCACATAAAACTTCTAGGAAAAAATAAAACAGGTGTATAGAGAGAGAGGATGCATAGTTTCTAGGGCCAGGGGTATGTATTCTTCTGGGTCATGCAGAGAAGCAGGCAGAGTAAGACAGGCCAAGAAGCAGAGGAAGAAGCAGGAAAACTTACCTGAGTGGGCAGCCACTGCACCCATGGACCCCACGTGCCTGCCAACGCATTCTGTCTCCCCCACAGCGTTCCACGGGGCGTGGGGCAGTCTCTTTAGATTCTTAATGCCAAGATTAAACCCACATTGATTCTACTACGTACAATCATTAAGCGGAAATTGTCATCCATTATTAGCTTTTCTTTTCTTTTAATATAAAAAATAGGGCTTATTAGTTGACAAAGAGTTAAAAAAAGCAGGATACTGATGGACTTTAAAATGGCCTATTTTTGCTGGTTCTTCCTGACAGCTTTCCTGTTATGTATGGGAATCGGGGAATTGTGGCATTCTCTCAGGTCACCTACAAAACTTCTGGCATTCATTTAGGAGAAACGAGTTCCTTAAAGCTGCTACAATTGATTGGCACTGGTCAGAGAATGCTTGGTTGTCAATAATCTGGGCAGATCTGTGGGTGAGTGATTCCCTGGGTGTGCAAGCAGCAGCAATCACTCTTTAGAAGAAGCAGCCATAGCTTTAAAAGCAAGGCTGGGTCAATGTTCACAACACAGGAATTTCTGTACTCTGCAGGGACCAAAGAGAATGGGTCTGAATGTGTAATAAGTGTCAAGTTTTTGTAAATGACATTGTTACATTCTTACTAATCACAACATATCCAGTAAAACCCAGTCAACATTCTATCAAAGAACAAAGCAAGGCACGGAAAATATCCTCAGAACGCTGAACACCTGCCGGTAGAGATAATTGTCCTGTTTAATTTACCATACTTGACAACAATGGCAAGTGCAAATATTGTCAAGAACTGACATTTCTGTCATAGGGACAAGAAGAGAAATAACTAAGAATCTTACCGACAAAGTGACAAACAATGGTGACATTCCCGTTGCAATTCTAAATCGGACACCCAAGAAAAACTTTTTTTCTTTCTTTCTTTCTTTTTTTTTGCCAAGGAGATTGAAACAGCTATGTTAATTTCATTACAGGAAATTACTGAGAGTAAAACGCAGCCTACAAGACAGATTTCGTTTTCCCGGTATGACTGCGCAGTGCGTGGATCAGAGCCCAAAAGACATATTTTACCTGCAATGCTTTATGATGGACAGGCGGTTGTGGATTTCTTGTGTGGTTTTTTTTCTCTTTTGATTATAAAGATAAAAATAAAATTTGACTGAGATCTTTGATGATAATTTCCAACATATGGGAAAATATTTCGTATAATAGCCATGAACACAGGCCTGGGATTTTGAATGGTGTACCAAGCATCTGAAAGTCTCATGAAAGTTGCCTTTCCACATCTGACATCTGTAAGGAAGAGAAAGTTTTTCATAACGGGGTTGCTAAGAACTGAGTCCAGTGCCCTGGAAAATCTAGTTGAAGATAAATACCCTCTTTTACAAAGGAGAGCGGAGAGATAGAGAGACATAAGCAAAAAGACAAAAAGGACCCTATTTGATTGTTTGTTTTGGGGGGTTCAGGGTTTGCCCTTGGGTCCCTGGGGAGGGGAGTAACAGGGAGAAGAGCCTATAAGTCTCACCACTATGTCTTTGCTTTTTTCCAGGCGTCAGTTTTTGTTTAGCTTATTTCATTAAACATTGAAATGGAACATAGAATTGGAATAATTTCCTCAGGGTAAGAACAACTAGATATGAAACAAAAGATTGCAATTAAAGAAAAATAAAATAAGTCTTCCCGTGGACAGATATTTGATTCAGCTTGGAGGAAACCACAGTGGGTTAGCCATGCCCCTCCCGGGTGTGAGCGTGCAGTGGCGACTATGCCAGCTTTCCACGACGACCAGCCTGACGGACGCTCCTGCTCAGATGTGGGTGTCAAGCTGCAACGCAGTGCGTCAAGGTCCTCGTGGCCCAGATGAACTCCCCTGGTTCAGAAATTTGGTTCAAAATACACCATTTAATATTAACTTTGCACATTTAATTTAAATACAAAGTAAAATTCATCCTGAGGATGACAATATTAACCCCAGGGCAAGGCCTAGATTTCATTTGATTGTTCGGTCTGTTTAAGGTACACATTGTAAAAGTCGAGGAAAGAATACAAATAGGAATGAATTACTCCACAGCAGGAAAATAAAATGAATCGATAAAGTGGGTTTTATCATTTGCTATTTATCCTGTTAGAAATTAAAACTGAAGAGATTTTAAAGTGTTTTTATTATTTCATTAAGAACCAGTTATGTGTCAACACAAGTAACATTTAATGAGAAATAAGTATAATTTTCAAGCCAATCTTTGGTGACAGGAGTGAGTGTTACTTTACTTTTTGGAAAGTCTGACGTCTGCTTTAACAGAAAGCAGCAAGGTCCTCTCCTCTGCTCCTGGTTTAAACCCGTGTTTCTGTGACATTTTCACAGACACATGTGACAGTGTCCAGAGCTATTCAGCGATGTGGTTAGAAAGGGAGGGTGACTTCTGTAGCCTCTCCAGATAACGGTGGCTATCCTCTTTGACATCACCCAAGGAGGAGGTCCCTTAAAGGTGAGCTGCAGTGGGGACTCTGACAGCACACTAGTGACAGTGCTGTGACGTTTTCTATTTGCCTCCCTTGATGTATCGCATGCTGCAGGACCTTCAGCCCAGCTAGTGTTATGGTGCCGGGTCCAGCCATCGGGCAACAGCAGTTCACTGAGTTCACAGACCATGTAAAAGAGTCGTTTTTGTTAATGCCACCACGGACACCAGAAAACACCTTTTGGACTGGGCGGCTGGCAGGCTCACAGTGGCTGACGCAAGATCGCCAAGGTTCCAGTGTCACAGGAATGTTCAGATTGCGTCGTAGCTCAAACCCTGTCTGTCATTTGTGGTTCTTAAAAGGACAGGCACATCTGCTCACTTTTGAGAAAGTGTCTGCCTAATTCCCAAGCCTGAATGGTCGCAGTCTGTTCGCAGGTCATCCTCCTAACGGACCATGGCGTCCCATGGAAAGGGAGCCGCTGACTCACCTGAAAACTCCAACTGCACACGTGCTTCTCTCTAAGACAGGCTTTACTCGGGATGTGGCAGGCCCCTCATGCACACTCCCCACTTCAGCAAAGACGATATGAACAGACGCATCCTCAAGGGTGGGAAGTTGGTAGAATGAATGAACTGCTTTAGCAGAGACATCCTCAGGTTGCGTCAGGCCAGGTGCCTGAGGGAGTCACTTTGCGGCTGTCACCTCCATCCATGCCCAGGCGCCTGCAGTCTCCCCGCCACCGACCGGTTCCGCACCACCGGGCAGGTGTGTATGAACGGTGCTGGGAGAACACGTGGGACTCAGAGCAGAAGGCAGGGCTTGGGGAAGCTCAGCAGCATTTGGCTGGTCACGACGCCTTTTCACAAAAGCGCTTCTGTGACGCTCGCCCATGGTGCCCAGTCCAAACAGATTGGCGCAAGTAGGAAACGACCAAGTGACCAGGGGCAGGACAATGGGGTGATTCTAGGGCTGCTCCGAGGGAGCTCCTCACCAGGCGGTTTAGACGCAGAGCTTCATCACCGCGTCTGGGAGAGAATAACCCAGATCCAGGCAGGGCCGCGCCACTCCTCCTGAAGCTTCCAGTGGTTTGCGGGCACCTTTGGCATCCCCAAGTTCTGCTTTTCATCTCCACATGGCATCTCCCTGGGTGTGTGTCTGTGTCCAAACATCCCCCTGTTAGGAGGACACTGGTCGCGTTGGGTTAGGGCCCGTCCCAAAGACCTCATTTAACTCATTACACCTCCAATGACCCTGTGTCCAAACCGGGCCACGTTCTGAACAATCAGAGATTAGCACTTCAAGACATGAATTTGGGGGTTCCCCATACCATATGTCTCAGTGCTATTATGAAAATAGCTTTGCTCTGTAAGGTCCCCTGCAGGCAATTCAGGTAACCTCAGGGCTCCAGACAGCGCACAGCTTGAGAAACCTGACATTGGTATTCACTTACGTTTTCTATTATGCTATCGCTTCATCATTGCTTCTTCTTTAGATGAAAGCTGCTTGTTCCACTGTAGCCGTCTCGTGCTGTGGTGATTATCGCCTCACCCACCACAGGCTCACCCAGAAGCCCCAGCCGGCAGCACACGGGGTCCTCAGCTGAATTAACTTGGCATGTGGGGGGAGGGGCAGCCTCTAGGCAAAAGGACCCAGCTCCCTTCAGTGGTGCCGTCAGCTCATTCAGTCAGGATGACTATGGGGACAGAGCCAGGAGCGCAGTTTCCAGGCTCTTGGCCTCACGTGGAAAGGTGCTGGCTCAGGTAGTAAATGGCCGTCAGCTGTGGCTAGTTGGCCGTCAGCTGTAACCAGTGAGCCATTGGCCACTAATGTAACTGCCGTGGCTACGCTAGCAGAAAATGGGGGGCTAGCAAGAAGATGGTGGCTGGGCTGGCAAATGTGATTGCAGTTAGCATGGCGAATTGCAGCTTTCAAGGAAGACCCCTTGTTGGGGTGCTGGCGGATGTTTGCTTCCTGTGTCTCCAACCCAGCCGCCAGCGAGAAGGTAGTGGCATGACTCCCCTACCTATGGCTCCGTGGGTGTTCCTGTTTGGCCTCACCATGTCCTGCGTTCTTGTGTGGGGAGCGGGAGCTGAGACCCTGCAGGCTGCCCCGCACGACAATGTCGCTCACCACACACCTTCAAATGGACAAACTTATAGGGGCCCAACTGACACCAAAGGCAGCTGGTGGGTGTTCCTGCTTATTATCCGCCTATGTGATGAGGAGAGTAGGAGCTCAGAACCATACGCTCCATTGTGTCCACACTTTCCAGGGCCAGGAGGCTGCCTCCAGCCTCAGCCTCAGCCTCCAGGTACCTGCAAACCAGCATGGAGGGAGCATAATGTCAACATCTGAGGACTTTATCCCACGAGCCAGTAGCCCACTTTTATGTAAGAGTTTAAGCCCTGAGCTCTAAGACAAATGCTATTTTATTCTAATGATTTACAGATAAGTTCAGACATCTAGAAGTGAGTCACCCCTGTTTCTTTCCCAAGTAAGGCACTGTGGGAAGAACTTTCTAACCAACATCATATGCGTATTTATAAGTTCCTCCCCAGGCTGGCACTGGATTTTGCATCCATGCAATCGTAAGGATAATGAGGATAACGATCTGACCGTTTCACTTGGGTTAATTGTAAATAAATACAATTCTCAGAGAGGGAAAAAACCCTCTATTTTTAGATTTTCATTTAAGATGGATTATGGTGATGAAACTACAATTGAAGGAATAGCAGACCCATATTCTGTTTTGTTTCTTAAAATGACTAAAGTTAAGTTGGTATTTTTACATTCAACACAGAAATGTTGTATCCTGAAAGTTTTCTTGGTTGTGGGTTTGAGGTGCGAGTTCTGATTAGTCCCGATTATCTTGTGGTTGAAACGCCTCTGACACACATTCAGAGGCTTTGCTTAAGCACCGTTTGTTGATCTCTGTGGAGATGCATGTCTGGAGAGACAACAGAGAAGCTGGTGTTTGCCTGGCGCTCAGAAGAGAACCTGCCATCTGTTCTGGGTACCAGGGTCCTAGGTGCTGGGGCTCAGGAGGATGAGAGAGGGGACCGCAGGGCTGCCCTCAGGCTCACAGACCGTCCATTCCTGTGGGATTTCCGCGAATCAAGGGCTGCCTGCCCACCTCTCTCTCACTTCGCCCCCGAGTCCGTCTGCAGGTTGTTCGTGCACAGATAGCTTCTGCTCCCACAGATGTTACACTGTGTGTATATTTGTTACTTCTCTCACATGATGTACCTGGTGACCCTTCTCTCTTCTGACCCACAACTTTCTGAAGAACGTGTAACAATAGTCTGTTTACTGGATACTTCGTTTGTGCATGATTTCTAATTTCTAAGGCCGTCTTGGGAAGTGAGCGATTTAAAACACCGTCTGGTGTCTCTCCCTTCTTGTGAAGCACCCAGGAGTCAGAAACTTTGATGAGTCTCCCAAGGCTGTGACGCGAGTGATGCCTGAGCGTCCCCGGGGCCGCCATCTGCCCAAACTCAGTTCAGAATCCTGAATGAACACTTTTTCTTTCCATCTTCTATTTTCTTCCAAACTTTCTTTGCAGAGTAATGTTTTAAGTGCTAAGAATAATGATAAATACACTATGGGTAACACAGGACACTGTAAAGATTTGACTATTTAAAGATCTAACTTTGTAGCCTTGTATAGATTCATGTCCCCATACAATATAATTTATATTATACAATTTCCATCAAAATTATAAAATACTTTGAGTATCATCTTTTTAAGATCTAAGCAACTATTATCATATTAATTCTAAAACAACCCAAGTCCCCACCCAGGGAGGTTGAGCATCTTGGTCTGGAGAACCTCCCAAACCCCTGTGTGAACACCCTCTGCACCCAGCCACACTGCTGCTCGTAGGAACGGAAAGGTTGAGGGCAGTACCCTGGTTCCTGCCCCGTGGCTGCAGCTTGTCGAGGGGGACCCCCAAGGCCATGGTGTGCTTTGTCTGGGTGCTTGGATTTGTCCTGAAATCCATTCTAAACCAACTTCCCTTTTTTATGTACATGGGGCATAAAAAAGGAGGAGAAAGTAAAAGACCCTGGCCACTGCTGAGGATGGTGACAGGGCATTTATGTCCCCTTGGCAATAACCCCCGTGGGCCTGGTCAGGACAGTTCCAACGCCACCGTTTCCTGTGCTGTGTGCGGGCTTCTAGTTTATGTTCAGGGCACAGAGAAAACAGACCAAGCTGAGCCAGGAAAGAATTTCATTATTCAATCTCAACACTCGCCAAGAGGTCAAGCAACCTTACCAAAGGGCGACTCTCAGACAGACACCCCAAAATACATGTGACAGGCTGCACTCGTCATCTGGCACCGGCCCTGATGTCTCCACCGCACAGGATGGCAGGGTCCTGAAGGGAAAGGGTCTGCACACTAGAGAGTATGAGAGGTTTAGTCAGAAAGGCAGGCCCCAGCTTCACATGGGACTGCTGACCCTGATGTCACCCCACCTATGTGTGTAATCCATATTCCCTGTATCTCTTGTCCTGAAAAGAGCTGTACAACATAGTTCAGAACCTGGCATAGTAACTGATGCCTGCAGTAACTGAACACATTCCTTAAACCCAGGGGTCTGCGAGTTACACTGCCGTCCCCCGTACGTAGCTGAGTGGGCGGCCAGACACTCAGGGACGGTGGGTTTAGTCCAGGTCCCCTTGTGCTTGTGGAATAATGCAGACATATAACTTGTATTCTTTTACATCGTATTTCAACTTCACATTCTCAGAGTTCATTTAACTTGAGCCAGCTGTCCATCCAAACAGCCCCTTTTCCTTCTGAGCTTTCGATCACACTGAAATCGCCGGGAATACGTCCACTCCAACTTTCTCTCCACATTCGTGATATCAGTTACCCTCGCTGATCACACATCACATCTCATTCCAATTCAGCTTAGTGTAAAACGGTGCTTCTCCCAGGCCCCGTTACTCTAGAATGGAAACACTCATGTGGAAATTGTGTTAAGATTTCGTGGTCGGCAACAGCAGCTTTTCTGAAGAATGATGTGGCAGGGTGTTCCTTATTGCTTTCCTTCGTGGATACTCTAAACGCTGTGATGGATGATGTACACAACAGAATCAAATCTATGTCTGTTCTCAGAATTGATGTACTTAAGAGACAACACAGGGTGCTAGCCGTGCCTTTTGTCGCCATGCTGGGGATGGCGGAGTTTTCGTCATCCAGCTGGAAGAGCCGAGTTACTGCTCTCCCGCTTGCTACTTCCTGGAGTGCAAAAACACATTTGTATGTGTATACGTGTAATTTTTAAATTCCAGAAAGCCTTAGCTAAAACATAATCTGACCGTGATTGCTAGGTATTTACATACAATCTGTACACCTGAAGCAATTCACGCACTCATTCCTGCATTCATTCAAAAACGCGAAGGTGACACCTGCTGGCTGTCCAGGCACCCAGACGTGGACGTGGTTTCCGATCTCAGTGTGCTCCTCTGGGACAGCAGATCCCCAAGACTGCACCCAGCATCTGCAGCGGTGACACATGCGCCTCACGTGCCTTTCTTCAGAGAACGCAGTGGTGACAATGGTGGAAAACATGTCATCAGGATGGAGCGGCACTTTGGAATCACAATGAGGCCCATCTGAAAGGGATGGGGGTGCCGTCTACCAAAACAGAAGGGAAGTGTCAACAGCCAGCTAAAGTGTCAAAGAGCAGCGCTTGTCACCTGCAGTCAGGTTTGGCCTCAGGACCAGGGCTCAGGGTCAATTCAGGAAGCAGGCGGGCCCACGACCAGTGACGTGACGGAGTGTCAGGGAAGTGTGCTGTGCTCGTCTCCTTTTCCAGCATCTGAAATTATTCCGAGAAGTTATCAGTTCAAATGAGTATGAAGACCTTAACTCACAATCACTGTTCTGTGGGAACAGGGCCTCCAGACGCAGGGGTGGACCTACGACACCCAGTAGGCCCTTAATCTCTAGTTTTCCTCTTACACAGACCACTGCAGCCGCTGATGTGGGTCGCAGGGCCACAGGAGAATGTGGTGGCTTTGGAGTCGATTCCCAAGGCGTCATCCTGCCAGGTGATTCTGGGGACAGCCCCCAGCAGTTCAGGAGATGGGAGAGAATGTCCGGATTCTTTCCAGCACCCAAAACATGTGGAAATTTAGAATTAACTCAAATTTTTCTAGTTTCCTAAGTTGCTTCAGCATGTGGAGAATGTAAACTGGAAATAAATTCTGTGTCAAGAAGCTTGTTACCATAGCAACAAATGGAAAAATTTATGGTAGTGACTATGATTTGGATAAATAATCAAGATTTCAATGAAGTTTCAGGTGTACAATTCTGTATTACATCATCTATAAATCCCATTGTGTGTTCACCACCCAGAGTCAGTTCTCCTTCCATCACCATATATTTGATCCCCCTTACCCTCATCTCCCACCCCCCACCCCCCTTACCCTCTGGTAACCACTAAACTATTGTCTGTGTCTATGAGTTTTTGTTTCTCATTTGTTTGTCTTGTTCTTTTGTTGTTTTCAGTTTTATATCCCACATATCAGTGAAATCATATGGTTCTCTACTTTTTCTGTCTGACTCATTAGGTTGGTACAGTAGTAATTGCAGTTTTTGCAATTATTTTTAACCTTTTAAACCACAATTACTTTTGCACCAATTTAATGTTTTTCTTAGCATAATAATCTCAAGAACTTATATAACTTTACTAACCATTGTCACCCCAATAAACTTTAATTTAAAAAAAAGAAAAACAAAGAACTTGATTTAAAAACTGGGAAAACACCGGAACAGACATCTAAGCAAATAATATAGATGTAACATGTATTATACATATGATATGCATATTGTATACTCATATATGACATGTAATGGCAAATAAACACAGTTATTTTAATTCTGGAAATATAAGAAGATTTAAGTGGAGTTGTGACCTATGAAGGTGGTTAATGGCCTGCATTGCTGTGTGTGCTATAACTAATGACAGCAGCAGTGACGACGGCAGCAGTGACAATAGCAGCAGTGACGACAGCGGCAGTTACAACAGCAGCAGTGACAGCAGCAGTGACAGCAGCGGTGACAACAGCCGCAGTGACAGCAGCAGGTAGTTACAGGGTGCAGCCTGCCTGTGCCTGGCAGTCTGTGTCCTTTGCTGCTGACCTCACGTGACCTGCACGTAGCACCGTTACCGGGCAAGTGAGCAGCTAATAATAGGTTCTTAATGAATGCAATTAAAGGCATGATGAATGGCCTATATGTGGGATAGCAGCCAGATCAGAGTGTAATATTGTAAAGGTTAACCTTTGTAGGTACCAGTCAGGATTCTCCAGGAAAACAGTCACTAGGAGGAAGGGAGGCAGGTTGCCACCAAGGTCCTGGCCCAGTTGTGGGGCTGCACGTCGGAATCCTCAGGAGTGGCAGCTTGAGTAGGAGGCCACCTGGAGGAGGAGTTTCTTCTGGGGAGGTAGACCTCAGCCCTTCTCGCGCAGGCCTTCAACTGATTGGACGAGGCCCACCCACAACATGGAGGACAATCTACTTTCCTCAGAGTCAACTGATTTTTAAAAAATACCTTCACGGAAAGCTCTAGACTGGTGCTTGACCATATATCTGGGTACCATGGCCCAGCCAGGTTGACATATAAAGTGCACCATCACACATGGTGTATCACAGTAACATGCACACCAACAGATGAAGACAGATCGGCCTGTGAGCCAACAGCCCGGCACCGCAGGGCGCCCTCCCTGCTACAGCCGCTGGCTCGGGAGCACAAGCAGTGCAGTCACGGCGAGTGAGGGCACACTCACCGTGTCTCCTGCCAGCACACCAAGGAAGTGCCATCTATTTTCTCACCTAGCCTTCATGCCAAACAACTCTCAGAGGAAGAGACAGCTTTTGTCACCATTTCCACAGGAGGATGCTGAACTGTAGAGGGTTAGTAAGTTGTCGGGGGTCACAGAGGTCAGGGAGGAAGCCGGAATGGAATGGAGCTTGTGTGTGTCCCAGGGACATCTGGGACCACTCCAACGTAACTGGAGGCCACTGTGGGGACAGAGTCCCAGAGAGCAGTTTCCAGGCTCTCGGCCTCATGTGGAAAGGTGCTGGCTCGGGGAGTAGATGGCCGTCAGCTGTGACTAGTTGACCATCAGCTGTAACCAGTGAGCCATTGGCCACTGATATAAGTGCCATGGTTACGCTAGGGGTTTGGTTGGCAGAGAAGCGGAAGGCAGGCTGCGGATCGTGTGGCTCCTGCTTTCTGTGTCTCCAGCCCAGTCGCCAGCGAGAAATAGAGGTATGAAACCCCTACCTATGGCTCCGTGGGTGTTCCTTTTTGGCCTTACCATGTCCTGCGTTCTTGTGTGGGGAGTGGGACCAGAGACCCCGCATGACACTGTGTGGGGAGGCAGCTGAGACGGCAGAAGCATTGACACGTCCCCGTTTGCCTAACACTTGCTTTAGCACTGGATCTGTCCCACAATCAGACTGGTTGTTTTCACAAATATGTGTAAGGGGCATTTCTAACATCCAGATGTTGTCAGGAGGTATGACGACTTTCGTTCATCTTGTTCCGAGTGCATGTGCACGTCGGGCCTGTCCCTCCAGCCACACCCCCTGGGTCTCCTCCTGGGGGGATGGCCTTGTGCTTCTTACTGAGTTGTCATCTTCCCCTTTGTCCTCTGTTCTCCTGCTCCCAGTGTGGGGACAGAGTCCCAGAGAGCAGTTTCCAGGCTCTCGGCCTCACATGGAGGGGTGCTGGCTCGGGGAGTAGATGGCCGTCAGCTGTGACTAGCTGGCCATCAGCCACTGATATCACTGCCGTGGCTACACTAGCAAGCGCGGATTGTGGCTAGCAAGCGTGGTTAGCAAGCAGATTGTGGATTGCAGATCGTGTTGATCCTACTTCCTGTGTCTCGCCCAGCCTCCAGTGAGATGGGGGTGCAGGAAGACCCCTCGTTGGGGTACTGGTGGATGTTTGTTTTTGTGTCTCAACCAGCCGCCAGCGAGAATATAGTGGTATGACTCCCCTATCTATGGCTCTGCGGGTGTTCCTTTTTGGCCTCACCATATCCTGCGTTCTTGTGCGGGGAGTGGGAGCTGAGTCCCTGAATTACAGGTCCTCAGGGCCACACACATCGGCTCACTCAATCCCTAGTCACTCTGACAAGAACAAGTGACCCAACAGAGGCCAGAGGCTGGCTGTGCACACACACTGAGGCTTCAGCCCCGTCGGTGTCCCAGCTGCAGCTAATTTGTGTCTTCATGAATTTTTAAGAAAGGAGTGGTCAGAGGGAAATTCAATGAAACAATTTTTAATAAATAAGAAAGATTGCTTAAAGTTGCAGCCACTTGAATTAAGAATGAATCAAAATTAGATCATCCAGTTACCCCCAAAAGCAATTCATCGTGAAGTTGCCAAGTAACCACACCAGGTGGGGGCGTTCCACAATGGTGGGCCTTATTAACATGGGGAAATATATTTTTCAAGAAGCAAAACCATAAGGAAATAAGGATGGTGTCCATACATATGTATATCTAGACAGTTGTGCACATAGGTACAGAAACATGCAAATGTATGCCAACGCCTGCATACATCTGTGGCTGTCCTGTGGGAAGGACTGTTCCTTACATCACTGTCTTGCATCGAGTCAGAAGCCACAGGCCACTGTTCTCTCAGGGGCTGCAGCTGCTGGGGAGACAGCCAGTGCAGCTGAGCGCTGAAGATTTTAAGAAGTTTGAATCACCAGGGACTACATCTCCCTGGAGGCTGCATGGGACATGCCCCGTAGCCGGACTCAGCTCTGTGTGTCTGCACGAACACAGGGTACGTCTGCCAGGTGTGCCACCGGCTCTCTGCTGGTGGATCCAGGGGAAGTGAAGGAGCGCTGCCCCCCTGCACAGGAAAGGGGTCCAGACAAGCTCTTTTGTGCCCGTGCTGTTTGTCTGCTTCCTCATTTTCAGCACATTCCTACATCTGAGCTCCTCTGTGAGGCCTCCTGAGGGTCGTCAATGTGACGTGACCAGTGTGATTGTGGTGGCTACAGACATTGAGCCAGGACTCACGTTGCTCACCAAGCACTCGGTGACAACTTAGCAAGTAGCCCTATATCCTCCGTGTACGGTACATTGTGAAAATCAAAGAAAATGGGAGAAATGAAAAGGGCACTTTCATAAAATGTGTTTGTTTTTTTTTTTAAAGATTTTATTGGGGAAGGGGAACAGGACTTTATTGGGGAACAGTGTGTACTTCCAGGACTTTTTTTTTTTTTCCAAGTCAAGTTGTCCTTTCAGTCTTAGCTGTGGAGGGCGCAGCTCAGCTCCAGGTCCAGTTGCCATTGCTAGTTGCAGGGGGCGCAGCCCACAATCCCTAGCGGGACTCGAGGAATCGAACTGGCAACCTTGAGGTTGAGAGACCACTGGCCCATGTGGGAATTGAACCGGCAGCCTTCAGAGTTAGGAGCATGGAGCTCCAACTGCCTGAGTCACCAGGCCGGCCCATAAAATGTGTTTTTTGATTGATGGTGACACAGCAACAGATACACATCAGACATTATTTGAGATGGTGATTGTCGCAGGTCTAACGGAGATGCCAGAGGAGGTGTGGAAGCCACCACGGGGGTCAGAGCAGTTTTCAGGACGGCTCAGATGGCCTCTGCTGTGTCACAGATGTCAACTTCAGCATGTGCCAGTATGAAGTTCAATTCATTCACAGTAAATGGAAATTTTAAGAAATTTCCCAAACTGCTGGGTCATGCTGGTGTCCGTCAGTTGGTAATGTTTGGGGGTACATGATAGCATGTAAACACACATTTTTGGGAACCTGCACATCCAGGAGTTAGATATATTTAGATATGATGTAAACCTTTGGAGTGTTAGTGGAAGAAAGTCCTGCTAAATCCAGTACTGAAATTTAACCAAATGCTTCACCCCAGCATCTGTTTCCCATTCATTTCTGCACATCAGACTGGGCATGAAGCTTCTAACCGTGACAGCCTCTCTGGCTCATCACTCGCAGGATGCTCGCACGCAACTCCCTAGTGGCCTCGTGAGCTGCCCTGGGCACACCTGCTTCTGGCCACAGTCTGGAGAGCAGCCGGGTCCTCAGGCAAGTGAGCTCAAGAGTCAGACGTTTGTGCCGGCTCAGTGACACCACAGCAGCGCCACAGGGGGCCCAGGCTGGCCACATGTCCCAGCATCTCCCTCAGCCTCCCTTCTCTGCTCCGGCCTTTCCCAGGGCGCTGGAGTGACCTCAGCATCATCGTTAGTGCAATGCAGCCAGTTCTGCGGAAACCCCAGACCCTCCAGTGTAGACACCCCAGAGCTGTCACCGAGGAACCTGTTGTTTCTGCCTCGTGGGAGTGTTGTCGAGTCTCACAACTCGGGAAGGAGTTTAGGGTCTCTTCTCCAGGGAAAGGGAGCCAGGGAAGATGAAACACACGAGGGACCTGAGCACCTTTGAGCGTTTGCAGGGAAACCCGGGAAACAAGGGAGAGTGTATTGAGACTGTAGGGGCAGTTCTGACACGCGGGTGGTGGCCTTTCCAGGGATCTGTGTGTGAGGCACAACATACCATGATTGATGTCAGCTTTGAAATATCCATGACAAGGAGAAGTCACCAGCTAATACAGCAAATGTCTCCGACAGCAGCCAGGAATGGCAAGCTCTGTGCTTCTCAGCATCCTTTCCTGGGTCCCAGGCACGTGTCCTCGGCTGGAAGGTGGCCCAGGACAGACAGAAGTCCTGTGCCATCAGTACATGTCATTCCTCACTCAGTGTCTTGATAGGTCCCGTGACTTTAATTGATACGACGTATAGTAAAACCAGTGTCCCCACAGGCTAAGTGGCACACATATGGGACAGCTCAGTTCCTGCGCATGTCGTCAACCTGGTAACGAGAGGAAGTGACGTCATCCGAGGACCTGCGGTACTTCACGCAGAAAGAGCACAATGGAGGCCGAGTATGGGCAACGAGATCGATGGCTGTCTGTAATAATGATTCTTGGTGAGGGGGGCGGGGGTTGTAAAGACTTGTAGGAGAACCCTGCCAGGTCTCCAATAAGAAAGTTATTGTTCCATGCTTAGCAATCAAACACTTCACCTTTAATTGGAAAACATATACACAGTGTAGTAACAACACTTTACTTCGTGTAAATATGTGAGAAGACCCTCTCCTAGCAGACAAGAGCTGTATATAGCAAGACGTTTTCTAAGTCCAGCAGAAAAAGCCTAGGCGCCATTCCAAAGGAAGGCGTATATACATATGGAACTTTCCCAGAAAAATTCAGTGTCTCCCAAACATAAACTCTGTAAACTCTGCACATGGATTTTGGCCTGGCTCAGTGGAAAAGGAGGCGGGGAGGTATTCCTGATCTAATCCATCCCTTTCTCCTTCTATCATCCCATACTTCTTTGTTTTGTTTCTAAGCCTGTCATGACTTCTTTCACTAACTATAAGAACACAGCCATAAAAAATGCAGCCATCAGTGATTTTACTACATGATAAAACACAGCATCGGCTGTGACCCAGGTTGAGTAGCTCACAGTTCCTTGCAAGGGGCTTGGCAGGTGTTGTTTTTCTCCACCTCACCCCTAAATCCTTGAGTTGGGAGAGGCAGTATTACATGTGACTTACACTAGAAGAAACATCCTCTTTATTAGATTCATAGGCACAGAAGCAGCCTGCATACACTTGGAGTTTTTTAAAGGCTTGTTCCGTGCCTAACTTTCAAACTTGACTTTAAACTTTTGGAATCATGTGCCATTCCTCAAACCCATATCCATGGACTTCCATATTTCCAGTAAAGAAAGCATCTTCCATTTATGGGACTGACGCTGTGCTGTTATCTGGCTCTGCTTTCTGGGCCTGTTTCCCACTCGGTGAAGGGAGGTTGAGACCAGAGCCCTATGTCAGTCCCTTCAAATTGAAAATGACAATGGTTCCATGAGTTGGTGTTAATTTATTCAAAGTCACCCCACGCTTGTTCAGACGGGGATTTCTGTGGAGCTGAAGTTGGAGTGACCAGTGTCCCTCCCGGACGTGTCTCCAGCCCGTGTTTGTGATGTGGCCATCTGGGCATGTGTGTTTGTGAAATTTGGAGAGTAAGCTTTTCAACTGTAGTTAGTTAAGACCGCTGTCCCTATGTTGTCTCTGCCACATGTCCCTTTGGGCCTGGTGGCATTGGGTGGAGAGAGTATGGCATTTTGGGATCCAGTTTAGAGAAAGATGAATTGGTGATGTGTTTAGTTTGGGCATGGTGGGTGTAATCATGGGGCTCACCATCACTTCTGTGGATAGTTCAGTCTGCCTAGTGCAGGTACAGCTTCTAGAATCTTCTTCACTCATCCACTGCCCCTTTCATCTGACCCATATCACAAAGGGGTGGGACAGAGGCCAGTCCCAATGCGAAGTGTCCTCTGGGCCTGGGGCCAGCAGGAGGGCAATGGATAAGAAGCAAGTCTTGAAGGGAGTAGCCCCAGACGCCATTCTTCGAAAAACACTTCCAATTTTCATGCCTGTAGGTTATAGCAGGTTTCATCCAAGTCTGGTCAATAGAAATCCTCTTCTGTTGAGAATATTCTGTTAGGATGCAATGACTGACTCACAGCACATACATAGAAAACAATGTATATTTATGGTAATCGTGCAACACAGATTTATCAAAATCCCAGTGTCAGCAATGAATAAATCTGGAAGGCATTACACAAAGCAAGCGTTTCCTATGTGAAGTCACCTGTTTTATGGCCATCAATTAATAATAATAAAAATAGATTCCCTGTACCTATGGAAATTGAGTTTTCTTTCTGTTCTCTGTACAAGAAACCATATTAAAATAGGAGTAGTCACTGTCAGGTAAAAATAGTATGTTAAAATACTATGTAGAAAACTGGAAGAAAATTTGGTGTTCATTAGATAGTTATTCAACAAAAAGAGTATAATATGTTATATAGCTTTTGTTATATTTGGAGTATGTGTCAGATTTTTAAAATCTATAATTTGTTGAGCTTTCTTATCACATTATAAGTGAATGTTTACTTTTGTAACTAATTTTCTATTTGTACTTTGGTGCTATTTTTCTTCAAGCAGGTTCCCTAAATCATTTAGGTGTCGAAACCTGAATCCACCCCAAATATATTCACATAACTGGCCATTTATCAGACATTTAGACAGACCCTGAGGATTTGCTGGAGGGACTACAGGGCATCTGTTTTACGCTCTAATTATGTATGTAAACAATGGTTTCCATAATTTTGAAACCTTTCACATGGTCAACGGCAGGCGCACTAAGAAATCACAAAAACGTAAACAGGAAGTGTGAGGTCTGGGTCTTCTCTTTTAAAATGAGAGAGTGCCCCCTGGTGGTACAGCCTCACAGTCACCCAACCCCAAAGACACCTGCAAAGGAACCACAGAACTCACTTAAAATGATGATTCTCATGCTGAACCTGTTCCAAGAATCTCGAGGTGATAAACACGTGTTTCTTCTCGTTTGTGGGAGGATCGTTGATGGCTCGCTTATTTTCTCCTCTCTACTCCGCTGTCCACTGTCCAAACCTTCTTCTGAGTCCCTGATGATTGACAGAGGGCAGGAGGCCTGAACCAAATGTATCAGGACCACGGTTCAGGCCGAGAAGGAGGCTGGCCCCTTCTCGGGAGCACCTACTGAGAGCACCTGAGACCAGGGCCGGCGTGTAGACTGTGGCCTTGTGGGCTACAGGGCTGGAGGACCCTGGCCCGGGCCCTGGCTGGCCTGCAGGTGTTCCCCCTCAGCTGTGGTCCTGGGTCGCTGATCCTGACGAGCTCACACCCCTTCCTGCGTCCCTGAGCTCTGGGACCTGCCAAGCTTATGTGGGAGTGGGGGGTGTTCCGGGGGTCTGCGCAGCTCTGGTTTTCTTCACTGGCAGCTATCAGGGAAAGCCATTTATACTTTTTGAATCTCTGTGTGTGTTTTAATCTTTTTAGATATGGGTAAAAACTCTACCTTCTGAGATGATTGTGGCAGGGTGAAGGAAGTGGCTGAGAGCCCTGGGCAGCCAGACCCACCGCTCCCGTCTTGCAGCCAGAGAGCCCCTGATCCTGTGACAACACGGATAGGACGTGGCAGGATGACAGACAGGCTAGAAACTGGAAGCTAAAGGTGTCCAGGGAGCACCACCCAGCTGGTCGAACCGAGGCCAAGGCTGCCCCCTGGGACGTACCTACCCCAGAGGCAGGACCATCACCAGACCAGCCGCGTGTGTTCTTTCTGGATCCCCAGCCTCAGGGTTGGGTTCCTGAGTCATTACTAGAGAGCGCCAAGGCCTTTTTGGGACAGTAGCGGTAACCCCAGTCTTTTTCAAGTGACAACACGGCTCCTTCCCCTCCGCCCTCCCGGCCAGTAACAAAGAGCCCACAGATCTTAGGGCACAGAACGCTCGTGGCCGGCAATTCTGCAGCCCTGCCCTTCGTCTTATTAAACAGATTAATGATGCTTATTTATGACATGTCTGCAGGCTGTGTGACACGCGGCGTTTATTCACCTCTGCCTAGGATGTCCTAGGAGCAAGGGCTGTTGGTCTCTGTTGCTAGATTTGTCACTGGAGAAGGTGGGGAGGAGAAAGGGCAACTGAAAATAGAAAATCATACTTCTGGAAAGTCTTATTTATGGGCTGCTCAGGGCTTGACCCCAGGGCATGGATGTGTGGCCTCCAGTAAGTGGACGGTATGACAGAGTAGGACCTCCCTGGTGGTGGCCGTCGGAGGCTGTGGTCAGGAGGGTGGCCCTGGTCTGGGACCCAGCCCTCCCCACTCAGCTCCCTGGACAAGATTTACACCCGGGGCCACGGAGTAAATGCCACTAGCTCCCTTCTCATTAGATCCCCACACCGCCCAGCACACAGTTCCTAAATAACCTGCAGAATTATTAGTAAGAGCTGTTTTTGTTTTTCTGCATATAATGAAGGGTTGTCCTCAGCAGCCAGTCAACAGAAAAAGTGAGCAGTTTGTAAAAGGACAGACGTGGTCCCCGCCCCGCGTCAGAGCCGACAAAGACCGAGTAAGTGTTGGCTGACGAGTTCTGTCAGCCTCTCTGCTTTATTCCGCTCTCTTTATTTTTTCTTTTATTTCCGTTTTCAAAAGAAAATTTTTAATGCATGACACACTACCAGTTGTTTAGAAGAAAATACAATTTCAAAAAGTATGAGAAACAAGGCTTCTGTGTTCTTTCTGTGTTCCTATTCCTGATTTTTTCCCTTAATGAAAGGCAACTTCCTCCTGGCACAAGCGCAGGCTGCACTGTACTGAAAATGGGCAGATTTGATGGTGGAAAGGTTTGTAGAGTTACATAATATTTCAAACGTGATTCATGTCCAAATTCAGTTTTACATAATCAAAATAAGGGCAGTGTCTGTTGGTAAGGGTGACCGCAGGAGGGGCCTGGCCTCAGTGAGCCAGCCCGGAGAGGGCACAAGTGAAATTTTGGGCTCCGTTCACAAGTTTGATGGAAAACACTTTACAATACAGTTTGGAAGCCTATGTACCAAAAGTGTTTTTGTCTGATTTTGTCTGGTTGCCTGTCTGTGGCTTTTGGTTAATTTCTTCTAAAAGAAAATCTCACATTTATGTTCACACCAAGTCCCTTCCTGTCACTTGGAGGGTGTTCCACACACATGGCACCAGATTAGGTCACAAACATGGTCCAGAGCCACCAGTTCAGGGGCAGGGGATGCACTGGCTGCTGGTGTCTGGGGCTGGTGCATCCTTTTCCGAAGAGCAGGTCTCCTTGGGCATCACAAAATCTTTGGCAAACTGTGAACAATGTGTGTTTGCCCAGCACGTGTCCCTCTCCTCGTGAGGAGCCCCTAACTTCCCGCCCAGCCCTCCTCAGAGTTGAGAGGGTCAGCCCGCCCACTCCTCCCTGTGCCAGGTCCTCGGTCTGCAGTCCTTGGCTCTCCGCATGCCCCTGACACTGAGACCCAGGAAGTGCACCATCTCCTGGGGAGGCCGCTGGGGGTAGGAGTGTGCGTGATTTTTATTTTCTTCTGTTTTGTTTTTTTAGGTATGTTGTGCGATGATATGTATTTGGTCCTTAAATTCAAATCTCATTGAAGTAAACTAGCAGTAAGCACACACTGTGATGCCCGGGAGGGGTCCGTTCTGAAGGCACGCGGCGCTCACTGTCTATCCCAAAGGTTCTTCCAGGGAAGGATGGCAGTCAATGGGAGGAGCCTCGGCCCCTATTCAGAGAGAACGTTTTCGTCCCTAGGACTTCGGCCTGCAGAACTAAGCACTGCTATTGTCCCCAGCTCCTTGGTCTTCTCACTTCCAGAGCCTGCCCTGCAGGCTGTCGGAAGATTTTAAATTTCACCTTCGTAGCACGTAGCACATGGGGTTTTGTTTCTGTAAACAACATAGACAGTTTTTAACGGATTTGAACAGAATTGACTGGTATGTCACTCAATTTATAATTCTCTGTGATGTGTTACTAATCTTTGGGTCAATTTGGAAATCATTGCCAAGGGACAAAATCTAACCTGCAAAACGCTTTCAAGCGTGATGATGGTTTGGGAACTTTTCACAGACAGCTGATTAAACCTTTACTGACTTAAATTTTGCATTAAACTTTTCCTGTTTGGAGCCAATAAAATTATTTCCAAACCTCAAACATTTTAATAAACCTTTGAAGTAATTGCGCTGCAAGAATGAAGCGGTGGTGATGTCACTAGTCCCCCTCCTTACTCTGTGGGAGGCTGGACAGCAGCCCCGAGGGACAGGGGTGCACATCTAAACCCAGCTTGGACCTGTGGATGCTGCGCCCCCTTGGCACGGGCTTTGCATGTGGCGGTAAGTGAAGATTTCAAGCCGGGAACCGCCCCACGAGAGGAGGAGCAAACGCTGAGTTACCCAGGAGGGGCCAGTGTAGTGACGAGGGTTCTTAGAAGAGAGAAACAAGACAGCGAACACTGGAAAAAGTAGGCGAGGCCAGAGAACCAGAGGTGGGTGATGTGCCTTCAAGACGGAGGAAGGGGCCGCCAGCCAAGGAGTCTGGGCACCTCTAGACACTAGAAAGGAAGGAAACAGATTGTCCCCTGCAAGCTGTGACAGGAATGTGAACCCCCTGACATGGGATTTCAGACCTCTGACCTCCAAAATTCTAGAAAAGTAAGTCCGTGTCGTTTAAAGCCATTAGTTTGTGGTGACTTGTTACCGCAGCTGTGGGAAACTCTTACACACTTCATGTGATTTTGTTCTGACCATCTGCTTTTTGGAGCTCAGCATCAGAGCTCCGGCCACAGTGGCCTTTTGGGGTGGGGGTCTTCTGCTCGTCTCTCTGAGGGGTCCCTACCTGGATCAGGGGCCCCGGCACCCAGCCTCATCGTCGCTTCCCCAACATGGGTGGGTATGGCAGAGTACTCCACCACCAAGAGGGCAGGGGAGATCCACGGATTGGGACCCAAGCCAGATGCCAGAGTGTGGAGAGAGGGCAGGTGGGCAGATAGGGGACCTACCTGAAGACAGGTGGATGCAAACATTTGCTCTCTGGAGTGAGATGCTAAAGGGAAAATGCATCTGGGATCAGGGATTCAAACATACAACTATCAGGGAGATAGTCAACCTTGAACTAGTTATAAATGCTACAGGTTTAAAAAAAAGCAAAACTAAACATGTTTTGGCTGTGAAAGATTAATACTGATTACAGTCAACTGTGTGACTCATGAATCATTTTTTATCTAACCTGACTTCACAGGGCATTTTCAGTTTTCCACATTTTGTTTCAAATTTTATTTGACTAGAAACATAAACTCTATAAATACTTGTTCTGGATTTGTACTTAAAAATCAGCGGTTCTCTTTTTTCATTTCCATGAAAAGGACAAACACTCTGAATGGAACATTTGAAAGTATTTTCTATATTTTGAATTCCTATTTTTAAACAATTCTGTACTTCTCGGTACCCCAGAAATTGATTCTATATATTAGAACTTTGATCACCGCAGTATGTTGCAATCTGATTTGAACCTTATCCTCACAGATTTGGGGTCCCTGAGGAGTGCGGTAGGCCCACTTCTCGGCACATCGCCTGGGGGCCCTGGGACGGGTGGTCCAGGGATATTTTTAATCAGCTGTTTCTATCTGTCTTCTTCCTGGCACTCAAACCATGTCAGGCACGTGAATATGTTCATTGTTCACAGCTTTGCAAAGGCTTAATAGGCACGTGCCACATACTTAACAGTGTACGACTGCACTAAAAAATGTTTTAGTTTATGAAAAAGTAGTCACTTTGTGATTCTCACAGAGTTGGCAAGCTAGTTGGGGACAGGACAATAAATATATCTGAAGAAGCCCTCGTGGGCCCTGGATTCACAAGGGTGAGATCACTGCCTGCCAGCTTTCAGGGTTCACAGGCAGACGGAGTTAGGGGTACAGCCTGAGGGTGGGAACATGAGGCCAAGCAGACAGGAGGTGACAGAACTCAGCTTCCTCAGCACCACAGGTCACTTGGCCCAAGAGAGCTGGCCTTCTGGCAGTGGGGGCGGGCGGGCGGCTCCACCACCAGTGGAGCCCTGGGTCCCACACGCCCTCCGGGGTTGGCTACTGACAGTTAGTGTTCCAGTTGGGGTTCTGCGTTCATTGCGAAGTCCCGGCTACCTCACTGGGCTGGACGCTGAGCGGCGTCCCTGGCAGCCAGCTGTCCAAGGATGTGATGGACACCATGAGTTTCTGCTGGATTTCTTCCTGTGTTGATGTGCTCGTGTTTGTGGTGTGGCCGGGGGCTGAGAGACCCCGGGGCCTGCTGAGCGTGTCTGAGGCTGCAGGCGGGGACTGCAGTGGACTCTGGAGGAAAGGGGCTTTTGGGGGAAAGGCACTCGGCCGAAGGTGTGTTGTAGGACAGCTGGGGAAGGCAGGAGAAGAGCCTGGATGGAACCCACACCCCGCCTCGAGCCCCACAGGGTCCTGGTGTGATTCGGTCCTCCCCAGCTGACTGGCACTTTAATTTTGATTTTTTTTAAATTATTTATCTTTGGTTTTCAGTTACAGTTTGAAGTGGCATCTGGACTGGCACAGGCCATTGCTGCCTTAAGGAAGCAAAGAACAGGGTCATCCTTTAGAATTACTGCATTTAAGGGCTTCTGGGAGGAGCAAAATGATTGGCTCAGGGTTTGGGATTAACATCGAGTTTTGCCAATGACGACAGGTGAGCACTGGCCACGCAACCCACCCCTTGTCTGGGTTGGCCCTGGGCCACGGGCTACACTCCCGGGCGTTTCTCTGGGAATCTGTCTTACTACGTCCTGGTTTTTCCTTGAACAACCTTTGGGTTTTTAATTGTAAATTAATTTGCAACAGTGAAAAACTCACCCTAGTTGGCAGGTTTCTCTGAGAGGCTGTGCCTCCCACTTTGGCCTGAGGACCGTGAGGACTGCATAGGAGGGCCCCGTGGTGGCACTCCAGTGGGTGAGCAGAGCTGTGACAGCTCGTCGGGCCACACTCTCCTGTGCCCATTTCCCCACCCAGGGCTCATTTGGGAACCAAGACACGCATATCTCAAGTGTAAAACTATGGAAAAGGAGAGGCCCGTCCGTGCTGTCTCCAGAACCTTCTAGACCAGCACTACCCCTGGAAACACAGTTTGACTACAGGTGCAGTTGGGATTGATTGCACAGTAGCCATGTTTTTAAAAGTGAAAAGAAGCAGGGGGCATTCATTTTACTAGAACATTTTATTTAACTCACTGCATATAAAATGTTATTATTTCAACATGTAATGCTGAGTAAACAAATAGAATATTTTTAATTGATTTTTTTTTTTCTATTCAAGCTCTAGGGTGCCTTTTACACCTTCAGCACATTTCAGTTCAGACCCGGATTTCCAGGTCTGGCCAGCTACCTGTGGCCCCAGTGGCAAGTGCACCTCCCAGGGCCCAGGGCACCTCCCCAGGTTCCCCTGGACCTGCGCCTCTGCGTGCCATGTACCCCACGTCCCAGAGGCAGGGTATCTCTGGGGCTAGAGCTCAGGCTGCAGCCTGTTGACTGAGCTCAGGGTCTCTCTCCTCACTCACCATGTGGCCTCAGGCCGGCCCCCGAAGGCTTCCTGCCTGCTGCCCTCAGGTGACAGGGGAGCAGAAATTGTCCTCAGGGTTCTTGTAAGGATGATGAGCTGTGAGTTGCGTCAGGATGGCGTTTGGCATGCGGTAGGGAACCCAGAACTGTAGCTGTCGTTTATCACTGGAGTTTGCGCCAAAGGAATTGTGCTGCCCTCGGTGCCACTGGACGGGGACAGGGACCCACTTCCCAGTTCGGATCCCCTGGAACGTTACCATGGGAACCGATACCCTGTCACTTTACCCAATCTTCCCTTAACGAACCTGTGAGTTTAAGATCAACAACATGACACTAAACTCATCCAATTTATTATTTCACACCCTACCAAGGAACCCCGACTCTAAATTTACGATTTGGTACATTCTTACTTATCTTGTTTTTAATTTCTTTGATTTGGTACTTTTGTATTCTGATTTTTCGTATGTTGTCATTTGTTTTTCATCTTTTTATGCTTTATTATGATGCATGTTTATTGTGATTTTAATGCAGAGACTCCTGGGAGCTATAAGCGTTTGCACCGGAAATCCCAAAATGTGCTGTGGACGCTCCTCAGTGCTTTGGACAGTTTCACCGCAGCGTCCCTTTGGGGCCCGAGTCCATGGACGCCTGTCCTCCTCTCTCAGGGGAAGTCTAACCGGTGAGACTCAGCCCAGCAATCAGATCTGCGTCACTTACCTGTCATTGATTTTATGTTTGGGGCTCTTTTAACGTGATCCAAAGAGGCCAAATAACTAGAGAATGTGACACTTTCCAGCATGCTGACAGAGGACCGGCCTCAGCTCACAGCTGCCTTCAGGGATGTTGAGTGAAGCCACCCACGGGTAGCTCACATGACAGCATGGCAGGGACTCGCGTCACAAGTCCGGCCCTGTGTCCCAGCCCAGCAGAGCAATTCCTTTTGTAAAAGCTTTGGTACAAGCGCCCAATTCTGCCTCCTTGGGACAGTCCGGGATGGGCATCCTGTGAAGAGTTATATCCTGTCCCTTACTTAGTCTTTTTGCACCACAGTAAAATTGCCCATGGCATCTGTCAAAGGACATTACACACCGTCATTATTTAAAGGCAGCTAGTATCTAACGAATTTTAATAACGCCCAGAAACCCCGGTGTTTTCCCCTCACTCAGAACAGGCTGTCCCTCTGGCCGGTGCGGTGGCAGCATGGCCACCAGAGGGCACTGGAGGACTGTCCCCCCCAGTGCACAGGAGTCAGCAGCAGTGCCTCAGGGGAACCGGGTCACCTCTCTAGGTGTGGACTCGTGGTTACATACAAGACACATACACACTGAAAAAAGGCTGCTAAGAGACTACGATAACTTCCTTTACATGCTTCATAAAGTATTCACAATCCAAAAAGGATTTGCCAAAGTTCACGGTCCCATGACTCAAAGTGTGTATGTGTGCACAGGTGTGTGCGTGTGCATGTGTGTGCATGCGTGTCCCACATAAATAAGCCATTGCCCAGAAGGAAGCAGGCTGGCTTCATACGAGCCTGGCCTGCCGCCCCCCAAGCCCAGACCCTTCCACTCCACCGCCTTCTCCGCACCAGGGACGAGCAGGGCCACACACTGTGAGGTGGGACCAGAGCGGCTGCCGGCTGGTCAGCCCCAGAAGCTGCGTGATGGGGACAGGTGACCCCTTTATGCAGCTCCCTCTCTGAGAAGCAGGGATGGAGTTTGGGTTCGATGCCCCTCCATTCTCTGCAAAGTCATGCCTCCACCCCCCTCCTTCTCCTCCTCCTCCCCCCCTTCCTCCCCACCCCACTCTGTCTCTCGCTATCATTTATCTCTCACGTTTCGTCATGCAGACTGAGCTTAACTCCTACTGGTAAATATGTCCTTCATTCATTCATTCATTTGAAAAATATTCAGTAACTGCTTGGCTATGCAACAATCACGTGAGCAGCATATGCCTATTTCAGGAACTCAAGGGACGCTTGGTCGTCTGGAGTAAATAAAACAGGCCTTTTGGTTTAAAAACCCCATTTCTATGAAGTCGCTAAAAACTTAACTTGTTTTTAATATTTTTAAATCACTTCAAAAAAATTTCCTCACTTGTGAGTGTCCATAGTTTGAAAGGTGAACACACAGTTACACAACATAGTCCGTAGTCAAAAGAAGCTAATAAAACCCTTTTATGGTCACGGGAACCCATGAAAACCATGTTCAACTCAACCTTAGGTGGCTCTGTTGGAAAACACCCCCTGTAGACCTGAAATTCACACGTAAAAAGGACTGGAATGGAGGAAACTTAGACTCCATGGAAGGGGAGGGGCCTCGAGAGTAAGGCTGACGTAGGAGCTGACGGCCGGTTTCCACCTCCCACCGCGTGTCCCTGCGCGTGGGCTCCGCGCACATCTGCCATTTACTTTAATATATTTCTGTGGTTCCTTCCTTCCTTCCTTCCTTCCTTCCTTCCTTCCTTCCTTCCTTCCTTCCTTCCTTCCTTCCTTCCTTCCTTCCTTCCTTCCTTCCTTCCTTCCTTCCTTCCTTCCTTCCTTCCTTCCTTCCTTCCTTCCTTCCTTCCTTCCTTCCTTCCTTCCTTCCTTCCTTCCTTCCTTCCTTCCTTCCTTCCTTCCTTCCTTCCTTCCTTCCTTCCTTCCTTCCTTCCTTCCTTCCTTCCTTCCCTTTTTTTTTTTGGTTTTCTTTACAATCCTGTTTTGAAGAAATGGATGAACTGATCTGAACTTACTTTTTTTTTTTTAACATTTAAACAGGAGATCTAAAACTTTCTAGCTAGATTTGAAAACTGGGGGGGAAATGCTTCATAATTCATTTTTTTAAATGCCAGTGTGTTGAAGTTCCATTTGTCTTGGTTTAAACATAGACTAGAAAAAAATATTACCATTGCAAAGGGACCTGCCATTTTAGTGGGCTCCCAAAGAAGGTTTTAGAAGTGCAGGTTGCTGCTTAGCCCGTTCTCCGTGGCAGGGGAGACAGATGCAGTCCCAGAGCAAAGGGGGACCTGCCTGTCACCAACATCCAGGGGGCCCCACTGTGCCCGGAGTTTATTCACCTCAGAGTCTCAGAAATTTCTGGTTCTGCCACCAGAGCAGCACAGGAAAGTGGGGGAAGAAGGTGGATGTAGTGTTGGTCTGTGGAATTGTCTACCCCAACACCACCCGACCTAGTTACATGAAGAAACTGGCAGCACACTAAGAGAGAAGCACGGACCTCACTGTCCACCGAAGCTTCACTTACAAAAATAGTATACATGTAAAATGTGCAGTGTGGTAATTTGATATACACATAGTTTGTAAAGTGATTTCACATCAGGTTAATTAACACATTCTTCACCTCACATGGTTTTGTGGTTAGAATGCTTGATAGTCATTCTTTTAGGAAACTTGAAGTGTGCAATACAGTGTTATTTATAGTCGCCATGTTGCACATCTGATCACCAGGCTCTGCTTGTCTTATAACTGGTGATTCATATATTTTCAGATTCCGTTGTTTGCTGCATATACATTATGGATCATTATGACTTCCTGGTGAGTTGAGTTTTTTTTTTTTTTATCATTTACATAATGTCCCTCTTTATCTCTAGTGCTTTTTTCCTCTGAAGCCTACTTTTTCAGATATGAATATAACCAATTCTGCTTTTTAAAATTAATTGCTGCATGAGGTATCTTTTTTCATCTTTCTACTTTCGAGCTAGCGGTGTTTTTGAAATTGAAGTGAATTTCTTATAAAGGGCATATAATTGGGTGGTGATTTCTTTATCCACTCTGCCAATCTTTGTCTTTTGATTGCTGTATTTAGACCATTTAAATTTAAGGTAATTATTGTTATGTTAAGGTGTATTTTTGTTATTTTATGATTTGGTTTCTATTTGTTTTCATGTTTCTTATTACTATTTTAATTTTTCTCCTTCTTTGTATTACTTGAACATTATTTAGCATTTTGTCTTAATTTTTATATAGTATTTTTGTGTGTGTTTCTGTATATTTCTCATGGTGGCTGTTCTTGGTATTACAATATATAGATGGCATCACAATCTACTGGCATCAATATTTTACCACTTTCAGTGAAATGTGAAAACCTCACTTGCATTTATGTCACCTTGCCTTTTCTACTTTTAAATATCATTCTCTTGATTACCCAATGGAGTCATAATTTGCATCATAATTACCAACTATAATTTATAGATCTCATGAAAGAAAATAGTTTAATGTAGATACCCATATTTCTGCTCTTTCTGTGGTTTCTTCTTCCATTTTGTTGCTCTAGAGTTCTTTCTTTTATTATTTTCTTTATGATTGAAAATGTTCCTTTAGTCAGTCTTTAAGTATAGATTTGCTAGCAAAAAATTATTTGTACTTTTCCTTCAACGGAGTGTCCTTATTTTCATGAAATTTCTCAAGCTTAATATTTTCAGATGTAGAATTTGCATTTAACAGTTCTTTTCCTTTGGCACTTAAAAAATGTTGTGCAAAAGATAAAAAAATATTTTGCTACCTTTTTCTGGCCTCCATTGTTTTAGGTGAAAAATTCACTGTCATTTGAATTGACATTCACCTATGAGCAATGTGCTTTTTTCTCTTTGGCTGTTTTTAAGATGTTTTATCTGTCTTTATTTTTCAGAATTTTAACTATGATGTGTTTTAATGTGGATTTTCTTGGGTTTATTCTGTTTGGAGTTTTCTCAGTTTCTGGAATCTGTAAGTTGATGGCTTTTGCCAAGTTTGGGATGTCATTACTTCTTTGAGTACTCTTTCAGTCCTACTCCCTTTCTCTTCTGGTTTGCGAATGGCACGAGTGTTGGATCTCCTGTTATTGTCCCACAGGTCCCTGAGACTGCTCAGTTTGTATTAGATTTTTTTTTTCTATCTCCATTCAGATTGGGTGAATTTTATTTATCTGTCTTTGAGGTCATTAATTCTATCCTCTGTCATCTCTACTATTGAGCCCATCCAGTGAATTTTTATTTTTGTCATATTTTTCCAGGTACATAATTCATTTGGTTCTGTTTTATAACTTCTATGTCTAGCTGAGACTGTTTTCTTTTTTATGTCTAGCGACAATTATTTATTCACACATGATGTCCACCGTGTATGAGTTAATGTTGTGACGAGCCCGTCACTGACTCGTTGTTAAATCATAGATCCAATTGTGCTGCAGACCACCGTCACTCCAAAATGTCATTCTGAAATTTCTACTATTTGAACATGACGTGAGTAAAACCAAGTTGAGAGCATCTTCTCATTCAAAATTCTCATCAACACAGAAGGTTGGGTTCCACAGAAAGGACTACACAGGTGCCGCCAGTAGCGCTCAAGAGGAACGGATAGAGGGGTCTGTTCATCTCCTTCAACCAAAGAGAGGCCCAGTCTTATCATCCGTATGCCTGATCATCCCATGTAAGATTTTATATAAAAAATAAAATTTATATAAATTTTTTTATATAAAAAATTTAGCTCTGCTGCTAAAGAGTTTAGAAAATTACAGACCTTGATGCCTAAGAAGTTTTCTATCTGCAGCTTAATAACCAACATTAAGCTTGAAGGCCTATAGATACCCATTTGCTGATATTTTCTGCTTTTTCATTTACTTCAAGGGAATTTGTAATGGATTATTGAAGCTGGTTTTCTGACAGTTGCTTTAAAATCCTTGTCGGATGATCCAGAATCTGATTCTTCTGGATCTTGGCATCATTGGTCGTCTTTTCATCTTCAAGCTGAATTTTTCCTGGTTCTTGGGTTGATATTTGTCACTTGTATGTGAGAGACAGGGAGAGGATTTCCAGACCCATTTGGACAAAGGTGCTTCTCTGCCCTAGAGCTTGCTGTGGCGGGACCTGTATCACAGTGTCCCTCAGACTCCCTCATGTCTCTGGGTGAAGGAGCACAGCCCCAGGCCTGGGAGACTGACGGGCTCCTGGGCCCTGCCCCTTGTTGAGGTGGGTCCGTCTTGTTGATGTCACAACACTGCCTTGTATTCTTGGTAAGAGTGGGAGTGTCAGGCACTGAGCAGGCAGGTGCTTCCCCTGGCTGCTGGCTGCTGGCAGGGTGCCCATCAGTCCTCCTTGCCAGGGGTGGCAACATGCTTACCAGGTGTGTCACAAGGGGTGCTATCAGAACCACAGGAGGACACAGCCTATTGGGCTTTGTTCTGCTCTTAGATTTGGGGTCTAGAAATTCTTCATTTGGTGGTGGGAGGAGATCTAAGATGCCCTTGCTCTGCTGTTCCTCCAGCTCTGGGGTAACACACGAGTGCACCTTTCTCTAACCACCTTTCTGAGAGTTCCCTTCTTGCACTATTTTCAGGTTTTCTAGTTATACTTTTGGTAAGAGCAGGAAGGAACAGGTCTACACCATCTTGTGCAGATCAGAGGTTCTGCTTAAGCTATAGTCTTACAAAATGTCAAGGTAAAAGTCAATAAAGAAATAGAGTGAATAAATCCTAAGTCAGGAGATTGAAGGGAAAAACATTAGGAATAAGAACAATATCAAACACTTACAGAATGCTGACTGTGTGCTAGGCATACACACCACCCACAAATGAACCTGCACTCTCTACTCGTGTGATTGTTTCCTTCTCACTGATTATCCCCAAATTCATATCCCAAGACCCAACCTGTTCCCTGAGCTCCAGGTTTGCATGAAATTTCCTCATTAAAATATCTACTTAGACATTGAAGTGATTCAAACTTCACCTGTTGATCTTCTCCCCAAAGCAAACCAACTCCTCCTGCAGAGTTGTCAAGTTTGTAAATGGCAACACCTTCCTTCCGGTTGCTCAGGTCAAAAACGCTGGGGTCCTGAGTGACTCCTGTCTCGTTCCATCACTCGTATGATCCAATCCATTGGCAAATCCCGTTGGTGCTACCTTCAGAACATTTCAAAAATCTGACCACTGCTTCCATTTTTTCTGCTGACCACCTGCTCCAAGCCCTCTGGGTATCTGTGGAGGCCATATTCACCTCTTACTTAATTACTGTGACAGCCTCTTAAATGTTATCATTGCTCCGTCCTCTGTTCCTTCCTGTCTTTCCAACACAGCAGCCAGAATGATGTTGTTGCAAGTTAGGATGGATGCATTACTCCCCTGTCTTGGGCTCCTCTGGCACCGCCTCCCATTGGAGGAAAATCCATCACAGGGTCTACAGAACTGCGTGTTCTGTAACCCCTCTTGTTTCTCATGCTGAATAGTTTCTGTTTGTGACTCTTGATCAGCTCTCCACTCTTTGCCACCCCACTGCGTGCCCAGGTGGCTGAACTTTGTGACTTGTACCTACAGGATCCCTTTCCCTCTGATTTCTGTTATGGTTAGAATGGGAGACATCAACAGGAAATTGGGATGTGCGAGAACCAAGGTAGGACGTTGTCCTTTCTCCCTTTCTCCTACGTCAACGGTAGCTATGACCACACGTCAGGTCCAGTGACTCACGGAAAGCCATGGGTCCCATTGGGCTTATAACTGTCCCTCCCATTCCCCCTTCAGACCTGGGGGATGATTGGTTTACCTAAATCTGACCAGACCTTCATATCCCTTCTGTGAATATGCCCTCTGACCCCCCCTCTCCTGGCCCCTCTTTCGCTGCTGTGTCTGTCCCTAGCCATGAGGTCCTCTTCCCTACTGCTGGAGCACCAAGCATGCTCTTGCCTCAAAGCCTGGTCTTTGCGTTCCCTCCATCTGCAGCGTCCAGGATCTGCCTGGAGCACTCCCCGGGCTTCCCCAATACGACGAGAAAGGGGCACGTTCATCCTCAGTTCTGCCCACTTCCCATCCCCTCTTCCCTGCATCCTAGTCTATTTTGTATAGAAACATATAACTTGAAAATGAGTGACTGACAAAGGCAGATGATCACATATGGTACTGTAACCTGCCAGGAAGCAGAGTCAGTGCCAATCTTCTAACTAGAAAGCACCACACCCAGGTGTTTTTTAATGCAGTATTTCTATAAATATTCATGACATTCCTATAAGGTAGGATGATTATTAGTTCCTTTTGAAAATGAGGAAACAGAGGCTTTGAGAGGGGAAGCAAATTGCCCAAGGCCAGGCAACCCATAATATCTGGGCAGGGACAGGAAAAACTCACTTCACTACTACTTTAAATTTTGTAAAACATAAAACTAACGTGTGTCATGTCTTCAACGCAGCGACAAATTTTACACAGTGAAGCACAGAAGGAGATAAAAAAAATAGTAATACATATTCTTTAACAGTTACTCCATGAGTCACTTTCATGGAATTACCTCCCTAAGTCACGAAAACTGTGACAATTGTGAGTGTCATATTATGGCCCTAATTAATGCAGCCTTGGCTGCAGAATACTCTCAATTTTTTTTTTTTTTTGTCTCTTTTTGTTTGCGGAGACAATTATGAAAAAATGACCGAAAACAGTTAAGTCTCTCTGCTTATCTAAACTCTTGTCAAAATGCGTAAGCAGTGATTTGTGAGGCCCTGGAGCCGTGCACGCTTATAACTCTTAAATAAACTGCGGTCCCTGCCGTTGCGTATGCGGCCCGGCCGCGTGACGGCCCGAGCCCGGGCAGCCTGTTTTCCTGCGTGTCTGCTGCCTGACATCTTTAATTTATTATTCCTCTTATATAACTTTGTTTTGCTGCCTGAGCGTCCACTCCCACGACTTTATGCTGAAACACACTTTCAACCCTAGGCTTTGATTTCACAAGAGTGATAGGACTTGGTGACTTATTGATCCTTGTAGCGTGGTGTCCTGAGTAATCTATGTCCAGCCACAAGCCAGACACTGAATGGACTCGGCGCCACATTAAAGCAAGACCCATGGGCTTCTGTTGCTGTAGGTTACCCCTGTTGTGGTAAAACCACCAAGGTCAGGTTCCCACCCTGAAAAGCTGCGGCCCTCACCTTTCTACTCAGAACCCGAGACAGTCCCAGTGCTAGTGTGCGAAGAGCCCACAGGTGAACCTGCCCCGGGTCAAGTCTGTCTGGGCGACAGAGCGCGTGTCTGGCCAGGCTGTGATTACGGACGCAGCTAGTGGTGAGCACGGGACAACTGAACCTGAGGGGGTCACCTCATCAGTAATGTTTTTTAAAGGGAAAGAAAAGCAAACAACTTATTTGCGTGTCCCGGGATGTCACATGTGCACAGTGGCCGCTGTGCCGGGTGCTCCTCGCCTGTGGGCACCTGCCTCTTTCCCACCCTCACTGACTCAGACCTCCCTCCACCAGCCTCCTAGCCCCACTCAAGGGGACGTTTCCCACGATCACCTGTCAGTGTCCTGCCCTCTCCTGCATGCTGTGCACTTACCCTAGTGACGACCAGCTGACAGGGAGGGGACAGGATGGCAACCACTGACCATTGACTGCTACTCACTTCTCTGCTGAGCCTGCCTTTCTTCACCTGTAACGTGGTGGCGGTCATCTTTCCTTCCATCCCAGGTCGAGAGGTGCTGTGGGAAGCTCAAAGGAAAGTGCCAGAGCTGCGACCAGGAGGGACCAGCAAGTGTTGAGTGGGTGTCACCCCCGAGCTCAGCCACGCCTCTTGCAGAACCTGGGGCAGCCGGCCGGCCACCTCATCTGCCCACGGCGCTGGCCCTTCATCACTCAGCTCTCCTCGGAATGTCACTCAGTTCATGACACGACTTCCTGCTTAATTATTAGCCTCATGGAAACTCTTTATATGTCTTAAATTGTTCTTCTCATGTGCTTCCATTGAATTTTAATGTGTGAGTTTTAATCCCCCGTTTCCTGTGTGATCCTACTCCCTATTCCATGCAGAGCTCCCCAGGCCAGGCCGGGAGCACAGACGGGAGAGCAAAACAGTGCACGTGACCATCAGTCAGGAAACGCTGCACCTTGGAGAGACGCACATACCTGCTCGTGGAGAAAACCATTGACTTTGCATCTTTATAACTTCCTTTCTTCCCCCTTTCGGTTCAATAGGCTGTTCTTTTCCCAGCTTCTGGGTGGAAACTTAGATCTTGTTATAAATATGTCTTCTTATTAAACATAGGCACTTAAACCGCGAAGATTTCTCTAAGCGATACTTAAATGCATCCCACAAGTCTCAATATGCCATATTGACATCATCTTCCAATTCAACATCTTTTTCTAATTTCCATTGTGCTTCTTTTACTCATAGATTATACAGAAGTGTGATATGCCATCGTTTTAGTTATCCTCCTGTTGTTGTGTTGTAGGGAGGTTGTGCTGTGCAGGAAAACATGCATCGTGTATTTTTTCACTTCTTTATTTACTTTTGATTTATTGAGACGTGTTTTTTGGCCCTGTCAGTTTTAACAAATGTTCCTTGATTATGAAAAAAAGAGTTGTACTGCAATTGTCGGGTATACCATTCTGTGTATGTCAATTTAGAAAATGTAGCGTGCCCTTCAAATCTATTTCCACACTTTTCTGTTCATTCTGTCAGCCTCTGACAGAGATGGGTTAAAATCATCAGCTATGCCGGTGGGTGTTTCCCGTTCTCCATTTAGTGATGCCAATTTTTTTCTTATATGTGTTTAATGATGTTACTAGGTGCACGTGACATTACGCGTTTTGTGTCTTCCTGTTTTCTTTGTGAAATGTCCCCTTTATCTTTAATTCTATTTAGTAATATTTCCTGCTAAGTCAGCTAAGTCAACTCTCTTGTATTGATACACAAGCTGCTTTTTGGAGAATCTTTTTATGGCCCCTAATTTGCATCCACTGACTTAACTTGCCTGAATCCTTTTATTTAAAATGAGCCTCTTGCACACTACATATTATTGGGTATTTGGGTTTTTGTTTTAGATACAATCTTTATCTTTTAATTACATTGTTTGTTTTTTCATGTTTAATATTGTTACCGATATAACTGCATTTAAGTCTGCATTTCATCTGTTTTTGTTTCTTTGTCCATCTGTGTTGTTTTCTTTCAGAAAATCAATTATTCTCATCTATGTTTCTCTTCAATTATTTTTGTTATATTCTTTTATTATTATTTTAGCAGTTACCCTAGAGATTACACCATACATCTCTGAGTAATTAGTTTAAATTAGTATTTTTAATATTTTCCCCAAATTCAGAAGTTTCCATCAGTTAATTCCAGTTACCACACGAATATTCTGAGGTTTTACTCCTACATGCCTTATGAAACCCATACCACATTATTACAGCTGTTTTTAACTGTTCCTTCTCTCTCTCTCTCTCTCTCTCTCTCTCTCTCTCTCTCTCTCTCTCTCTCTCTTTTTTTTTTTTTTTTAACATTTACACTTCCTGGCATTCTTCATTCCTTCCTGAATTTCTGTGCTTAGCTCTAAGATCATTTGGGGATTTTTTTTCCCCAATATGAAGAATGTTCTGTACTATTTCTTTCTAAAGTAATTCTCTGGCAGGACAGAATCAGCTTTGGTTGGACTCAAATGTCTTCCTTTCATCTATGTCGTTACAGCTTCAGAGAGGTATAGTTTGGGCCAATAAATTGCACAGATCTAAACTGCTGTTTTGATAAGTTTCGATACACGTATGCAGCCCTGAAGATGTCGCCGCAATCAAGATGCCGCACGTTCTGTTAATGCCAAGTTGTCCCTGGAGTTCGTTCGCTGGCAGCCCTGTTGCTAGGCAGCCACCGGATGGATTGCGTCACTGCAGAAAAGGTGCATTTCCAGGGTTTCAGGTCAGTGGAAGCTGAGCACGTGCGCTCTCCTCCCTGGGCCTGGCTGGTCACTCCAGGGACGGTCCCCGCGCCACGAGCTTCGCACCCGTCGCTGGGCATTTGGATTATTTCTAATTCGGGGCGATTACAAAGAAAAGGTGCTTTGAGCATTTGTATCTAAACATTTGTGTTTCAAATATATTAATGCTAGGAGTAAAGTGACTGGGTCACCTGGTAGGTGTTTGATTATTAGGATACTGCAAAAGTAATTGCAGTTTTTACAATTATTTTTAAACTTTTAAACCGCAATTACTTCTGCACCAATCTAATACCTACCATTTGATGAGTTTGCCAAACTGTTTTCCAACGTGGTTTTACATTCCCACCAGGAAAGCATAGGAGTTCACGTCGCTATCTGTCCTTCCTGGCACGTGATGCTGATATGGCCACATCTGGGTGTCAGGCGTCCACACAGAGGAGCAGACAGACTGTCTCTGATTTCACTCGGCTTTTTCTCTGATGACAGTGGTGAACGCTTTCA
Source organism: Rhinolophus ferrumequinum (assembly GCF_004115265.2). NCBI lineage: Eukaryota > Metazoa > Chordata > Mammalia > Chiroptera > Rhinolophidae > Rhinolophus > Rhinolophus ferrumequinum. The sequence continues at coordinate 2,133,666 of NW_022680354.1, forward strand.
AGATCTCTTCTCTTGCTGTTTTGCCAGTTGTGCCACTTGGTTGTAAGTGAAGTGTCCCCTTAAACTCTTCACCCGTTTGTGGTGGGTTGTTTGTTGTGTTACCGTTGTGCCATAAGTTAGTTATATACTCAGAACAAAAGCCCTTTGTCAGAAACTTGTTTTGCAAATATTTCCTCCTAGTCTGTGATATGATATTAATGGTGTCTTTTGAAGGGTAAAAGCTCATAATTTTGATCGTTGTATCCATGATTTATGTTTGTTTATATCCTCTTTAGGAAAGTTTTATCAAACAGAAGTTTATTCATCTTATCTCCTATGGTTTTTCTATAAATACTCTTAACCAACTTATATTACATTTACAGATGACTCCATCTAACAGCAGCAAATCACATTTCTCCCAAGTCTAAATGTTCCCAAACACAAATGACATTCTGGGCAGCAAAGCCAACCCGAAAAATAGTAAAATAATGGAAAACATGCAAAGTGTATTCTCAGAGCATAACAATATTAACTGGAAATAAAAAGCAATACATATATTTGGAAAATCCTTGACTATGTAGAAACTAAAGAGCACACCTCCAAGTTACCTGGGGTCAGAAGGGAAACCTCACAGTAAATTAAAAATAACTCAGCCTCAATGAAAACGCAATATACCAAAACTTGCAAAATGTAGCTAAAGCAGTACTTGGAAGGGGCTTAGGGTCGTTGATGCATGTGAGAAAATAGGAAACATCTAATTCAGGAATATTACAAACATCTGTGCCCCTAAATCAAACACTTTATGTGAAAATTTTACATATTTCTATGTACAACAATGAACATGTGAATCTGAATTATAAAAACATCATGCACAATAGAACCAAAAACAAATGGAACACTTAGATATAAATATAGCACAGTAAGTGAAAATCTGTAGCCTGAAAACTACACAACATGGCTGAGAGACATAAAAGGCTCTCAGCAGATGGAGAAACACACTCTCAGCGCCTTGGAAGACACGGTGTCCTCAAGGTACCGACCCCCAGTGTTGCCCAGTTTGACCAGTGTGATCTCTGCAGATCCCAGCAAGTGTGTCCTGAGGAGAAGCGCCTGAACCCACAATTCACACAGACGGCTAAGAGCACGAGAACCACAACGATCCTGGAGACCAGACAAGCAGATGATCGAAGGTATAGAATTCCCACATGAGAATGCTCACCTGTTGCTGGTGGGAATGCAAGGGGAGTAAAGCCACCTTGGCTGACATTGGCTGTTTCTTACAGTAATAAACGTGCACTTGCTGTGGGACCCAGAAATCCCTCTCCTAGATTTTTACCTAAGTGAATGGAAAGCTTACATTCCCACTGAAAGCTGTCTGTAAATGTTTACGTCAACTTTCTTGTAACACCTGAGATTGGAAAGAGCTGAGTTGTTCCTCGCAGAGACAGGGCAAGCAAACCGGTCTCCTCATGTGGGGGACACGAGTCAGCGACTGCCGCACAAGGAGCCTGGACGGCTGCAGCACCATTCTGGTTCGTGGTGAGTGAAAAGGCCTACGTCACATGTCTTTCCACTATTGGCACCCTGGGAAAGGCCAGACATGGGTGGAAAGGAGTGAGTGCTCGTCAGGGTTTGGGGAGGGGTGGAGTATAACCAGCTGCATGGGGAAATTCTTGGAGTCACGGAATCATTCTGTGTGGGACGGGCTAGTGCACATGCAATTCTGCGTGTGTATCGAGTGCCATAGAAACAGCAGAAGCACAGAGAGCCAGAGACAAATTTATTGCATGCAAAGAAAAAAATCAACCATATTAGGGGGAGGCAAAGAAGAAATGCAGACTGAGACAAATGAATCTGAGTGTTACAAATCACACAGCTCAAAACCGTGCTCCAGAATTAGAAGAGAAACTGGAAAGAATCTGGTGGCTAGTCACATGAAGACAGTTTGAGGGGCCGTCCGCTCATCCACTTGGTGGTGCCAGAGGCCCTCAAATGAAACCTTCCAAAAAAATTTTTGCGTGAAATTGCCCCTTACAGCAAAAATAAACTGGCCACTCAATCAATAGAGGTGCAGAAGTTTTACTAAAATTGCTGGAGCATTTGGTCTATTGGTCAAGAGTGCATTCACAGCAAAACTGAGGAAATGGGAAACGCACACAAGCCTGAGCCCTGGGATTCCTTCCTGGATTTGATGTACTTACGCTATATAATAAGTTTTGACTGTGTCCTGGTCATTGTTTAACTTTTCTCAGAGCTGATAGAAACGCTTTACTTGTAAGAACATATTGCCAGTACAGTAAGAAGAGAAAACGTGTAAGTCCTATAGTTATGTTGCTTCCCAAAGTAGAGAACAAATTGTCTGCCCCCTGGCGCTGGGACTGTCGTTGAGAAGCTCTGTATAAAACCTGCCACTTACTCAGACACCTTATCCCCGTCCTTGGACAGAGTTATCCAGTGGGGCTGTGGAGTTCAAACCTCCCAAAGTACCTGGGACTCTTGGGTTACCTCGATGAAGACTGTTCTTACTCAGGACCATAAGGCCACACCCTCTGTCTGTCACCAACAGTCACCACATGAACTTGTCCCAGCTGTCACTGTTATCTAAGGTGCTTACCTCCTCCCCACCACACCACCACCATGTTCAGGCAGACAAAGTAAATTGCTTCAAAAGGATTGTGCGTTATACTCATAGGCAAGGCTACCAGATAGATGCCTTCTTTCCATATGCATCAAAGGAGCCTCTACCAGGCCTGCAGATCTCGTCTTTCCAGAGCGAAAAGAACAGGCCTTGGAACCATGCTGGAAGGGGCCTGTCCATTGCGTACGACCACTAGCAGAGCAAGGGAACTCCAGGGTCCACCCCCGGGGTCATGTTGCCCAGGTGGAAAGCCACGGGGTTTTAACCTGAATTACCTGGACCACCTCCCCATCAGGAAATGGAACAACAAAAGTTGTCATCAGGAACGTACCAGATCAGACAATTTGGGGGAGAAGACAATGGACCCACAGACCTTCAGGTGAGGAATAAAATTGTAAGAAGTAGGTATTTTTCAACTAAGACCCATCGAATATTTTCCATCTGGCAGGATCGAGATATTGTCATGGGAATCTTCATTTTTGCTTGTGTAAGTCTCTGTATCGTTAATGGACATTTGTTATCTTTCAAGTGTGACACCTATAATGCTCTATCTGTAATATGCCATTTTCATTCCTAGTCACCTCTTGTGAGGAGCCCAAAGTCTGGTTTTAACATTCTCATAATTTAGCTGATTCATCCAATCGAAACAGCTCTTAGGTTTGTTCTTACCTCATCTGGGTGCTACCCAGACCCTTGGTACACGTGTCTTGTAACAAATCAGTTGGTTTCCCCAGTAATTGTGCTCAGCCCTGAAGTGACATTTTAGACTGTTTCAAGAAATTGCTGTAAACCAGTTTATCACTGGAAACATTTACTCAGCTGACAAAGTCTCTCTATCAGGACAGTATATTGCACATCTGAACGAAAAGTTCATTTGTCACAGAAGACTCGCCTCAAAACTCCTGTTCTTGCATCACCAGTCCTAGATGGTCACATGGCAAACCAGCCAATCCCAGCCACTGGAGCCAACTGAGACTCTGCCGAGTGACGCTCCGTTCAGCTTTGCCTGGTAAGCACACGGCTCGTGTATGAAGCTGAACGTCAGCCCTTAATCCTCACAGAAACTTTCAGTCAGGTGGTTTGAGTGGCGTGGATGGACCTCCCCTTTTCTGCCTTCCTTCCACTGTTACCTGGGCTTTTCCAGGACCTGTCTCTCTGGAGGGTGAGCAGTGTGAAGTCCTTGGTGCGCTGAGCGCCCCTGGAGAGACGATTCTTAAGAAGCTACAATGTAGTCTTTGTTGTTTTCTTTTGTTGATCAGTTCTCACAGCATACATGTGTGCACTCATTGTGTTGCATTAAAAAACAGTATTTTTCTCCTTCCTACCTTTCTGTATGCCTTTCCCAGGAAGAGCTGTGCGGGCACTGGGCGCGTGTGTGCGTTGGGGGAGGGGTGGCGGTACTATCTTTCGCTCACAAGTGAAGAATACAAGGCTTTGAAAGGCTACGTAACTGGCTCGAGGTCACACAATAAGATTAAGAACTAGACCTGATACCTTTTGAAGACTTTATAAACATTTAAAAAATAGAAAATTAACTCAATCTTATGTAAAACTCAAATTTCCACAAAAGAATATTAACTATACCTTCCTGATTACATGTCATTCAAGAGATTCCAGTAGCTCCCCAAATCTGAAATTACATGGACTGATCACTTTTTTTGTAACTGAATATTTTAAGAGCAATATTAAGGAATAACGCATACACCATACAAGTCAACATATTTAGTATATTCTCAGTGTTGCACAACCATAACCACAATACAATTTTGGACCATTTTTATTCACAAAGAAACCAGCACCCAGTAGTACTCACGCGCTAATCCCCTCCAGCCCCAGGCCACCGCCAGTCTACTTTGTGTCTCAATGGATTTGTCTACTCTGGACTTTTCATATAAGTGAAATCTCACAACATGCAGTCTTTGTATCTAGCCTCTCACTTTCATACTCTTTTTCAAGGCTCACCCATCTTGCAGCCTGGATCAGTGCTCATTTGTTTTCATTTTTTAAAAAAAAAATCTTTCCAAACTCTGCATTTTCCCTAAGCATATCTCTATCCAAATTCATGGAACATTGGAAATACTTTCTAAGAAAAGTCATGAGTTACTGTTATCAGAAAGGGGAACACATAAAGTTTGGGAAAGGATCTATCTGTAAACAGATCCCTTTCCAAAGCTGAACTGTTAGATGAGAAAGTGCCTGGAAGGAGAAATACAATTCAGATGAAGAGACACTAATTTGTACTACATTTCAGGGTGGGAAAATGGAAGACATTTGTTAGATCAGGCATGAGAAGGCACAAAATCGGGCCACCAAGCATTTTGAAGATGACACATGAAAATATCCATGAACATATATCTGGGAACGTTTTTTATTTTAGGTTCAAATCTATGCAGGGTGTAAGAATTACCATTTTATGGGGGAAAACAAACTTTCCAGACAGAGACTGGGAGAAAAGGAAAATAAATGGGGGTTAGTTGAGGCATGGGGCCTGGGGCTCTCCCTCCATACCACTGCTTTCAGCACTTCCAAATAGTCACCTTGGTTAAGTGTTTGTCCAGTTGGTCCAAATTCATAATGAATAATCCCTCTGATATCAGAAAAGGTGCGCAACATTGTTGCAACACGTCCGCGACCTTAATTGTCAGACCTTGTCTGTGCTCAGGTCTCAGCGGCAGGGCCCCCGCCAAGCACACGGCCATCACCTTGATTATGCCCACGTTATCTTTTTTGTTCTTTTATGGGGGATGTGTCTGCCGTCAAATTTTAAATATCGCAGATCCTTGGATAAAGTCATTCAATGTCGTGTTGTCATCACGTTGATAAGAAAAAAAGAATCGGTTCCCAGCAGGGCCACTGTCTGTGGTGTGTGCACCCTCCGCCACATCTCACAGGCTTTCCTCCCACACCCCACAGTGTGCACGCGGGTCCTGGCCTGTGTACCTTGTCCCTGGCGGACCGAGGGGACGGGTGTGAGTGCCCCTGTGATGGCGGGGCGTCCTGTGCCGGGGGCTCCTGAGCTGCGGGGAGAGGCTCTGGCCACCAGCCACCCGGAACCACAATGAGTGGGTTGGAAAAGAATTCTCTCACTCGTCGTCAGTCTTTCTTCAATGGACCCATCCCTCTAAATTTAGCCCTGTGGGTCACTGAAGGCAGCAGATGTGTTGTGGTACATTGTGTGTTGCTGTCAATTAGTTAAGTTTTCCTATTTCCTGCTTGACCCATGGGTTATTTAGAAATATGGTATGTCATTTTCACATATTTGCATTTTTCTGCTATTGATTTTCTGCTACTCAGTTATCTTTTCAAACTCATTGAGCCTTGCCTCAGTGGTTGGAAGATGGTCCGTCTGGTAGCTGTTCCTTGTAAAGTGGAAATGTTCTGCCCTGGACCATCGCTCGAGGGTGTTTGATGAACGTCCATGAGGTCGAGTCACTGGGTAATGCTGCTAAGGGCACTGTCATTGCTGATTGTCTGTCTACTTCTGTCAATTAGAGCGAGCGGAAACGTCTGACTAGAGCCGAGGGTCAGTTTTTACCTTCAGTTCCATCTGGTTTTCTTAATGTATTTAGAAGCTCTGTTATTAGGCAGCTATCGTTTATGATTTTTAGGACCTTCTGTTAAACTGACGACTCAGTCTTTATGGAGTGTCCTCTTACTCCGGTGACCCACTGAGCTCTGGAATCTTCTGTGTGATATGGGCACAGCTGCTCCAGCTTTCTTTTGACTGATGTCAGCATGGTACTTATGCTGTCCCATAGGAGAAGTCCAGCCTCAGCACCTCTGAATTTTTCCCCAGAAGGGGCCTGGCTGGGGCCATGAGTGCAGGTGAGTGTTAGTCTCTGAGACCTCACCTTGTCTGAGTTTCCTCCTTGTGACGACTTTGGTAACCTGGCCCTGGGGCTGGGAGGAGAAAGAAAGACGGGGAGTAGAGACCTGGCTGGTGCTAGAGAACAGAAGACCTAGACACATATGTACACACCTGAGACAGCCTCCAGAGCAAGGCCACCTGGCAGAACGGCAGGTGCAGAGACAGGCCTGCTGTCATTTTCTGAGTCTGCTCAGGGTGAGCCAGACGTGAGGCCTGCTCTCTGGCCATGACCATTCCCCACGAGGGGGGTGCATGACCACGAGGGGACAGTCATACGTGTAACGCCCAGCACCAGGCCTGGGGACCACCAGACACTGACTCTAATATGTCTTGGCTACCTGTACAAACCTGTCCTCCCATGGGAAATGGGTCCTGTGAGCTGGGCCTGGAGCCACAGCTCGAATACTCTGCTTCCATGTGCAATGAAATTCCCACAGGCCCCTAAGAGGTCAGCAAGAGCCTTTTGGAGTCTTTCTCCTCCAGTGTTTAACCCAATGTGAGCGGAGCCCTCCAAGTCCCCATGCCACGTGCCCGGTCTATGACTCTCCCTTCTCAGAGTCCCTTCAGGAAGGGCAGAGTAACTGCCTCTGGAAACAGCTGTGTGAGGATACCGGTCGGTCCATACAGTGCGTAGGCTGCATTTTCACCAAGTATGAACCATGTCACAGCTCCACCCCGTGAGCTCCTTCTCGGATCAGCCGGGTTCACCCCTGACACTGACCCAAACCATCTTTTCAGAGACGATACTCTTCCTTCTCCTCGGGTTCCTCAGGGTCCTGCCGACCTCAGCAGACTCAGACAGAAAGCCCTTGTTTCTGTTTCCATGAGCCAACTGTCACTCTGTCCCTTACCACTTATCCCCAGTGACCCCTTGTCTCCGTAAACACTATACACACTACCAGTTTGATACAACTCTTCTTCCTACACAGCCCTGCTGACTCTCAGCTTTTCTTGAGCAGCCTTTAGGGCAGAGACCCCCTTCTTGGTCTGGCTCCTAACCACTCTCTCCCATGTGCTTTCTTTTGGGAGCTCCTCACCGTGCCCTGCAGTGAGGGGGGTGGGACAGGGCCCTTCTTGGAGGTCAGTGATCTGACCCAGGTAAGGATAGGAAGAGATCGCTTCTCAAATGAACAGATCAGAAAATGGGTCAGGAAAGAGCCTGTGCTTTTCTGTGCAGACAGAAAAGGTTTGCTCCCCTGTCTAGTGGAAACCATGGCAGAAGAATGTATTTCATAAAAGAGGTTTTTTTTTTACTGTTTTTGGAAAAATCCATGTTTTAGCCAAATGAAACAGAAATGTCTTTTTTCTGCCAAAACTGTCCATATGTTTTCAGATGCACTAGCAAAGCAAAAGCACAGAAACATTAATTTGCTCAAAGTAGGGCAAAACCACATTCTTTCTCTGGAAAAACTCAAGAGTTAGAGGAGGGGAGTTGGACGTGTCCTTTTCGATTACAGTGGGGAAGAACTGCCATCTGGACAAAAGTGCGTCTGGGGATGCGACCTCAGCACCTGATCTCTCCCAGCAGAGCTGAGCCTCCACCAGGTTTTGGCTCTCGCTGAGGAATGCCCTCTCGATTTATGTTGGTGGCACCTTTAGGACAGCATAGCAAACACACGTGTGACACAAAGCATGTTTTCAAATTTGTTGAGAGCAAAGAGCACACTTGTCATTGCAGCAATCAGAGTCCTGAAAGGGTTGATTGTGACAGCAGGGGATACTGTGCAGTCAGCTTTTGGGACAGCACTGAGCGTGCACGCAATCTGATCTCTCCAAGTGCTGGAGCTTGTTGGTTACCATCCTTCTGCTCCCCAGTCAGCACACATTTGAAAAGTGCATTTGTAAATGTGTTTCTAAATTTAGACACTCTTCTACATCCAGGCCAAATTTTTCACGATGAAATTCGAAGCAACATGGCAGTGGGTAGAAAATCTGTATTGTACCAGTTTCTCAAGGTACCTGTGCTTAGTGATACACGCTGCACTTGGTGAGGGTTCAAGGTCCATAACGGGCATGTTCGATAAACCTTAATCACTTAGATGGAGAACAAGGACGGCTCACCTGGTACCCTCCTCATGGCCTGTGACACCTTATGTTTACATAGTCAACATTTACCAGATGAAAGTACATGATCAGTTGTTCAACTCACATGACTGAAGTCTTACTATGTGCTAAGTACCATCCCCCAAGTCGCAGGTAACACTGTGGGACAACAAAGTGCCTTCTCTCGAGCTGCTCACTTCCCACCATCCTCTCATGTGGATAACCACGATGTTTCTTTTAAAAGAGCTCTGTGGGGAACCACGATGGTGCAGGAAGTAAACACTGTGCTTACCTTCTCTCACAACCACATCAAAATTACAACTAATGTACAAAACAACCATTATTGGGAATCGCCTAAAATCAAGCTGAACTGAAGCCTTTCAACTAAGGATGTGCAGAAGAAGCCACCTCCAGACTGGTAGGAAGGGCAGAGACGCGGCACGGGCTGGTCCCATACCTGCGTCTGACCATTAAAGATTGGGAGGGCTATTTCAGTTGTGGGGGTCCCCCCAACCCCTATAGGAGCAAGATATCCCAGCCCCACCCCAGCCCAGGGTTCCAATGCTGGGGAAAGAAGTCCCCATAATTTCTGGTTGTGAACACCAGCAGAAATTGTGACTGAGGGACTGAATAGAGCTGCACTCACAGGTGCTCCTCTTAAAGGGACTGCACATGGACTCACCCACCAGTGGAATCACTCACTCTGAGCTCCAGCGCTGGGGCAGCAGCTGGAAAGGCGGCAGGGACCCATGGTGGGGAATTGAGTTGTCTGGTTGTCTGGCTTGGGACAGGGACTGGAGAGGTGGTTTTCTCCTGGACGGGAGAGCTGGCGGAGACCATTGTTTCCTTGTTGATCCCTCCCCCTTCCCAGCATGCCAACACAGGTGGCGACCATATTTGTGTCTCTGCCGTTCATTTGCCCCATCCTGGCAATTCGAGACCCCACCCTGCCCAACTTTTAGGCACACTCAAGCTGCTTTCAGTGTTTTTTTGTGCAGACCACCTGCCTTGGCTCAAATGGCAGACTTTCCTTGGGTCTTTCAAAGGTTCACGGAACCCAGACAAGTAGCATCTGGTGTGAGCGTGTCCTGTGCCTCTGGCTGAGCAGCCCTAAGCTGGCAGTAATGGCAGCTGGCCTTGGTTTGCGGCTTGGCCTCTCAAGGCATTTCCAAACACAGCACAGGCAGCAGATTTCTTTCTGGCTCCTGCTAGGTGGCCCCCAGTGGGGCACAGGCTGTGGCTGAAGTAGACCTACAGCGGATCCCCTCCAAGGTGGTCCTGGGGCTGATGCCCCCAGTGTCCAGCTTCAAAACAAGATGGAGCATAACCTAACCATACCCAAGTACAACACACTCAAGGGGCGGATTGGGCAGGCACCAGAGCCCTGCTGAGGCAGATCCTGCTCCATAGGATCAGCCCCTACACAACAACTCTTCCACTGTAGTCCAGGTCAGTCCTCACAACCAGTGAGCCCAAGGGTCAGTCCTTCCCAGTGATGTGCAATTATCAACCAAGGCTCAACTACAAGAGGAGGCCACACACAACCCACACAAGGGACACACCAGGAGTGCGTGGCTCAGGTGACCAGAAAGACTGCACCACTGAACCCCACAGCACACTCGCTATATAAGGCCACTCTACTAAGACCAGAAGACATAGCAGCCCTACTTAAGACATAGAAACAAACACAGGGAGTCAGCCAAAATGAGGAGACAAAGAAACATGTCCCAAACGAAAGAACAGAACAAAGTTCCAGAAACAGAACTAAGCAAAACAGAGATAAGCAAACTACCAGATGCAGAGTTCCAAACACTGGTTATAAGAATGCTCACTGATCTCAAGGAGAGCTTCAACGGGGAGATAGGAAGCATAAAAATGGAGATGAAAACTATAAAAAAGAACCAGTCATAAATAAAGGATACAATAATGGAAATGAAGAATATATTACAGGGAATCAACAGTAGATTAGATGAAGCAGAGGATCCAGCCAGTGATGTAGAAGATAAGGTAGCAGAAAACACCCAACCAGAACAGCAAAAAGAAAAAAGAATCCAAAAATATTGAGGAGAGTTCAAGGGGCCTCCAGGACAATATCAAGCGTAGCAACATTTGCATCATAGGGGTACCAGAAGGAGAAGAGAGAGCGCAAGGAATTGAAAACCTATTTGAAGAAATAATGACAGAAAACTTCCCTAACCTGGTGAAGGAAATGGACATACAAGCCCAGGAAGCACAGACAGTCCCAAAGAAGATGAACCCAAACAGGACCATACCAAGACACATCATAATTAAAATGCCAAAAGTTAAAGACAAAGAGAGAATGTTAACAGCAGCAAGAAAAAAGCAGTTAGTTACCTACAGGGAGCCCCCATAAGACTGGCAGCCGATTTCTCAACAGAAACATTGCAGGCAAGAAAAGAGTGGCAGGAAATATTCCAAATGATGAAAAGCAACGACATACAACCACGATTGCTCTACCCAGCAAGGCTGTCATTTAGAATTGAAGGACAGATAAGGAGCTTCCCAGACAAGAAAAAGCTGAAAGAGTTCATCACCACCAAACCAGTATCACAAGGAGTCTTAGAGGGACTTCTTTAAGATGGAGGGGGGTTAAGGATGGGTGAAAGGGGAAGGGATTAAGAAGAAGTTGGTTGTTACACAGTAGTCGTGGGGATGTAGGGTAGAGCATAAGGAAGACAGTCAACAATATTGTAATAACTAGGTATGGTGCCAGAGGGGTACTAGATCTATCAGGGTGATAGAAGGGAATGGGGTTGAGGGCAGGATGAAAAAGGTGAAGTTAGTAAGAAATACAAATTGGTAGTTAGCACAGTACGGAGAATATAACCAACAATGTTGTAAAGATCACGTAAGGTGCCAGATGGGCACTGGACTTATCAGGGGGATCACGTCATAGACGGTGTAGATGGCTGACCAATGCGCTGTACACCTGACCCTGAAGTAGAATAATACTGAATGCCAACTATAACTAAATGTATAGGTATGTATAGTCGTGGGATGTGGAGTACAACATAGGGAAGGTAGGCGATGTTGTTGTAACAGCTGTATAAGATGTCAGAGGAGTAGCAGCTTGGGGGTGGTTTATCACTTTATGAGGGGTGTAAATGTCTAACTATTATATTGCTTTGTACACCTGAAACTAATAAACAATAAATTAATTTTTTAAAAAAAGAGCTCTGTGGTGAGAATGCAGTGCATGGGGCTTTCGAGACCCCGATACACACGCCGCGCTGACTGCAGATGGAGAAGCTGCAACCACAGAGGTGAACTCACTCTGCCAGTTACAGGAAGCCAGTGGAAAACAGTTACTGCGATTAGAATGCTTTATTTATATGACTTTGAAATAGTTTTTGAGGACCTGGATACAGCAAGCTCTTGCAACACCTCTGAAGGGGGGAAGCTGATATGATTGCACAGGAACACAGCTGTGTCTCCTCAGAAGAGGGCAGGCCTGCAACCCCCTTCATGATGTCAGAGACCCCACTCCAAAGTAGGTACTCTCAGAGTGGGGCTTTCAACCATGTTTTATCACAAGGTCCAGTGAGAAATACACTTACTGTCATGAGCCAGAACACAGATACCCAACATGAAAGCTCCTGAAACACTCTTTTCTCTCACTTTGTGCAATGCAGTCCGATAGTTTTCTTTTTTTTTCTCCTTCTCCTCCCCTCCCCTCCCATCCTGTCCTCTCTCTTCCCCTCCCTGCTCTTCTATTGAACTTTATTTCTTTAAAAAGGGCATTTTGTACCATCAATTACATTGGTCTATTGCTCTAGTAATGGGTCAAACTCCAGTTTGAAAAACACATCTCACTGCCTGAGAAGAACTCTCGTCCTTGTTCTCAGGAAAACACTATATACAATGTGAAAAGCAGTGCAATCGACAAAGACAAAAAGGCGGAAATGTCCCAAATGTCCATCAAAGATAATCTGTCAGGAAAGGACAGGCACAAATGGAAAATTAATCATCAGCCAAAGTTTCTAAGCTGTATGCCTGTCATCTTAGAATGTTCTCAAAACCCAAATAATGAAAAACAAGTTCTAGAAGAATGTGGACAGTATGTCTACTCATTTGTTGGTCCAAAGCTTCTGGACTGCTGTGGGGGGCTTACCCCACTGAGTGGGATTCACCCCAGTAGGCTCTGGTGCCTGTTGAGACCACCCTTTGTGTGTGCCACTTGTGGGGCTAATTAGACAGTGCTCTGCTATGGTCTGAAGCCAGCCTCCAAGTACGTTGGTTCTGGGGCCTCCTGGGAAGGGCTCTGGTGCAGGCCCAGGTAAGCTATTGCCAGTGACAGGTCAGAGACTACCTGGTAGGAGCTGCAAAGTGACCTGAGGTTGTTCACTACCTGTGCTGGCTAACCCTGTGTTCACTAACCCTGGACACATGTGGGAGAGGCCACACTGTGAACCAAGGATGGCTGCCACCAGTACCAGACCTGAGGTAGCTCCACAAAAAGCCAGGACACCCGAAGGCCAGCTGCCACCTACAGGCTCCCCTAAGGTTCAGCCCCTGATAAAGCCTTGTGTGGTACATAAGTTGGGTGAGGCAGGGTCTCAGGGAATAACTAAAGTGGGAAGTGTTGTGGTCACCAGGTTAATGTAGATTCTGGTTTGGTGCCTGTGCTGAGCCTGGAGCTACTCAGCAAGTCTCAGAGCTCACCAAGGCCAGCCACTACCTGCCTGGGGCCCACGGACTCCGATAGTTTTCCAAGAATCAGTGCAATGCAGGCAGGGCTGGCTGCTCTCGAGAAAGTGCCTCCAGCTGTGTGTGAGTTGGGTTGGATGGAGTCCCAGCTGAGTCAGCAGGGAGGAGCTATAGAGCTCACCAGGCCAATCAGATTCAGATTTGGCTGGAGGGGGTGGGCTCAACACAGGAAAGATGGCGCTGGCCTGCTGGCTGCACAGGAGGAGGACCTCACAGGGGAATGGCGGCTGTGCTCCAGGCCTCCCCCTGGGGCTACACACCTCAGGCTACACACCTCTGGTATGTCTCTGACACCCCCTGAATCACCGTCCCTCCGCTGGAGCCCAAGGTGAGTGCCTGCGAGCGAGTGAGTCTGTGTGTGGGTCATTTAAGAGGACGCCTGGGTTTCCCGCCGCCTTCTATCCCACCTGGATGGTCGGAGTCCCCACTGCTTTTCACAGCCAGCTGTTGTGGGGGCTCCTCTTCCTGGCACCAGTGCTCTGGGCTGGGGAGGTCGCTGTGGGCCTTGGGTCCCTCTCTCCTCCGGGGGGAATCTCTGCAGCTGAGATATCCCACCTGATTCTCATCCACCACACGCAGGTGTGGGGCCTGTTCTGTGTCTCTGCCCCTCCTACCAGTCTCGACATGGCTTCTTTATGTTTTCAGTTATAGGGCTTCTGTTTGGCTAGACTTCAGATAGTTCTCAAAGTTGATTGTTCTGTAATTTAGTTGCAATTTTAATGTGTTCATGGAAGAATGCACAGTGCTTATCTACTCTGCCATCTTGGATCGCCTCTAACAACGTAATATTTATTATAATTATTTAGCTTGGTTTAAGTCAACCATCTTGGCATTGCTTCTCTATTTACCTCATATCTTTTTTGTTTTGTTTTTGTTTGTTCATTTCCTGCCTTCTTTGGTTTAGTTGAGTAATTATAAGTATTCCATTTCATTTCCTCCTTTGGGTTTTTAACTAATTGTGCTTAAATTATTTTTTAGGCATTTCTCTAAGACTGCAATGTGTATTTTAATTTTTTTTTAAATTAAAGTTTATTAGGGTGACAATTGTTAGTAAAGTTACATAGATTTCAGGTGTACAATTTTGTTAGTAAAGTTACATAGATTTCAGGTATACAATTCTGTATTACATCATCTATAAATCACATTGTGTGTTCACCACCCAGAGTCAGTTCCTTTTCCATCACCATATACTAGATCCCGTTTACCCTCTTCTAGAACTCCCCTCACTCCTTACTCTCTGGTAACCCCTAAACTATTGTCTGTGTCTATGAGTTTTTGTTTCTCATTTGTTTGTCTTGTTCTTTTGTTGTTTTTGGTTTATATACCACATATCAGTGAAATCATATGGTTCTCTGCTTTTTCTGTCTGACTTATTTCGCTTAGCATTATAATCTCAAGATCCATCCATGTTGTCACAAATGGTCCTATTTCATCTTTTCTTACTGCCTAATAGTATTCCATTGTGTATATATACCACAAGTTCTTTATCCATTCATCTATCGAAGGACATTTTGGTTGTTTCCACATCTTGGCCACCTTAAATAAAGCTTCAATGAACATCGGAGCACATATATCTTTACGGATAACTGTTTTCAGATATTTTGGGTAGTTACCCAAGAGAGGAATTGCTGAGTCATATGGTGGGTAATTCTATTCGTAATTTTTTGAGGAACCTCCACACTGCCTTCCATAATGGCTGCACCAGTCTGCATTCCCACCAACAGTGTATGAGGGTTCCTTTTTCTCCACAGCCCCTCCAACACTTGTTACTATTTGTCTTGATGATAGTTATTCTAACTAGGATGAGGTTATATCTCATTGTGTTTTTTATTGGCATTTCTCTGGATTTTATTTGCATTGTGGTTTTTATTTGATTAGTGCATTGAGCATTTTTTCATATGTCTATTTGCCATTTGTATGTCCTCTTTGGAGAAATGTCTTTTCAGGTCCTCTGCCTGTTTTTCAACTGGGTTGTTTGTTGTTGTTTTTTTGTTGAGTTGTATGAGTTCCTTGTATATTTTGGATATTAGCACCTTATCAGCAGCGTTGTTTGCAAAAATCTTCTCCCGTTCAGTTGGTTGCCTCTTTATTTTGTCAATGTTTTTTTGTTGTTGTTGTCTTTTTTTTTTTTTTTTTTTTTTTGCTGTGGAGAAGCTTTTAAGTTTGATATAGTCCCATTCATTTATTTTAGCTTTTACTTCCCTTGCCTTTGGAGTCAAATTCATAAAATTCTCTTTGAACCCAAAGTCCATAAGTTTAGTACCTATATTTTCTTCTATGCAGTTTATTGTGTCAGGTCTTAGGTTTAGGTCTTTGATCCATTTTGAGTTAATTTTGGTACATGGTGACAGATAGCAGTCCAGTTTCATTCTTTTGCACGTGGCTTTCCAATTTTCCCAGCACCATTTATTGAAGAAGCTGTCTTTTCTCCATTGTATATTTTTGGCTTCTTTGTCAAAAATTTTCTGTTCATATTTATGTGGGTTTATTTCTTGGTTCTCAAGTCTATTCCATGGGTCTGTGTGTCTGTTTTTCTGCTAATACCATGCTGTTTTGATTATTGTTGCCCTGTAGTACAAGCTAAAGTCAGGGAGTGTGATACCTCCAGCATTGTTCGTTTTCCTTAGAATTGCTTGGGCTATTCAGGGTCTTTTGTGGTTCCATACAAATCTAATGATTTTTTGTTCTATTTCTTTAAACAATGCCATTGGGATTTTTATGGGGATTGCGTTAAATCTGTATATTGCTTTGGGTAATATGGCCATTTTAACTATGTTGATTCTTCCAATCCATTGGCACGGAATGTCTTTCCATTTCTTTGTGTCTTCTTCAATTTCTTTCAAAAATGTCTTATAGTTTTCAGCATATAGGTCTTTTCACGTTCTTGGTTAAGTTTATTCTTAGTATTTTATTTTTTGTTGCAATTGCAAAAGGTATTGTTTTTCTTAATTTCTTTTTCTGAGATTTCATTGTTAGTATATAGGAATGCAATGGACTTTTGTACGTTGATTTTGTAGCCAGCAACTTTACTGTACTTGTTTATTGTTTCTAATAGCTTTTTGGTGGAGTCTTTAGGGTTTTCTATATATAGCATCACGTCATCTGCAAAGAGTGACAGTTTAACTTCTTCATTCCCAATTTGAATACCTTTTATTTCTTTATCTTGCCTGATTGCTCTGGCAAGGACTTCCAACACTATGTTGAAAAGCAGAGGTGATAGGGGCCAGCCCTGTCGTGTTCCTGAACATAGAGCATAGGGCTTCAGTTTTTCACCATTAATTGTGAGATTAGCTGAGGGTTTGTCATATATGGCCTTTATTATGTTAAGGTATTTTCCTTCTATACCTATTTTATTAAGTGTTTTAATCATAAATGGATATTGTATCTTGTCAAATGCTTTTTCTGCATCAATTGATATAATCATATGATTTTTGTCCTTTATTTTGTTTACATGATGTATCACATTGATGGATTTGCATATGTTGAACCATCCTTGTGCCCCTGGGATGAACCCCACTTGGTCATGATGAATAATCTTTCTAATGCATTGTTGCATTCAATTTTCTAGAATTTTGTTTAGGATTTTTGCATCTGTATTCATCAGAGATATTGGTCTGTAGTTTTCTTTTTTTGTGTTATCCTTACCAGGTTTTGGTATCAGGGTAATGTTGGCCCTGAGTTAGGGAGTACTGTCTCTTTTTCAATTTTTTGGAAGAGTTTGAGCAGGATTGGTATTAGATCCTCTTTGAAGGTTTGGTAGAATTCACTAGTGAAGCCATCTGGTCCCGGACTTTTGCTTTTGGGAAGGTTTCCGATGACTGATTCAATTTCCTTAATGGTGATCAGTCTATTTAGATTTTCCAGTTCTTCATGATTCAGACTAGGAAGGCTATATGTTTCTAAGAACTTGTACATTTCTTCTAGATTATTGAATTTGGTGGCATATGTCCCTTCATATTATTCTTGGATGATCCTTTGTATTTCTGTGACATCTTTGATAACTTCCCCTCTTTCATTTCTGATTTTATTTATTAGTGTCTTTTCTCTTTTTATCTTAGTGAGTCTAGCTAAGGGTCTGTCAATTTTATTAATCTTTTCAAAAAACCAGCTCTCTGTCACATTAATTTTTTTCTATTGTCTTTTTGTTCTCTATTTCATTTAGTTCTGCTCTGATTTTTATTATTTCTTTTCTTCTGCTGACCTTGGGTTTCATTTGTTCTTCTTTTTCTAGTTCTTTAAGGTGTAATGTGAGGTTATTTATCTGGGATTTTCTTGTTTCTTGAGATTGGCCTATAATGATATAAATTTCCCTCTTAAAACTGCTTTCACTGTATCCCAAAAATTTTGGTAGGATGTATTTTCATTCTCATTTGTTTCTATGTATCTTTTCATCTCTCATTTCTTCTTTGACCTGGTCATTGTTTAAAAGTATGTTGTTTAATCTCCACATATTTGTGGGTTTTCCTGCTTTCTTTTTGCAGTTGATATCCAATTTCAAAGCCTTGTGATCATAGAATATGCTTGGTATGACTTCAGTCTTCTTAAATTTATGAGGCTAGTTTTCTGTCCCAATATATGGACTATCCTTGAGAATGTTCTGTGTACACTAGAAAAAAATGTATAGTCTGATGTTTTAGGTTGAAGTGCTCTATAAATGTCAATTATGTCCATATCATCTAATGTGTCATTTAGGGCTGCTATTTCATTATTTATTTTCTATTTGAATGATCTATCCATAGCCGTCAATGATGTATTTAAGTCCCCTAGTATAATTGTGTTTTGGTCAATTTCTCCCTTTAGTTCTGTTAATAGTTCCTTGGTATATTTCAGTGCTCCCTGATTGGGGGCATAAATATTGATGCCTGTTATGTCTTCTTGTTGTATAGTCCCCTTTATCATTATGAAATGTCCATCTTTGTCTCTTGTTACCTTTTTTATCCTGAAGTCTCTTTCATCTGATATCAGATGATTTTCTACACCTGATTTTCTCTGGGTACCATTCACTTCGAGTGTCAATTTCCACCCTTTCACTGTGAGTCTATGTTTGTCCTTTTATCTGAGATGTGTCTCTTTAGAGGCAGCATATGGTTGGATTTCATTTTTTTGAGCCAATCTACTACTCTGTGCCTTTTTATTGGTGAGTTCAGTCCATTTACATTTAGGGTGATTATTGATATGTGAGGGTTTCCTATCATTTTATCTTTGGTTTTCTGGTAAGACTGTCTCTCCATTGTTTCTTTGCCTTTTTGTTGTCTATTATTTCTGTGTGGTGGTATTCTATGATTTTTTCCCTCTGTTTCTTCTTTTATTATGTTCTATATTTCAGTTTTGGATTTTTTTAGAGTGGTTACCATTAAGTTTATGTAAAAGAAAGTTTCTTGTTTAGAGTATTCCATTTTTTTCAGCGTGCTTACTTTCTCCATTCCCATATTCCAGTTCAGGCCTTTACTCTCCCCCCTTTTATGTTTTGGTTGTCACAAATTATCCCTATTTATGCAGGTCAAATACCCTCCTTCAGTATTTCTTGTAGCACAAGTCGTGTGTTAGAAAATTCCCTCAGCTTCTGTATGTCTGGAAAGGTCTTTATTCCTCCTTTGTATCTAAAGGATATCTTTGCTGGATTTTTTATTCTTGGCTGATAATTTCTCTTTCAATAGTTTGAATATTTGATTACACTCCATCCTGGCTTGTAGAATTTCTGCTGAAAAAATCTGATGATAATTTAATGGGCTTTCCTTTGTAGGTTACCATTTTCTTTTCCCTGGCTGCCTTGAGGAGTCTTTCTTTGTCATTAATTTTTGACAGCTTCAATACAATGTGCCTTGGGGAAGGCCTGTTGGGATTGAGGTAATTAGGTGTTCTATTTGCTTCTTGGATTCAAGGATCCAGTTCTTTCCACAAGTTTGGGAAGTTCTCGTCGACTATTTGTTTAAATATACTCTCTGTTCCCTTCTCTCTTTCTTCTCCTTCTGGTATGCCCATTATGCTTATATTGCTCTTTCTGATGGAGTCAGAAAGTTCTTATAGAGTTCTTTCATTTCTTTTAAGTCTCAAGTCTTTTTCTTCTTCCATCCGTATCATTTCCAGGTTTCTATCTTCGATGTCACTGATTCTTTCCTCCATCTGCTCAACTCTACTACCAAGCTGGCTATTTCATTCTTCATCTCTGTTACTGAGTTCTTAATCTCCAGAAATTCTATTTAGTTCTTTTTTAAAATTTCAATCTCTTTGGTAAAATGTTCATTTTGTTGTTTGATTGTGTTTCTGAGTTCATTAAACTGTCTGTGTTTTCTCGTGTCTCATTGTTTTTTAAAAACTGCAATCTTGAATTCCCTGTCATTGAAGTCACATATTTCCATGTCTTTAAGTTGATTTTCTGGATACTTTTAATTTTCTTTCTGAACTGTCTTGTTACCTTGGTTATTAATGGCAATTAATGATTTATTATTTCTCTTCCTAGACATCTACAGGAGTGGGATCTGCAATAGGTTGATAGAAAGAGATCTTTCTTTTGTTTTCCGGTAGGTGTTGGTAGAATGTTTTATTTTTTCTCTGATTGCAGCCTTTTATTCTCTCTCACACTGTAGTGTTATGTTTTCTCTGCACTATTCTGGCTTCTCAAACAATGGGGGGATTCCCTGGAAGGCAGGCTTCTCCTCTGTGAACAGTTCACCTGGGTCATAGGACGCCACCTTCGTGGTGGGATGTGGAGATCTTCTGAAGTTCCAAAGCTCTTCCTGCACCAGATTCGGAGCCCGTGTGTTTCAGCAGCTCTGTTTATTCCTGCAGGGATCCACCCAGATAGGTCGGGACAGGGGGTGGTGTGGGTTGTGGGAGGTGGTCAGAGCAATGGCGATGGCCACTACCACATCAATCCTGTTTCCGTGGCTCCCTCTCCTTTGCCAGAACTAGTTGGGCTGAGAGTCTATGTCTGCGGACCACAGTTCTCAGAACTGCAAGTATTCTGTTCTTTTGATCTGACACTGCTACTGTTCAACTTCTAGCACTGGGCAGGTGGGGGCAGGGTGAGCTCTGGGAGGGAGGAGGTGGCTAGGCTTAGTGCCTAAGGCTTCCGTTCTCTGCTCAACAGTGAGGGCTTAAACCACCGTTTTCAGCCTTCTTCCCTCAATCTTTGCTCCAAGGTCTCTGCCATGAGTGTTGGATTCAGCCGTGTTATATGCTGTCCGCTCAGCTCTGTGGGCCATAAGTGGAGCCCTAGCAGTCCGAGTTCTTCCCTCTCCCACAGCTGCAGTCGTTCCGGGATGTAGCGAGCTCAGAGCACTGAGCTAGGTCTGCGTCCTGTGCCCACGTGGCCCCATCTCCACACTTCTCCTTTCCCTCCTCCCCTGCTCACACAATTTGTCCACCTTTAGGTGAATTCAGTAGTGGGCCTCTTAGTCTTGCCTGTCTGCTTTGCAGGGAGTCCTTTGTGGAGTTATAGTTGTTCAATGTTGTAAATTCCAGGAGAGATTTCAATAGGCTCACCTCACGCTGCCATTTTTATGACGTCTGTATCTTAATTTTTTGCAGCCAATCTTGAATTAATATTATAAAATTAGGTATAAAATGTTTACCAGAATTTATTTTCAACCACACAATGCAATGTTGTAGTTTTTATCTCAAAGTCAATTTACTTTTAAAATATTAAGAAAAGGAAGAACTAGTTTTTTAGATGCATGCATACATTACCAGGTCTAGAGTCTTTCAAAAAACTTTAGAAAGACTCCAGGTTTCTACCCATTATAATTGTGTTTCAGCCTGAAGAAATGTCATTATCATTCCTTACAGTGCAAGTCTGCTGGCAGCAAACTATCTCAACGTTCATTGTTTCAAAGTGTTTTATGTCCTTCCATTTTTGAGGAATACTTTCTTTGGTGATAGAGTCTGTTAACAGACATTTATCCCCTTCATTTTTGAAGGACAGTTTCACTGGTAATTGATTCTGTGTTCACTGACTGTCCCCCCCCCCTTTTTTTTAAATTTGTGAATGTCCTTAAGTTGTCGTTGTTAGCATTGGTCCCTTATGTGTAAGTGCTTTTTCTTCTGGCTATTTTTAGGATTTCCTTTTTATTTTTTTCATTTTTCATAGTTTATGATGGGCACATGTATGGATTTATTTGTATTTATCTCACTTGGGTTTGTTGAGTGTCATGTGTGTATAGGTTGTTTTTCACCAAATGTGGGAGATTTTTGCCCATTTTTTCTAGAAGGACTTTCTGCCCCTTTCAGTCTGTTCTCCTTCTGGTGTTCCGAATACACGTATGATAGAGCTCTTAATAATGCCACACAGTCAGCTTTTATCAATCTGTTTTGTTCTACATTTTAGTTTAGCTAGTTCCTATGGAGAACTCTTTTTACATCTGTTCATCTTTCTTCAGCATTCTCCATTCTGCTGTTCATTGTGTCCAATGCATATATTTTTAATTCAGATATTGTCATTCTGTTATTTAAAATTTCCACTTGGTTCATTTTTCTAACGTGCTTTTCTCTGCTCTCTTACCTCATCTGTTCATGCATTCTTTCCTTCTTCCCCTACACAACCTTGAATACATATATGTAATAATATGTGTGTATATATTATATGTGTGATATATGTGTGTGTATATAGATATGTTGTTTTTTTAAAGTCCGTTTGCTAGCCCCAATTCCAAACCCAGCAAACCGTGGTGTTAATTTTTTTCTTGTTTGTAAGCCTCACGTTACTTTGTATATCTCATGAGTTTTGACGGTACATGAAACACTGTATATGGAAGGGCATTGAGATATGAAATATTCATGTTTTACTTTGACTTGTTTTTTTTTTTTTTTTTTATGAAGGATGTGAGATTTTTTTCTGTAAGCTGGATAAAGTGAGGACGTGATTACATTTTCCCAAACGTCATGTTGGACTATGTCCACACCATGGTTTTAATAGGAATGAGCTCCCCTCCATTTAGGCCAGTCTGAAGTCTCCCCCATCTGCCCTGTGACACCGCAGTGGGGGACCAGCTCCTTGATTATATACACGTGTCATCCAGAAGGAGGTTGGATTCAGCTGTAGTAGGATCTTCAATCTCAGGCTCCATGAAAATAGGCAAAATTGCAAATTCTGTTTTTCAGCCCATATTTCACTGCCTTTTTCTTTTCTTTCCAGAAAGTTGGGGTTGGGCCAGGGGTAATTTTCAGAATCAGCACATTATTGTTTCATTTGGTGACCTTCCAGGCTCCAATCCATTCCACCATCTCCACCATTGCTAATAGCTTGGCTGAACTCACCTCGACCTTGAATAGTCTGATATTCTTTGAGGGCTTTCTTCCTCCTTCTGCCATGATGGCGAGGCCTGGGCTCTGTCCCCAGGAAGCTTCTGTGGCTCTGACCACCTAAGAAGAAGCCCTTCCTTCTAAATTGGTTCATCTGTGCCTTCCTGTGCCCACCACTCAATATCCTCATAGAAAAGGAGAGCGTTTTCCACACCCATTTTTAAATATTCTTTGTCACTTACACTATCAAGTATTATCAACATATAATATTTTTAAACATCAATAAGGAATGTAAGAATATATCCTAACATTAAATAGTTTATGGAATAAACTTGACCGCTTACAGAGACAGGCCATTATTTCAACCATCTGTTTTCTGTTAAATATTCTGGATACTGAGCAGGAAGGAATGCATTTTGAATTGCCTGGTCTGTACAATGTTACTAACCTTAGACACTGTGAGGTTGGTGGTGATAACATAGAGTGTGTTTGCCATTAAAATAGACTCTAAATAATTGTACATGACTATGAGTGTGTCAGCATCTACCAAATCAGTTGTGGCTGGCGAAATCAATTTGTTGTCACCATGGTGATAGGGTCAGGAGTATGGTCCCATCACATGTGGCCAGTCAGCCTCACTCTGTTCTGAGATCACAGATGATAGCCCTTCTTTCCCACACTCTCGACTGACTTTTCTACAAAAGATGCATTGTGTGATCAAATGGGGGTGGGCTTGTGCAGATACATCTGTGAATCACGCCTCCCTAGACCTGTCTTCATACAAACTGATGTTTTTGTCTGCCGAGTTTTAACTCACACTTCAAGACTCCAGTTCTACATAAAATAGCTTTCAGCACATGATGGTTGGTGAGGAACCGCTTCAGTAACCAAAAGACAGCACTTTTCTCCACAGCAACATTTTCTTTGAATAGTTAAACTGCGTTTGTATCAAAGAATGTCCAGGGCTCTCGACGTAATAGACACTCACCACGTATTTATCAAATTGCCATTGTTTCTCTAAACATGTACAGTTCCGAGGAACTAATCATCTCCCTTTGAAAAAATGTTGCATATGCTTGTCAAGCTGTTACTTGATTAGAACCCACTTGAGAATATTAGTGCTGAAATGAAGGAAGTTATCATAACTTATAAGCTAGTCTAAGTAATGTGCCACCAAATGTTTCAGAAAGCACAAGACCTAGATATTTAAACTAAAGCTCACTTTAAAAAAATTACGGCAGAAGTTTAGTATTCATATTATGCTTAGAAAGGAGTGAATATGGGGGAAATTTTTCTATCATTTTTGGCATTTTTGAAGAAGCTAAGTGATGCACAGCAAGATTTTGGAAGAAGAGCACAAATGTCTGTTTATTTTCAAAAACTTCTTAAGGGGATGCTCTCTCATTCTCCTCTACACACACACATACACACACACACACACACACACACACACACACCACAATCTAAATTAAATGGAAAAGTATTTTTCTAGTTAGTTGACTGAGAGTACCATGAAAAGAAACAAAAATCGATAAAACATATTCAGAAATATTCCCAAACTTCAACCCTGAAAAATGGCTATGTGCTGTAGATATAATATATTTGGAGAAGTTCATTGAAAACTGATGGCCCTTTCAATACACTATTTTCAAAAAATGGCTCTGTGAATGACTCGCCTCCAAAGAGAGGGATCAAACCTACCTCCCGAAACTTTCATCCAAAAATGAGTTTGAAATCTACAGTTAGAATCAAAAATGAGACTGTTATCTGCAGTTGGATATATTCCCACTAAGCTCTGTTTTTCCTTCTGGGCCCCTCTGGCTTTCTTTCTCTTTTCAGATTTTTTTGTGTTGTGTTATTTTTTTATATCATTTAACTTAAGTTTATTTTTATTTATAAAAAATAAAGTGCTTGTATGATATAGGACCTCATCCAGGTTCTTTCATTCCCACATCCTGGTTCTCATTTCTGAATCGGCTTTTTCACTTTCTCACCTATTTTAGCATATGTATCCTATCTGAATCTTTGATGAGTTAGCTCTATCTGTAATCTTCCTTAGATAATTTAGTGACTCTCATTATCCTGGGAGATAAAATCATAAAACACATTTCCTGTGTCCTGGAAAAGAGAAGGGGATGATTTATGAATACATTTAAAGAAAATAATTGACTTTTTTCCAAGAATCTTTCCATGATTGCTACATTTGGTTAAGACTATGAGGCTTTCTAAGTATGTATTTTCTGGAGCTTGTATCAGATGAAATGGTGGCTTAAAAATCTCTGCATAAGGGAAAAATAGAATTGTAAAGTTCAGGGACAAGACTATCAGAGGAAGTATGTTAAAAAGCAAAGAATCCCAGTACATGGTGAGATAATACAGCCCAAAGAAGCTTATTAGAAACTCCAATTAGAGGCAGCTAAGGAATGTTTACCACTAGTGGTAAAGGTGTGCACCGGTCTACATTACCCAGTTTTAATGATCTGCTTAGTTGGAGAGTAATATGTGCCCCCATCCTTAACTCTGTAAGGAACAGGTGTTAAGAGAAAATAGAGAGTTATAAGAATTTAACAAGGCATGGAAGGAAGGAAGAGGCATGTTACAGACGGAGGAGACTGAGTGAAGACACACGTGGGAAGAAGCACCAAGCGACCAGTGTTAAGGATCTGTGAGCAGATCGGGTCAGAGCAGCCCATCAAGGCACCAGAAGTGGGGCCGAGGGTCAAGGGTACAGGACCGAGCCACTCAGGAATGGCCTTTCCTACCGTGTCAAGGGCTGTGACTTTAACCTGAAGGTCACGAGAAACTGACAGAAAGTATAAGGAGAAGAAGTGGGGCAGACTTGTAATTTTGACAGATCGGGGCACTGTATGTACAGAAGGACAATTTGAGAGACCAGATTGGGTTGAGGGAACCCCTTAGAAAGCTGTCGGGTCGTCCAGAGCATGGTGATAAAACCTGAGTGACAGGAAAAACAGAGGTATAGAGAGAAAGCCCAGAAACACATGAAACACAAAATTACTAAGACTTGGTGATTTATTGACTATGGAGAGAAGGGGAGTTGTCAATGATAAGTCATGGCTGACAGTCTGTGTTATATTCTGGATGGAGATATGATCAGCTGAGGTGGAGGACTCACCAGGTGTACACAACTACTGGAGGTGGAGATGAATTTAAATTGGGACGTGGCGAGTGTGAGATGCCCGAGGGCCATCTAAATTGTGAGCTGTTGTTAGTAATCATGTGCGGGATGCTCTTGTCAGTAACTTACTCATTAGTAACTCACACAGTACTCGGAGATGGGTACTGTTGCTAACTCAGTTGTATATTAGAGGAAACTGAAGCATAGCACTTTCTTCTCCAGTTCTGGGAGAGCATCACAATAGAGATATGGAACGTGAGGGCATAGGTCAGGCTGAGACCGTGGGATCAGATAACGTCAGCAGCCTGGAGCGTGCAGAGCAGGCAAACATGGGTTGAGTTCGCAGTCCTCAGATGTAACAGCATTAAATATAAAATTTCTGTAGACACAGTAAGAGGGCTGGGATTGGAATAAAAGGTATTAGAAATACAAAAATCGCTTACATTAGAGTCTCCAACTGTTTCAAACATGTGCAACTTGAACCAGAAGAGAGGAATTTTTTTTAAAGACACAGTTAGTGCCCCGTGCCATCATTTGGAGGCTTGCCAATAATTCCTATTCACTATTTGAGAAAACAATGCCATTTGTCTTACTTTTATTCAAAACATACAGAGTAAATTAAATCAGATATGTATCGCACACATTCCTGATTCAATTACTAATTTCCATTTTCCAAAAATTAGAAGGGAGTACACAATTTCATTTTATCACATTGGAAATTTCTGAAACGAGTGCTGACCTCTCCACATCCTTTCCATCCTCCTTCTTTCTGCTCCACTCTCTCACCATGTGCTTCGTGCTGCAAATATCGTGGGGTGTCTCCTCGTATGTCATGCCTGCATTTTGAATAAAACAGATAATGAAAGTTGCCGTGTGCATCTTGGCCGTAGCAATTGTCTTTACTTGGTCATGGGAGCCAGGATGCTCAGAGGAGGTGAGAGCTGCGCTGGGCGAGCCCAGCCTGCTTGGCGGTCGTGCTCACATTCAGTTCCTCTTCTTGTCAGCAAAAGACCTAGGAGGAGGGTTTTGGAAACGGCCTTTACTCGAGAGACGCAATGGCACCTCAAAAGAAATGTAGTCCTTTTCCTACACATTCAGTGCAGTGGTCAAAACTCCTGTAAATACTTGACTGGCCTGAGTCCTGGAAAGGTCCTTGAATAGCCTACAACACAAGACAAAATTAAGTAGGCGCCGGCTGTCTTTTAATAGTAGAAAAACTGCAGTACTTATCCTCTTGGTTCCCGAATCTCCACTTAGATTGAAATTGCTCTAGATTTTTGCATGCGAGTTCAGTAGCACATTTGGTATACATACTAAATGTTCTCTACATACTTAAGCAACCCTTGCTGAAATCCATGCTTTTTTATTAATGGCCAAATCCATTTTTAAAAAATTTGGTTGTTGAAGGGTTTTATGGAACACAGTTGTAGATCTCATTGAGACTTTTCTCTAAAGTTGCAATAAGCTGATTAAAAGATGATGCTTTGTCTGTACAATAAATTTAATAAGAATTTATAACTCAAGATGTTTGAGTATTAAAAGCTATGAAGCACGGGAGGTACTCAGCACAGTAACCTGCAGAGAGGAAGTACCTACAACGTCTTAGCTACTATTATTATGTTAATAACAATAACGGTAATATGAATAAATTCAAAACTGCCTTCCTTTTTATACTATGTGCTTCCATACTTTACATTATATAGAATCCATTTGTCCACAGCTAATTCTGACCTGACTCTCTTACTATGAATATAAACCAGTTTCATTCCCTTAAATATATATTGTATTTTCCATCATATGAACACCTAATAAGATTGAGTGAGGTCAATTGACTATTTGAATTATACTTCAGACTTTCAAGAAAATTCATACTCAAATATATGATTTCTTTTACTCCCTACTTGTTATAAACTTATCTACTTCAATAAAAATATTTTTATGAAATTGGAAAAGAAGCATACTAAACAACAGGCAAGGTATTGGTCCTGATTTGACAATGGATTGAGGAACACAGGCCACTGGACAGGCTCCGGGACACTGAATGGGAGAGTTCAGAATTCTGAACTTTTTCCTGAGAGAGAGAGAGAGAGAGAGAATGTCAGCCCCAACATGCAAAGAACTTGAAAGTTGTCACTCCTATCCTTATAAGAAAAATGCTGAACAAACTGAAAATCAATGACTTTTCTTGCACTAAAGAGGTCACAGAGCAAACTGCCATCCCTGAGTCTGGGGTGAGAGGTGAGTCACCCCCGAGGAGAGTCACAGCTGAGACCACCTCACCTGCAGCAGAAGAAGCAGAGGCCACAAAGAGTAGCGTCACTTAGTGTGTATTCTGATGAACGGTTTGAGGCTGAGTGTGGACGAGGATGAGAGCATCCAGATGGCTGCAGGCGTGGGGAGGCCTGAAGCCTCCCTGGGCTTTACCTCCAGGAAGCAAATTAGTTTCTCCTGGTGAAGGTTTGAGAAGAGCTGCTCAAGTCTGGTGGAATAAAACTTGTGAGCCTCACCTAGAGCCTCTGCCTTACAAAACTTACCCTGAGGGTAAGGACTTTGCCAGAGTTTTTCTCAGAGCCCATTGTAGCTTTCCTGTCTCACCGAAGGAGGAAAGGAAACCAATAAATACTTGGGAGGGCCTCCAACCAGGAATAGAAAGCTTCTGAAACAACACAATACTGCACTTCTCTTCCCCACTTCTTACCCCACATTAGCAGGGCTCCCATATAGTAACAGTGGGGTACAGCTGGAGAAGCTGGAAATCTCCGACGCTCTGTGCAGAGGGCTTGGGGAAGCCTACAGTATACAGTGGAGACAGAAACATGCAAACTAGGAAAAAGGGAAAGACCTGACAACTACCACTACAGGACACTTTCAATAAGCCCAATTTTTAGCCAGCTTAGCATAAAATCTCACACTAAAAGCATGTTTACCTTAGTTTCTAATATCATATACATCACGTTCAACATTCAACAACAACAAGAAAATTATAAGACGTGAAAAGGCAAGAAAAACAAACCAGTATGAAGAGAAAAAGTAAGCACTCCTATAAAAGCGTGAGCAGGACAGACCCCACATTCTGGGACATGAGACACACTTTAACAAACTCAAAAGACTAGAAATCATACAAGGTATGTTTTTGGACCACATGGAATTAAACTAGAAATAATTAACAGAAAGATCGCTGGAAAATCCTAAAATATTGGAAGATTAAACAACATATTACTATAATACATGTGCTGAGAAGTCTCAAGAGAAATCAAGACAAATTTTGAACAATGAAAATGAAAACAACTTATAAAGTTTTGTGGAATTCAGTAAATGCAGTGTTCAGAGGAACGTTTATAGCATTGACTATATATATTAGGAACATATATAACATAAATAATCTAAGCTTTTACCTTAAGAAATTAGAGAAAGATGAGCAACTTAAACATAAAGCAATCCAAGGAAACACAATTTTAATAATCAAAGCAGAAATCTATAAAATTGAAAACAACAATAGAGAAAACCAATGAAATAAAAAACTAGTTCTTTGAAAAGATCAGTAACATTGATATAGCTCTAACCAGGCTAACAAAGATAAAAAGAGTAACAATGCAAATTGCCAAGATTAGAAATGAAAGTAGTCATCACAGCCGATCTCATGGTTGTTGAAAGGAGATTAGAGAAATACTGTGAGTAATTCTATGCATCTTGAATCTATAGCTTTGATGAAATGGACCAATCCCTTGAAAGACACAAACTACCCAAAATCACCCAAGGAAAATGATCCCAATATGCCCAAAGCCGTTAAATAAATGGAATCAATAATTAATAACTTTCCAACAAAAAAATCACCAGGTCCAGATAGTTTTACATGTGAATTCTACCAATTTTTTAAGAAAGGAGGTCAATTCTGTACACTCTTCTTTCAGAAAACAGTAGCAGAAAGATCACCTCTAACTCCATCTATGTGGTCAGCATTACACTAAAATCAAAGCCAGATTAGGGGAGGAACTTTCCAGATCAATATCTTTCATTCCCCATTGACAGGGGTACACTGAGCTGCTGCAGAGGACAACTGAAAGACACCCCTGCCCCCACTCCAGGGCTGAAACTCAAACAATGTGAGCAAAAAAACTAGTAGTAATGGGTTACAACTAGAATGGGGCATAGCATATGTATTCAGGACTTCATACTGATATAAATAAATGATTGAATAAGTAAATACATGTGAGAAAAGAGCAGGCTCTCCCTGCAGAAGAATCCCAAATGAGGCGGGAGTAATTCCTCACTTTGTACGCGTGGACCACATGTGGTGACTTCCTTCTAGCGAGTGCATTATGCCAAGGTGGAAACGTCAGTAGCATTACAGTGGAGACACCTGGCGACACTACCTCAGCCAAGTGATGCAGATGACGTCAATAGTGGCGATCACTGTGATAGTACGTAACTCGGATACAATGTGAGGGGTCCTGGATCACATCTGGGAGCAGAAAAAGATGCTGGGTAACAACTAGTGAAGTTTGAGTCAAGTATGCACTTCAATGGATGAAAATTGTGTCAGTATTCATTCATTACTTGTTACAAATGTAACACACTATGTAAAAGGTAGAAGAGAAAGAAAATAACTAGCACACGTTGACCATTTAAAGCCTTTGTTTTGCATGTATTTTTGTTATAAATTTTAAAACAAAGTGAGGTGATTAATATTCTCTACAGGTATCACAGAAAATTAGACACAGAACGAGTTACTGAAGTGCTCAAAGCGAGTCAGATTTGTGCTTAGGACAGAGTTCTAGTCAACACCAGGCCTGTATCCTCAGTTCCTTCTGCTCTCGCATCTACATTTCCTTTGCAAACATTCACGTTTCACCACCAGAACATAACGACTGCTGACCAACAGCGAGGCTAACTTCCCATGTGCCGAGCGCCATTCTAAGCACTGGCTCCTTCAGGCCTTCCCAGCCCGTAGGAGGTGGCGTGGTTATTCTTATATTTCAGGAATTAAACACAGGGAGGTTAACCTTCCTGAAGCCACAACAGTTGTAAGTGGCAGAGAGATCACGCAGTGCCAGGAGCTGAGCCCAACCTGTGTGGCACCTGAGTCAGGTCCCTAACCAGCCCTGCCGACGCGTCACGTTTCTAGGACAAGTAATGGCACGCGTGGGAGGTTTATGGAGGGAGCTTCACTGTCTTCCTTTTCTTGTGTCACCAGATCCTCATGCATGTGGTTTCATTTCTGTGTGGGGGTGCATTTCCGGGATCCACTGCCCTCGCGCCGGTTCCTGGAAAACAGCACACATCTTAAGGCCACGTGTGAACTATCTGGGGACGATGACAATGACAGTTTTCCTACAGAAGATGTATTTGCTCGGGAGCCAGCGGCACTCCTGCACTCTCTGTTCTGTTCCCTTGGCCTCTCTGATTTCATGCTAGTGTCATAAATTTCGTTTTTAATTATGATGTTTTGGGATGATTTAAGTTACATGATTCTGGCAGGTGATGGAGAGAGCACCTGTCACATAACACAGTACCAGAGCGTGGTCAGAGCATGCAAGCCGGTCTGGCTGTTACAGGCCTTGTGTCGATCACATGTCCTATGAGTTTTAATACTCTTATCTCTAAAATATAAAGAAGAATACTAATTTCATGGGGTGACCTGAAAATCTTAAAAAATTGGTAAATTTTGCATTCATATGACAAGATGATAGTACATGACTATAATTTACATCCATTGTCAATAGTATTTGCAATGCTGTGTCCTCTGACACGTCCCGGTAAACAGAGGAAGACCTGGTGCTTGGTGTTTGGATTGTATGTTCTGGCTGCTAGGACCCCTGCGGTGGCAGCATAAAGAGATGTGCCAGTGGCGGCAGGGACCTTGTCAGTTAAGCCGTTTCATACGAGGGTGGCCCTGAGATGGGTCG
This sequence comes from Rhinolophus ferrumequinum, assembly GCF_004115265.2. NCBI lineage: Eukaryota > Metazoa > Chordata > Mammalia > Chiroptera > Rhinolophidae > Rhinolophus > Rhinolophus ferrumequinum. The sequence goes on from NW_022680354.1 coordinate 2,165,207, forward strand.
CCAAGCCTCTCTGGGTTCCGAGGTTAAGAGTTATAAATACACTCAGGGAGGGGCCGGTGTGCTCACGGAATCACATTAGAAGCGCTCGGTCACAGTTTCATTCTGAGACTCACTCTAACACCAGCAGGTTGGCCAAGTCAAAGGAGTTAGTGACACACTTTGTGCCACCTGAATCCCTTCACTCAGGGATGACAAATCCAGTGGGACAGACCTAGTTCCAATTTTGAAGACTTTCAGACAGTCAGATAAAGTGTTTCCTTTTGGACAAATGCAATCCCTAAGTCAGAAGCTACGGATACATGTCTTGGGCTCCAAGAAAAATTTGGCTTCAAAGCTTTCATGGTTGTCTTCACGGGTCTTCTTAGGAAGTCCGCAGGACCAAGAACATGTCGTATCCTCAGCACCAAGTGTGGACACACTTAGCAGGGGGCTTGAATCGCTCCCTGGCCTCTCGCAAAGTAAACACTATCATTAGTTGCATATTTTTGGAAGTGAGTTTCGGGGGAACGGCCAGTACCAGTAAGTCTCCAGCAGAACCAAGCCTCCCTCTAGTAAGATATCAGTAGCCATGGTCTTTCCTCGACAGCATGTTTTGTCTTCCCTTTTCACCAACCCAGTAGTGTAAATGGATCTTGCCATTAGTGCATGTTCAACAAAGACCTTCAAGGCTGAAAGTTTTTCTGAAAAAAAGGCTTTACTGAGCCACATGCTGGCCAGAAAAGGAGCAGGTCCTGGGGTGTGTGGTCCAAACTACCAGCCACAGGTGAGACAGAGCGCACAGATGTGTCCGTCGCCATGGGTTCCCCAGGGCTCTTTTATACAAGGGGCATCGAGAAGAAAGATGCAAACTGTTTTAAGAGAGTTTACCTTGTCTACAGATCAGGGCAGGAGACCGAGAGCAGAGACAGTTCAGGGATAAGTGTGTGGTCCCTAAGGAAGAAGCAGGGACTGCTTTTGGATTGGCTGTGGACAACCTTCTGGAAAGTTCCTGCGTGAGCCACATGGTGCTCAGCTAGTCTCTGTAGACAGTCGTGAACGAGCCGCCTGTTGGTTGCCGCAAAGCATCAGCACACACTCGGGGATGTGAGCCGCCTTGGTGTGTTCGCTGCTTTGCTGTCCTTGTTGCTTCCGCCTGGCCTCTGCCGGCTGTCATTCAGTGGGGCACATCCTTTTTCTGGTCTCTCAGTTCATGGTCCACACAGCCCTCAGCACCCTCGTTAGTCACGCCTTCACTCCTTCTCATCCCCGTGCCCTCCTTCTCTGCTCTCCATCCCTCTGCGGCACTTTACATGCTGTGCAGTGATGTTAAAACGTCTGTGGAAATGCCCCCGTTTCCATGTGTCACAGCATCTGCTGAACACCCTGATGTCCAGTCTTCTCAAACCCGCCTGTGTTCTGCAGACAGCACCTCACATTCCTGTCCTTTTACCTCACGGGTTACCTGTCAGCGCTGTGTTGTCACTGCCCCCTTCCTACATGGAAAGTGCCTCCCTGAGCCTGTCCGCCTACGTGCATGGATGCTGTGTCTCCAGTTTTAAGATTCATTTCTCATATTTCTAAGATGTCCTGGGTACCTCTCCAGGTGCAATTGACATAATAAGCAAGAAAAATACAGCCCAAGGCAAAGTAAGGTTTCCATGGGCAGAGTTTTAGAACTCAAATGTGAACTCAACACACAAACTGTGAGGCTGAGTGTAAGTGACTGCTTTTCATTTAGGTGACTGAATTCACCGGCCCATGAAATTGTCTTCAGAGCCAAAGGTCCAAAAATCTGAAACAAAAGGACCGGGTGTCGTGCTTGCAGGGGTGACAAAGTCTCGGGTCCCAGTGTTCCTACACAGACAGGATCGGGAGTACATACGAGTCTGGGAAGCTCCCTCGTCAGATTTTCAGTCGTCGGGTAGAGGTGCCCGACACGCCTGCCCTGTTTCCGTAACCACCCAAATCTAACCTGCCTTCTGTTTCCCGTCACTCAGTCTAGTTTACTGCTGCTGTCCCTCCCGTTCTTCATTTGGGAACACCATTTGTGACTCAGTTTCAGCCTTGGACCTTCCCCTTCCCCCGAGAGCTCGTCTACCCTCCTGCTTTTAACATCCCTGCACACTGCTCCCTGACTGCATGTTTGCTGTCCTAGGACATAAAACTTTAGAGCTCAAATAAGTGTGATCCCACTGGCAATGCATCTAAATACTGATAGTCATCGTCTGTAAAACAGTGATAAAAACAAAAAGATTTGCTCACAGCCGTAAGCTCACTAGGATGCCTTATTCTCACACAAACTTATTAAGTCTAAAATGAAGCCCAGTGTTTCCCTGCCATTCCCAAGTCCGTTCTGCCTGCCCAAAGTGTACAGTCAAGGGAAACATTCTGAAAATCACAAGAGCTCCACAGTTTAGCTTAGTTTTACCCCACTCTTTTACTTCCCAGAGCCAGATGGTAAACACATATCGAATCTTCCACCAAAATGCCTCTCACATCACTTCCTTTCTCAGTTCAGATCACTGCCAGCCAAACTGATAATCTGGCCTCATTTACACCATAAGTGCTGACACTGACTTCTCAGGTTTGAGTCTTTCTCCCTGAAATCCATCCACGTAACACTCTCTTGGTCTCACACCTTCAACAGTTTCTTAGCCTTGGCCAGTCGGTCTATTCTCACCTGTGTGGCCAGCTTTTCCGTGATGTATCCATAACTGACCACACCTGGATTTAACGATTCCAGCCCAATTCTAAACAGGAAGCCTTCCCAAGTCTCTCAGAACGTCATCTTTGCTTTTGTCCGTCGCTCCCTTTGCCTGCGCTGTCCTGGCTTTCCAAACCTGTCTATCCAAACCTACCACTTCTTGAGGTCCTCCCAGAGTCTCCTCCATGCTATCTGTTGCTGTTCTACACTTTCACCTCCCCAATTGGTTACACGCTCTGAGATGAGGACACTGCATCTCAGAGCTCTGAACTAACACACGCAGGCCTACATCCAAAATCCTCAGCTGTTATTTGTTAATTTAACTTATGGCTTCCGGCCACACCCTCTGTACCCTGCCGGGCACTGGGGTATGGACGCTGCACAGGCAGTGTCTGCGTCACCTGCCACGGCTGAGGTCTCTGCTGTCCTGGTGACACAGAATCTCTTCAGAGACCGACCCTGTGTCTCATTTGTGCTCAACTCAACAAATATATTTTAAGAGCCTGCTGTATGCTGGCCACTTCTCTTGGTGCTGGGCCAGAGGGACAGAGAAGACAAAATTCCTGCCTCGTGGAACTGGCTTTGTAGTTCAGGAGAAAGTGGGTGCACAGTACGTTTCATGGTGTTTAGAAAGTGAACAGTGCTGTAGAAACGGAACAGAGAAGTTTCAATGAGGAGCATCTCATATAATGCATGACTCAGTGGCATTGAACAAAACTGCTTTCCACGAAAAAGCAATAGAAATTTTGAATGTATTTTGGCCACAGAAGATACAGTTTAAACAATTTGGTGTTCTCTTATAAAAATGCTTTATACACAGCATAGAAGATGATGGAGGAGGCACCACCAGTGTCCGCAGGAGCAATGGAGCCATGATTTCCAGGCTATGGAAGGCAGGCTGTTAAGCTCGTTTCTCAAGGACTTACCTGTGTGATATTGCGGCTGTATCCCAACTCCTGCAATAGAGCTTAGCACCCAGGGTGCTTAATAAAGACTCTGAACCTCGCGGTGTGTGAGAGTAGTGGAGAATGGAGAAGTGTTCCTCTCCTGCAGGTGAGCGCACCCCTCAGTTCTGTCACGGACAGTCCAGGGTCACATGGAGGCCAAGGGCGTTCCCAGTGCACCTCTTTGCTGAGAATATTTCGGAGTGATCCATGGAATATTTATAGCCTCTCTCTGCTCACCTATAGCACTGTCACTCGGGCAAGGATTTATTCACCTGAACATCTTAAGATGCGCCAGTGTTTTCAACAACCCAAAGTTTCCATATTGTAATATACTCGTATGCACAAGCCTGCTGGAAGGCAGGTGGCTGTCTGAAATCCCCTCACATCACGATACTAATCGGAGCTTCCTACGGTTACTGCTTCTATAGAAACAGACTATGTTGCCTGAAACTGAACCCCTTCTTCCTTTGGCTTCTGTCCGACCACGTGGTCCTTAAAGGAGGGGAGCTGCCCTCAGCATCCCCACACACTCTGGCCCCAGGTGGACCCTACTGGCTGTGTGAATAGCCGTTCCATCCCCCAGAACAGTGAGTGGTGCAGGATGACCCGAGTGACCAGCCAGGCTGGACACCACGCACTAGGACGTCCCTGTCTAAGTCTGGAGAGGGCCCTGCTTCGTGTTCCCTCGCCTCTGACAGTGTGATTCCAGGGGCCCAGCAGCTGTGTGCCCAGCTGTGTGGAGCTGACACAGGACAGAGCAAAGCAAAGGCAATGCAGAGAGACAGACAGACAGAGACAGAGACAGAGAGACAGAGGAAGTGGGAAAGGGACCTGGGAGAAAGATTGCTGACACTGATGCAAGGAGACAGCCTGAATCCTTTAGATTTTTGATAATTTTATCATCTGCCTTTGTACTTTTCCAATAAATTCTACTTTTCATTATTATGGTTCAAGTTGGATTCTTTTACAACTGGAAAAATATGATTACCACAGGAATTAGGCCCAGAAGTGTGGTGTTGCCATGAAAGGTGCTGAAGGTTGCCATGGCTGTGAGACAACATGAGACACGAGGGTCCACTGATCAAAGCCCCTTGTGTCCCTGCCCCTCGATGTGAGACCCCTCAGAGAGCATGATGGCCCGTTCCAGAGCGTCGCACCTCCAACTGTCACGACAGGTGGAAGGAATGTAATGCCACCCCCATTTTACTAATAAATCCTCAGCTAACAAAAGTGTATGGAATAAGTGTGTGCAACAAAGCAGAGTTTTGTTTAAGTCAAGCAACATAATATGTGTGTGTGTCATGAATTAAAGACTTAGATGAAATGGGAGGCCCTAGTCCAGAGGAGACTGAAAGGAAAGCTTGGGGCCAGGTGCCGGAGCCAGCCTCGAGCCCTCCTGCCAAGGGGCTGGCGCTCTGGCAGCTGCAGGCTTCCGTCAGATGGCAGTCAGGCCCCGGGGTGACCATGTTCTGAAGTGTCATAAAGCCCGTTCCTGTGTGAGAGCCACATCTGCTTCTGGTGTGGGAGCATCTTGGCTTTGGATGTCCTGTTGTCACCAATATCTGTTGATAGGGATTGCTGAAACAGCGCCTTCCATTTTCAGCAAAATGCGTCTTCAACTATTTTTGAAAGGTTCTGGCAAACGCATTTTGCACAAAATTGTTTTTCCCTTCAATCACTGACTTGCAAAGAAACGTTAAACCATGTGTGTTTGACTAAGTTACTGCTAACTCTCTGCAAAAGCTCTTTGTAAGAAACATTTAATGACCAGAAATTCTTGGAATCTTTTCATTTGAATCAAATCTTCCCATTTTGTTGAAATGAAATGAAACTTGAAATCAATGCCGTAAACTTGGTTCAATTGGCACTCTGTATTTAACTAAATGAAATAGATGGAAAAGTCAATAAGAGCATAGTTATATATACTGGGTATCGTCTATATTTTATAATATTCTTGTTAGCTTCAATATAACACTTGACCATCACTACTTACTAAATGGTACTCACTTAAGTAACTGTGACAATACATCTCACAAAAAATTAAACTCCCTTTAAATCTAACGGAGAAGTATGCAATTTAGTCTTGTAAGTAAGAGTCTTTCAGTGTGTGAAATACCAATAGAATAAGCACGAGCTGGTGATTTGAAGGGGCCAATAAGACTTTCAAAGATGTTTAACTGCATTTTGAGTGTGGGAGCCTGGCAGGAATTACAATTGTGCTTGGATGGACGTTGGGTACACCCTACTGGCTCCCGCAGCGCCTGTCTGTATTTAGCTCATGTCTGGGGATCTTTCTGGGTTCTGGTCACACATCTCCGCCATCCAACATCTCCGCATCTTCTCCTTAACTTCTTGCCATGACCTCCTAACTAATTTGTCTAGTTAATGCAACTCGCTCCTGTTCTCAAACCAGATTCTTTTTATTTTCCTGCTGATAACTGAATTGTAAATTTCTCTACCACTTACTTTTTAAAAACAGCTTTATTGAGTTATCCAGGGCATACCACAAATTCATCCAATTTCAGTGCACGGTCCAGCATTCATTTCCTTTTTGTCTTTACACCAGTGTCATCATCTCAGTGATTTTCCCATGATAGGTTATTTAAATTTGTAATATCTTTTCATCAGCAATTCCTTTTCACCATCTCTGCTTCACATTTTCCTCTTACCACTTACCATTACCAAATATGCCCTCTGTTTTAGTTTTTTTTTAATCAACAAGCCTACAGGAGGTCAAGTTTTGTATCTGTCTCATTTATTACTGTATCACCAGCTAGTAGGACAGTGGCTGGCGCATGATAAGCACTCAGTAAATATTTGTTAATGAATGAAAATTCATTAGAAATTATGATAAATAGGGACTGAACAGGAACTATTGGAGTTAATGGTAGGAAAATAAATGGTGATCCCATCAGAATAATTTGAATTAAATAGTTAATATAAAGTAAGATCACAACAGCTAAAATATTGGGAGGGACCTTTATTCACTGTTGGTGGGAATTTAAAATGGTGTAACTTCTGTAGAAAATACAATGGTGGTTTCTCAAAAACATTAAAAAGAATTACCATGTGACATAGCAATCGCACTTCTGAGTAAATATCCAAGAGATCTAAAAATGGGGCCTTAGAGAGATATTTGCACACCCACGTTCATAGCATTTTCACAAGAGCCAAACATGGAAGTAACTCATGTCCATCAGCAAGAGAATGGACGAACAGAATGTGATATATTCATTTATTCTTATACTTTGATTCTTATTCTTATTTAATATTATGCAGCCTTAAAAAATAACATAAATGAACTTTCAGGACAAAATGCTGAGTGAAATAAGGCAGTCACAAAAGGACAAATATTGTGTGGTTCCGCTTGTATGAGGGACCCAGAGTCGTCACGTTCGTAGAGACAGAAGTAGAAGGGCAGAACCTGGAGCTGGGGAGGGGAGGTTGTGCTTAGTGAGTGAAGACTGTCAGGTTTACCAGATGAAAGAGTCCTGGGGACAGTGGTGACGGTGGTGATGGCTGCACACCGTCCGTGTACCTAACGCCGCTGAACTGCACACTTAAAAATGGTCGAGATGGTGAATTTTATGTTGTATGTATTCCACCACAGTGAAAAAACAAACAAATTAACAAGGCAAACAAAGAAGTGGAAAGTAAGGAAATCAAAGGGTCGCAACCCCTTTTAAAGCTGGCTGTGTGGCAGGGAGGAGACTGATAACTGAAAAGGAGGTGGGATCGGGGCAGTGGGACAGAGAGAGGATGATTGGATGAATCAAAGGGTCTGAGGAGGCGCGAGGAGGCGAGACCCAGAGGATGCCAGGTGATATCAGCCTGACAGAAGGAGGGTGTCTAAGGAGGCGGCAGCTCAGTGTGTGGACCTGAAGGCACAATTGAAGAGAAATAGTCTTACTCCTGTGTTCTCTGTGGTGCTCGAGACATGGATGTCTGTGGAGACTTGAGGATGCTGGGTATATATGAACTGTTACATGAGACGCCAGAGGAGGAGAGAGAGCTGCCTCTCTGCACATGAGGACATAGTGAGCAGAAGTGGGGGCCAGCCGAGCTTGTGACTACAGCGACAGGGACACCGGCCAGAACTGGCACTCGGAGTCAGAGCGGCCACGGTCGGTCGTCCTGTTGAGCCCTGTTCGAGTGTTTCCTCCATCTTGCGGGTGTGGAGTCGGCACCTACTGTTCCTGGAGCTGTGGGAAGAGGAGGCGTCTGAGAGCACTGGGTTTGGGAAACGCAGCTCTCAGGGTCGCTCCTCGGTTCCCATGAGTGATTCCAGAGGCTAAAACTGAAGTCGAAGCAAATCAGGCTCCACATAAGGGCTGTTCTTTCAACTTTGGCTTGAGGATGAACAGAATAAGTGGGGAAATGGCCAAATATTGGGATTATCCCCTGGGGAGCAAAAGAAGGAAAGATATGTTTAAAGGAATTTTGATTTTCTGTGGAAATAAGTAATTACATCATGGAAGGAGATAGCTACTAAATTTTATATTTTGTAAAGTGGCTATAAATTTGAGGTGTTTGAGTAGCAGCTCTTGTTTTAAATTATCATGTGTACGTTTATACCGTGGTCTTGACAGCTTTGTGGGTAATGTGGCTGAATGTGCGTTCAGTGATACGTGCAGTAGCCTGGTGATGTTGGCCGTGGACCTCTTAGGGCAGAAGCTACAGTGTTTGTCCGTCACCATCTTCTCTTCTTTACCCCAAATTGACAACAGAAGAACAAAACAGGCTGCCTGTGCTCGTGCCCTATTGTCTTACCTTTCCTGGGAATCCAGAGTGTTTATGTTTTTTGTGCATACATAAAGCAGAAGATGTCGCCCGACCTTTCCTTCAGACATTCTAAGCCGTCCTCTGGATGGATGGCCCTCTGATGCCCCGGCTCCTTTCTCTCTCCTTCACATGATGACACGGTGAATGTGGATGGCGAGCCGAGGCTGGGGCTCTAAGCTTTGGGGCAGAGCTGTGACCCCAGGCACCCTGGGCCGGCGGCCTGGACCCCTGGGTGCCCTGGCTCCTGGCCAGCCTGGATCCTTCCGAATCGGTCTTACCACTGGTTATACTGATGATTGCTGAAACCAGGGTTTAGTCATTACAGGGAAACATAAGAATGGTCCTTAGCGCTTTGCGTAGAGAATATTCAAACCTTACTGGAGTAGGAAAGAATAGTGCCCTGTACATGGCCCCGCATGACCACTAAACACTAGTCCTTGGGAGACCCTGCCTAACCCCACTCCAAATAAAAGGGTGTTTTAATCCCCAGGGCCTGGCTTGCGAAGGTGGGGCTGTGAACAGGCACCTCTGTCCTGCATACCCTCCTCCCAGAGCCCTCCTTTGCTTGAGCCCTGGAGCATGCCTGCCTGTGTGGAGGGCACAGATGCACAAACACCGCCCTCCATAGAAGTCTCCCCAGCTTCACCAGGGGGTGAAGGCAGGCCAGAGGCAGAAGGAACTCTCATTCATGCCCTTTTCCCGTCAATTTCCTACACCTGGAACACGCCCCTGCAAGTCCCACTCTGCTTCACGTTCCTGACCAGAGAATAAGTCCTGCTGGGCCCACACCTCCTCCAGGGCCCAATCCGCTGGTTTACAAATCTAGCTTGAAAAAGAAGCAAGCCCAGCGTCGCCAGGTCCAGCCCTACTTGTCACCAACAGTGACAACAGATGGCCCCTGCCTGACGCCCCCTTGGCGCCCAGAGACCAGACCACAGCCACAGAACCCCAGAGATTACAGCTTCACCCCACTCTTTCTTTTCTAAATTGAAATGAAAAGCAAGAGATAATAACCACACTCTATCAGGAAACACAGTAAAAGTAGCAAAGTGGTGGGAGAGAAGCTTTTGCAAGCTTTTAAGAGCAGCAGAAACCTCCTGGAAAGATATTTGCATCTTACACATTTTTGGAAAAGTTTCTGTAGGATCCAAAGCAGTGTTTGACACAGTTTTTCAATGGCAATGGAAGGTTCCCATATTTTTATGTTTTTCAGTCAAAAATGTGAAGAAAAGATATTGGAAGAGTCCAGGCCTCTAGTCATTAATCACATTATCACCTTTTATTGCCTCGGTTGTGCTGAGACCGTAAGTCCAGCAGCGGGAAATGCAAGTGGCGCCGCTGGGACACAAAGCAGCTTCCATGGGAGCCAGTGGGGCCACCGCCCAATGAGATGCCTGCTTGTCTTGCCCTCTTTCAACTCCCACTACGCCACTTCCGCCTGTTAGGCTCAGACTCCGCTCTCAAAGGGCAGTATCAAATATGAAAACCTTTCTACTCCTTCACTAATTGCAGTGAGGACAATAGCCTCACTGTTATTTCTTTGCTTCTATAAGAAACAAAAACAAATTCAAAAGCATGATCCAAGTTTTGAGAACTGGTTGACCCTCGGTAGAAGGGCCAGGACCCCTCAGTGCTGGGACAGGGCCACTTGTCGACGTCTTGGAGAGGGCAGGAGAGCCCTGCTCCACATGAGGTCCTTTCTCCACAGTCTTCCAGCTTCTTGGCGACTGAAATTGGGCCGCTCACACCCTCGACCCCACTCTCCTCTGCGTACGCATTTCCTCTAGCTTTATTGCTTGGCCCCTTAGCAACTGTTGTTATAGTCACAATAGGGTTTATCTTCAGTTTAATGTACTTTATTTGAGTTTATTGGTTACTCACCATACGTTCAGATTTGTGTGTGATGATTTGGAAGTGCCATGGATATCTGTGGGTGTGTGAAGTTGGCCAGTTACAGGGGCGTTGGAACGGTGGCCCATAACCAGCCAGCTTTACACACCCACATTTCCCGGGACTCCTTCTAACACTGCGTTTCATGTCAGTGCTGGTGACCATCGGCTCTCAAGTCTGCATGTTGATTTTAACTCATGTCAGCAATTCAGAGCAGCCAGCGAGTAGGTGGAGTAACTTTATCCAAAATATTTTAAACTTGGTCTTCAAATAGCAAGATGAGAACTTGTTCTCATTAGGCACATATGCAGCAAGCCACAACCCTGGCTTTCAGTGATCCGTATTGAATCCTTAGCTTGAATAGGACCCGAAACATGTCAGCATTATATGAAATGATGTGCCGCCCTGCTGAAAGGAGCTTCAAGTCTCACATGCACAGATTTGGTGAATGATAAAAATCAGGAAACGCAGCTTTCAGCATTAACTACTTTCCTCAGGTTGCTCCCCGATTCTTCCATCTTTGGGTTGACTGGGAAAAGCCAATTCCCCTTCAGGATGGTAGGATGACTGGTGGCGAGAGAAGCCGGGTGAAGGCCAGTGGATATAGTGCTCGAGAGGCTCGGTGTTCCACGGGGATTGCGAGACAATCGGTCTGATGAGATTCTGGTTCTCGGGCAGCTTTTCCCACGTCTCTACCCAGTAGTCACCAGCCCTCTGACAGCTGACCTACGGGCTGCGTCCACCTGGGCACCAGAAGGGGTCAGCTCTCAGCTTCAGTCGGAGGTCATTCTCCGTGAGTCGGGTCCAAACGCATAAACCCAAACTGTACAAGTGCCAGGAGTGGAAAGCCAAGGTGGGAGGTGAGCAGATGACACCCAGAGGGCGAAGAGGAGAAAGGGAGGATGAGGGCACCTGGCTGCCGTCCCAGGAGGAGAGGAACCTCCTGGGACAGGGGACATGAAAGTATCTGAGCGTGTGTCAGACAGTATGTGGTGAATGTTTTGTTCTTCCTTTTATTTGTTCCTCAACAATTTTCTGAAGGTGTTTCACAGGCTCAGCGGCCATGACCCCTGCGTCATGTGCTCACAGGCACTGAGTCTCAATTGAGGGTTTTGGACGCAAGAGCCAGTCGGTGTTTCTTAGAACCGCCATCTGTTGCACCCGAGGAGGCCGACATGAGGCGGATGAGTCAGCCTTTGGCTTCAAGTAGTTGAGAAACCATGACTAACGATGACTAAACATAACCTACTTGAACAACATGGCGACGCCTCTTGTTTCTGTAGGTCAGGTCAAAGACAGGTGAGTGTTTGCAAATTCATGTGGTCCAGCCTAATGAAAACAGACATCCTCACTAACCCCTCTTGGGAGATGCGGAGGTCGGCAGGGCGTGCTGGTCTATAGTCCTGACGTCAGATCTGCGGGGCCCCTGTCCCCTCCTGGGTGTCTCCCTGGCTCCCGGCACCTTCTCTTGTTGTTCTAAGGAGTGCTGGTCTTCTCAAGCCACACTCCTCTCTGAAAATTCAGTGTCCTAGCCATTGCCATCGGTGGTTTGTCAGCCTATTTTTACATTCGAGAGCGTCATTAACTGCAATAACTGTTTCTGATTAACAAGTTGGGTCTTTTCATGACAATTTGATGTAGAACAAGATCACTGAACATGTATGTGTGATTAGTTTACTTTTCTCCCTCCAGTTTCCTACAATAGCTCTGCTCAGCTTCGGAGGATTTGTTCTCTGACTCCTATGTGCCTGCTACCCCCTGCGCCTCGTTGTTTTTAGCTGCTGGGACTTTTCATGTGACTTAAATTTTCTCTGCCGACTCAAGCTTCCTTCCCTCTGGTCCTCTTTCTCGTCGAGGCCCATGGAGAGTATCAGATTGTGCGTTCTCTACACTCTACCTTAATATCTTATACCTGGATCTAAACATCCTCCCAGGGTACAGCCATCTTCTAGAATTTTCCAGGCATACTGCTAGTGTTGCAGGGGGTTTGGCTGGCCCCTCGTTCCTGACACAAGACTCTTCTCATTATCAGTCTTAGGACGCCCCAGTCCTGCAGTGACAGGTCACAGGGTAACGTTCCCTCCAGTGTCCACACACTAACCGCGGTACACCTGTGGGGTGAGAATGCAAGACGCACTGTTCTGTCAAAAACAAGTGACATTCAAACGATGTGTGCAGATGCCGTCACTTGGTCAGTCCCAGCTAGGGCTCAAAAGTGCACTGACTTCTCGTCACCTAGGTAAGTAAAAACCATTATCAGATTTTCTATAAGAAACTAGGGTAGTGTTGTCCAGAGTTGCTGCTTCGCTGGTTTTTCTCAGTAACGTGAATGCTTCAGCCGACCAGTCCATTAAACATGTGGTTCTTTGACACCCTGCACCTCCACTGCTGCTTGCTTGAAATTAAGCATTGTTGTTCTGTTTCTTAATTCTTGACACTTCCAAAAATGCCAGACTCTCTCTTGGACAGAGCGAGGTTCCAATGTGACACCTTGAGACTTTACTAGCATTCACACATCTCAAACCTTCAACTGCCACCGTAAAGTGAAATGAGGATGTCTTGACATAATTGTAGCCTTTGGAAAGAGAGGAAAAATGGGTCTGGAAAGTAGCTGTCAAAAGGAGAGGAAAATGAGGGCGCTCACGTGACAGCTGAGGCCATCGTTACAGAGTCTGCAAATAGCACAGATGCTATTTCTGTCTCACTTCAAACATGCTTTGGCTTTCCTTGATTTAACGTCTCTGGTAAAACTGCCCAGTGCAAAGTGGGAGCCTGGCGGGTGGGGTGTGTTTTCCAGGCCTGCAGTCCAGGGAAATGGCTGAGGGGCGGGGGGGTCTCTTCCTGCCTGTCTTTCCAGTAAACGGCTTTGTCGCGTGTGTTCTTCACACTCGTGCTCCAGGGCTGTAGGAGTCTGACGCGATCTTTCATCCGCATTCATCCTTTGTTCCCATTCCTTCTTACGGGCTGTGGATGCAGACCTAGGGCCGTCCTGCATTGAGAAGCACATCCTGGTCCTGTACCCCTGCCCACTGCTCTCAGCTTTCCTTCTTGGATTTGTAAAGACGTCTGAGCACAGGGCCACATATCCCCCAGTCTAGGAAACATGGGCAGTATAGACACACCTGTCATCTGTCCTGGACGTTCCTTAGCCGTTGGCCTGGTCCCCCTGTCTGGCTGGGACCCATCACAGAGGAGGGAGCGCAGGAGGGTATGTGCCCACGGTGCAGGAGCACAGACCATGGCGCTGGGGACGCACGCCCATGCCAGATGCCTCCTCACTGCCTCTGCTCTGCCTGCTTTGTGTGGTCCGTGACACCTTTCTTTTGTGGGTGAGTGCTGGTCACATCCAGTGTGTTCACGACGGAGCCTGTGTGCGGCTGGGACCCAGGCACGCTTTGCCAGGGCGAGTGTTTGTTCCTGGCAGATCTCCCTCCTGGGGTTGGTCCTCTGGGTCTCCAAGACGTCCCCGCAGATGCATCCCTGAAGGGAGGGCAGCCTTAGCCAGTGCTCTGAGGATTTACCAATGGACAGCGCATAAAGACGTGGACCAGGCCGAGGGGAGCACTGGGGACCCCGACTATCCTCCCCTGCCGGAGGGAGACAGGACTGCCAGGCCTAGGAGGCCAGCCGGCCAGAGGAGGGCGGGGGGCCTGGGGGAGAGCGGCCCTAAGTGGAAAAGCAGAGCCCATCATGCTGTCCGCTGGCGGGGTCTGGGCAGGCAGGGACCAGAGCCCAGAGCGGGCCAGTGCACTGCCCAGGCCACTGCCCCCTTGTTGGCAGAGGGGACGCAGACAAATCCTGTCCTTGCTGATAAGGCGAGTCTGAGATCGCCCTCCTGCTGCGGAGAGCATCTCACTGTCTTCAGCTTGGGATGCCCCCCACCCCAGGGTCCGCTGTGACAGCGGACGCGTCGGCAAGAACACTCTGGCACTGCAGGGTGCTTTTCTTGATTCCATGCCCACCCCAAGTGGGTTACTGGAAACACCAGGCAGACTTTATAAGTACCACAGGCATGTCTGGTTTTCCAAGCTTCAGCAAAGAATTTTATTTTTCCGTGAAGAATATGAAACAGACTTAATAAAAATATAACAAAGCAACAGTCTCTTGATTCATTTGTGTGGTGATTTCTCCTTTTCTAAAACTGGCATTAATTTTTAAGCATAGTTAATTTTAAGCACTTCATGAGTAATTAATCTGCTAGAAACCAGGTCAAAAGTTTTTAATTTACAATTGGGAGAAATTTTGCTTACGTCCCTTTTGTGAAGACAGGGGTTCAGAGTACTTTGACTTTTCATAGCAATTAAAGAAGAACACTACAAATAAAATAAAAGTGAAAACAGTGTCAGATGTGGGTCTGTCACATCATTGGATATAAAAAGCTAAATACGACACAGAACAACCAGCCCAGAAACCTAACTGCCAAATCTGAGCCAGCTTTCTTCTGATGTGCTGAAAGTAAGAAATAAACAACAAACTGGGACACATATGATGTGCCACTGCCCTCCCAGGGATTAATCAGGCCGTGGCGTCCTGTGGCACAGGTAGACAAGCTGTGGACGTGATGGGGCTCACACAGACAGATCCCCTGGCCAGCAGTCTGGAGAGCTTGGGCAGGTTGATATCACCCCCTTTTCTATGCTTCAGCGGGCATTGTTCTATCAAATTGTAAAATAAAACCTCCCCACGTTAGAAAACATCAATACTTTACGTATCTGCACAAGGCAAAAATCCCTTCTCGTTGGTTTACAGCGTGTCCTTCTTTCTGAAGTTAAACTGGAGATTGCTAAGGGCGCGGGGCGGCCCTGGCCGTGGTGGGTCTGAGGGTGCAGGGTGTCGCGTGTGCGTAGAACAAAAATGGTGTCAGTACTCAAGGAGAACGGGGGATATGCCCTCAAAATGAATGTTATTGTATGGAGACATTAATCCACTAAAAAAGAAAAAGGATGAATGAAGTTTTAAATGATACAGGTAATAAATCCAAATTTCTTGATAGAAACATGCCAAGAGAGAAAAGCATCTGGAAAGAAATGTCCCAAAATGTGGCTGATTTTACTGTGGGTATTTTTTTAAGCATTTCTTTCTTAAATTTGCATTTTCTAAGTTTCCTGTAAGAGATATCCTTTCTTTTTTTTTTAAGAAAATATATTTTTAGAGTGCATAGAATTAATAATCCTGGGTGTAGCAAAAGGCTGACGTAAACACCCCACTGAAAAAGAACATTCATGCAGTTTAGTTCAAAACTTTTGAATGTGAAAGAAACACGGATATTAAAAATATTATTCTCAGTAAATTGTAATCCATTTATTCTTTGATTTGCATACATATCAGTTTATTTGTAGCCCAAACTATTTACAAAATATCTCACCGTGTGTGGACGCTAACACTCAAGAACACAGTGAAATTGTTACCAGGCCTGTGTTGCCACGATCAGACCCTCTGCTGAGCGTTTCACGGGCACCGTCCTGTTCCTCACTCACAGCCACAAGCCTGTGAAGCAGAGACTGTTACTTGCATTTCACAAGTGGGAAAGTCCACACAGACAGCGCCATGAGAACACGTTGAGTCATGTGACTAGAGTGACAGCTGCCATCAGAACCCGTGCATCCGACCCCAGAGCGCACGGCTTAGCCCCTGTCCTCCCAGCCACCTCTCGGTGCCACCACAGCAAAAATAGTTATGTGCCATGGAAATGGAAGAATTTACAGGTTATAAATGAGCTTTGAGCCGGTCGGCACTGTGTGAAAACGAAAGTTAACAATGATCACAAATTTCTACAGCGTGACTGACGTAAATGTGCTCTGAGGTCACAGCAGTGTGCGGGGCAGCCGGTCCAAAGCCCGGGGGACAGTGGGTCCACGCAGGCTGGGGAGGGGACAGACACCCACTGCTGATCAGACCTGAGTCACCACGAGACACAAGGGGCCTGTGCCCTCCCTGCTCACTGTCCTTTCTTTCAGCAGCTGGGAAGGGCTTTGTTTTGTTAGCCAATGCCCATAGGTTCTAGAGACAGTTGTTTTGAGAAACCTGCTGTCTCCAGAGTGTGTCTCTGCTTCTGCTGCTCTCAGGTACCTCTCAGCCTGTGGAAGAAACCACAGATGGGGACACGAGTGGGGTCCCGCGATGGCCTTCGTGAGCTCCTTGAACTCCTGTCTGGATGGTCACACTCCTGGGTCACTAAGGACAGCAGAGGAGGCACACAAGCTGAAACCAAGGGGCAACGTGCAATGAAAACCACTGGTGGAGGCCCGTGCATGCTTGGTGCTGAGACAGTCTGTGCCATGTCACCATGCTGGGACTTTGCAGCTGACATTAGGAAGAAAGATCACAGCCAACAGGGCTGTGCAGCCACACTCCCAGCTGTCCTGCTCAGCGGGGACGGGATGAGCTGTCTGAAGAAGGTGGGAAGGGGGAAGCCATCCACTGAGGTCCACGGGACAGGGACAGCTGTCATTCTTGCCTCATCAAGCTACACTCCACACCACAGGTTGGCATTGCCTGGCTAATTTAAGAGTCACAGGTGGCAGTGTCCCTCAAAGGGCCTGTGACAAAGAACATGAGAAAGATCTCGCCACCAACCTCTGTGGACCATCCTGTGGATGTGAGGTCCCCAAACTCCATCCCCTGAGATTGTGGGGGATTAGGGGACGAGAATGCACCCAAGCCAACATGCGAATGAAACAGGCAGCAGAGGCTGAAGGGGGCAGAGCGTGTAGTGGGGCGAAGACTGAGCGGGGAGCCGGGCAGCGGCTGGGGTGCCTCCTCTCCCGCTCCTGGGCCCCACGGGCACACAGGGTTTCGGCAGGACCTGGTCCCCTCTCAGCCCGGCCTCCCTGTCACCTGGCTGCTCCCTGGTGTCCCAGGCTTCCCACGGCCTCCTTCTCTGACAAGGACACCAGACATCTTGGGCTTAGACCCACCCTCCCTGAGAGGATTCTTGTGAGGGATAAGTTAGCGGATGCTGCAAACGTTTGAAAGCGGGACCTGGAATGGAGGAGCTTCCCAAGAAAGTTTTATTTTTAAATATTATTAACATGATGACTCACACATTTGTGAATTCCTATTCCAACTGAAGAAGGTGCCTCTGGATATTTTGTGTTTCCTGGCCTTCTTCCCAGAGTGATGGGATCGTGCTCAGGAGACCAGGTGGTTGCTGCTTCCAGAATGTTCCAGCCATCACCTCTCCTGGTAAGTATGGAGAACTCCCTAGTTTCTGATGCTGAGCGGAGCCTATCACTAACTCACAGTAGTAATAAAAATGGAAAAAAAAATATTGGTGTCCTGGGTGTGTGTATTGGAAAAAAGCCGATTTGCAAAGCCCTGTCGCACGCAAAGCTGGACTGCACAGGTGGACGTACTGTGTGTCCATCCATCACCCCCTTCCCCCCACCACCGCCCCAGCCACCCCATCTCCCTGAACCGCGGCAGTGCCTTTGTGCTCTGGGGCCTGAAAAGCAGGCGTCTCCGTTAGCAGATTGGAGTCCTGGCACTTTGTGCAAACGCTTTGTCAAAGTGACAGGAAAGACCCAGGTCTGACGACGCAGCTAGGGCTTTGGGAGCTGCCTTCCACCAGGGACCATGGTTCAGGGCATTTCCCAGGAAGAGAAAAGTGAAAGCCTAGAACGCGAACCATCCAGAAACCCCAGTCAGAGGAGACACGCAGGACAGCACCTCGGCTGGAGGGGCTTCGCGGGACACGGGGCCCAGCCCTTGGCCAAGGAGGCAGCTTCCTCGCTGCTCTGGATGAAGCCTCCTGCCAGCCTCTCGTTCAGGGGAAGGAGGGAAGCCACGCGGCTTCTGCCAGCTCCACGTGGAACTTCAGAGAAGCTTGGCCGACTGTGGATGAACACTGGACCTGACTCCCCACGCGGCCTCTCCTTCCCACCTGTCAGACACACGTGCAGTGCAGCCAGGACATCTGGTGACAAACCACCCGGCCAGCTGGACCACAGGGTGGCTGGTGCTTCTCACACAGAGCGCCCACAGGTGTCGTTCGCACGAGGGTCACAGGTCACATCCACGTGTCCTGCCTTGTGCGTCCGTCTGTCCGGTCGCCTGTCTCACAGCTTTCCTCCTGGCTGAGAACCCTCCAGGTACGTGTCAAAATGCAGCCCTGCCTCAGCCGGGCCTCCCCTGTGGACAGTTTCACACAGTGGTGTCCGAAATGCGCGCGCTGCTCCAGAGACACAAAGGTAAATGACACGTCTGTTAATCAAGAGTTTCCTTAAATGTATCTTTCTCCGAGAATCCACGCTGTACCCTACCCTACCTCATAGAAGAAAAAGAATCATTTTTGAGGTAACAGAAGAGCTTAGACAGAGTATTTTATAATAAAACTCGGTTTTACTTTTGTGATCTGTGTGTTATTAGGCTTGACATTTTTGTGTGTGCAGAGGAGTGACTACTTGGAATATATAAGTCGGGTGCCAAGTCATTATTTCCTGCACTGAATTAAATGAATTGCCCATTTTGAGTCATCTGCGCTCTGTGGTTTATACTGGGACGTGTTTATCCAGCTGCTGCTCATAATGGCGTCATCTCGACATACCACCCTAAATGCATCTTGCAACCAAAACGCAAACCTGAATTCCTTCTCTTACATAACCCAAGCTAAGAATTCCAGATGTGGCTAAGGCCCCTCGTCGGCTGCCTCTGGGAGAAGGAGCCCATTGTCCTGGGCCTGACCCCGCGGCTGGGGGCCTCAGAGCGGCCGGCGTCTCCTGACCCAAGAAGACGGCCTGCGCAAGGACAGCCCTTCAGCCGGTCCCCACCACTCAGGGTCCCCCACCCCCTGGCGTCTTGCTTCCAGAGTCTGGATCTGCCTCAGCACCCCACAAGTGCCAGCCGGTTCCTGGAATAGGTCTCTATGTGTACTTCTCCTGCTGGACATGGACTGGGGAACCATTCAATTTAATCCAACTCTGCAAAGATTTACTGAGCGCCTACTGGGCCAGAGGCTGCCCAACGCTGAGTGTCATGGGGTCAGTGTCACAGCTTTGTCCTCAAGGCTGGCGGGAGGGACAGGTGACCACGGCGGGCGACAGCGCCCTTAGAGCACGTCGCGGGTAAGGGGACCGATTCCCCAGCAGGGCCACAGGTTGTCTGACAGGATAAGGGCTACGGCACAGTGGGAGCATATGGGGCGGCAGTCACGGGCACACAGGCAGTGTGGGCCGCGTCCCTGAGACTCTAATTACTCAGTAATGTCGGGGGAAACAGGACAGTGACCCGCAAGGGCCAGGCTGCAGTGCTGGACACTCCCCACAACAGAGGGGTCTGCAGGGAGTGGCACCTGCACTGTAGGTTGACGTGTCTGGTGGAGGGCGGTGGCCGGGCGCGCTGCTCCTGTCACCAGCCCTCCGAGGCCTTCCCACCACCTGCAGCAGGCGAGGCGAGCTTGTGGGTGGATGCTGGGCACGTGGCTGTAAGTGACACTACAGCAGGAGAGTTTGCAGTTTCCCAGGCCGTCAGGCCAGAATAAAAAGTAGTAAAGGAAAAAAAAAAGGAAAATTTGCTATTTTTAGAGGAACGTCTAATGCGTATCTGTGCATGTTTTCTCTGCACAGATGTTTTCTCTGTGACGTGTGGGCCTGCTCTCTCAGCCACCTGCTTCTCCACAAGTCACGAGGTCCACGCAGACGTGTGAGAGGGTGTTTGGAAGTGTAATCTGTAAGGTGAGCAGGCAGAAGCAAGGGAAAAGTGCTGTTGGCCCAGCACTGAGTTCATACCTGAGCAAACACCTGACATAAAACGTCCCGAAGACAGTAACCCTGGGTGCTGAGCGTCACAGAGAGAAAGGAGTAGGACCCCTTCCCGTCCTGAGGCCAGCGAGGGAGAGCCTGTCGTCTTTGGCGCCTGGACACAGCCCCACCCTCCCTTTGCCTGTGCGTGTCCTTGCTCCTGTGGGAGGGGTACCGGGCTTCAAGGGGGCTGAGAAGAAATGGGAGCTTTTCTTCACCAAACAAACAGCATGTCAACTAGGACGAGCTTTTGAAAGTGTGTTTGGGGAGGACTTGGCCCCCAGTCACCGATACGAGCTTTAAATATTAGAACAGAACACAGAGTGGAAGCTTCCCCCCCCACACCTGGGCCTGTAAGAATGGGGGAGTCGAACTGGGGCAGCCAGTGGCTCCAGGGGACAGGGCCAAGCCAAGCCCCTCCAGATTCCCGCTCTCCTGAGTGTGGCCTCAGACGCTGCTGCCTTCAGCTTCCCAACTAAATCCATGTGATTTTTTCAATTCAAACTTGGTAAGGCAAGAAAAAAGCCATTCGTAATTCCTATCATTTTGAGATTTCACACAGATGTCAGAAGGTTTTCCTTTACAATTTAAACATGTGCCCTCTTCCCTTCCCCCACCCGACACCCCCAGCCGCTGCGACCTCTGGGGCGTCCCCCTGGTGGCAGCCAGGCAGGGCTGACACCTCCTGTCCCCTCAGAGTCCCACTGCCAATAACTGCAGGTTTCCATGGAAACATCAGCTAAAGTTTTAGACGTTCATTTCTTAAACTCTATCCAGGAAGTTTCATACAAATGATGATCTTTAAACATTAGGAAAATAAATGGCACACACCAAAACATTCAGTTTTGGGGTCACAGCAATCATAAAGTCTGATTAAAGTGTCCTGTTAGCTTCTGTTTCAGTCATTTTGTGATCTTTCCCAAATCTTTGGGAAAACAGGAGAATGCCATTTGGCTGCTGCTGACGATTCAGATTGTCTGAGCATTTGTCTTGCTGTTATAGAAAGCTTAGACATGCAACTTTAACTGTATTTTCCCCATAACTACACAAGAACTATATTTGTTGTAAACAGTGGGTTACTTAACCAGTTTTGCAATGTCACATAAAGTTACTACCCAGCGATAAATAACCTCTAACCTGTTAATAAGTGCATCTGTAGATGGATTTCTCCATTTCTGTAGGCAGTTTTAAATGACATGTATAGTACATTTTTAACTTATTTGCTTTGAAAACACAGCCCACCTCTTAAGGCTGAACACAAAATTACAGAGCTTAAAGTTACTGCGTCAAGTCAAACCCTCGTGGAGCTCCGTGAGGACCCCTCCCCACTCAGGGAGCTTCTAGCCTGATTTTATGGCAATAGGGGCTCCTGCCTCTTTCTAATCCCCGCCCCCACCTGCCTGAGCATCCTGTACGATGGGGTGAGTTTTGTTCATTCTGCCTCAGCGCTTTGTATAAGTGACATCTTAAAATGTGTCCTGTGATGTCCGGTATTTTAGCGCATCATCGTATGTGTGGGATTAATTCGTATTGTCTTGCATGCACTTGTCGTTCATTCCCTGGAAGCGACCTAGAGCATAACCCATATAAATGGACAGCGATGCACTGGCCCATTCTGTGGCAGGTGCCCTTTTGTTGTCACGGGCCAGGCTGCTGGCAGCTCTCCCGTGTCGGCTGACATGCACGAGCCTGCAAAGCTCCCTGGGCTGCCTGCCCAGGGCCATCGCGGGGCTGGGGACAAACGTCCCCAGTAACAGGACAGCACCTCATCAATCTTGTACAGCGACGCTGACAAGCTGCTCCCACCGAGGCGAAGGACACGTGCCCAAGTTGTCATCATTGGGAGTGTCCTTGAGGTTAACCTTTCCCTCAGTGTCTGTAACTTTACCTCCTCTCTCCATCTGGGTCTGTAACCTTATCTCCTCCTCCATCTGAGTCTATAATCTTATCTCCTCCTCCATCTGAGTCTATAACCTTATCTCCTCCTCCATCTGAGTCTATAATCTTATCTCCTCCTCCATCTGAGTCTGTAATCTTATCTCATCTCTCCATCTGGGTCTGTAATCTTATCTCCTCCTCCATCTGAGTCTAGAATCTTATCTCCTCTCTCCATCTGAGTCTAGAACCTTATCTCCTCCTCCATCTGAGTCTATAACCTTATCTCCTCCTCCATCTGAGTCTGTAATCTTATCTCCTCCTCCATCTGAGTCTATAACCTTATCTCCTCCTCCATCTGAGTCTATAATCTTATCTCCTCCTCCATCTGAGTCTGTAATCTTATCTCCTCCTCCATCTGAGTCTAGAATCTTATCTCCTCTCTCCATCTGAGTCTAGAACCTTATCTCCTCCTCCATCTGAGTCTATAACCTTATCTCCTCCTCCATCTGAGTCTATAATCTTATCTCCTCCTCCATCTGGGTCTGTAATCTTATCTCCTCCTCCATCTGAGTCTAGAATCTTATCTCCTCTCTCCATCTGAGTCTAGAACCTTATCTCCTCCTCCATCTGAGTCTATAACCTTATCTCCTCCTCCATCTGAGTCTGTAATCTTATCTCCTCCTCCATCTGAGTCTATAACCTTATCTCCTCCTCCATCTGAGTCTATAACCTTATCTCCTCCTCCATCTGAGTCTGTAATCTTATCTCCTCCTCCATCTGAGTCTATAACCTTATCTCCTCCTCCATCTGAGTCTATAATCTTATCTCCTCCTCCATCTGAGTCTGTAATCTTATCTCATCTCTCCATCTGGGTCTGTAATCTTATCTCCTCCTCCATCTGAGTCTAGAATCTTATCTCCTCTCTCCATCTGAGTCTAGAACCTTACCTCCTCTCTCCATCTGAGTCTAGAATCTTATCTCCTCCTCCATCTGAGTCTATAATCTTATCTCCTCCTCCATCTGAGTCTGTAATCTTATCTCCTCCTCCATCTGAGTCTAGAATCTTATCTCCTCTCTCCATCTGAGTCTAGAACCTTACCTCCTCTCTCCATCTGAGTCTAGAATCTTATCTCCTCTCTCCATCTGAGTCTATAACCTTATCTCCTCCTCCATCTGAGTCTGTAATCTTATCTCATCTCTCCATCTGGGTCTGTAATCTTATCTCCTCCTCCATCTGAGTCTAGAATCTTATCTCCTCTCTCCATCTGAGTCTATAACCTTATCTCCTCCTCCATCTGAGTCTATAACCTTATCTCCTCCTCCATCTGAGTCTATAATCTTATCTCCTCCTCCATCTGAGTCTGTAATCTTATCTCATCTCTCCATCTGGGTCTGTAATCTTATCTCCTCCTCCATCTGAGTCTAGAATCTTATCTCCTCTCTCCATCTG
This sequence comes from Rhinolophus ferrumequinum, assembly GCF_004115265.2. Taxonomy (NCBI): domain Eukaryota; kingdom Metazoa; phylum Chordata; class Mammalia; order Chiroptera; family Rhinolophidae; genus Rhinolophus; species Rhinolophus ferrumequinum. The sequence goes on from NW_022680354.1 coordinate 2,188,574, forward strand.
AGTCTAGAACCTTACCTCCTCTCTCCATCTGAGTCTAGAATCTTATCTCCTCCTCCATCTGAGTCTATAATCTTATCTCCTCCTCCATCTGAGTCTGTAATCTTATCTCCTCCTCCATCTGAGTCTAGAATCTTATCTCCTCTCTCCATCTGAGTCTAGAACCTTACCTCCTCTCTCCATCTGAGTCTAGAATCTTATCTCCTCTCTCCATCTGAGTCTATAACCTTATCTCCTCCTCCATCTGAGTCTGTAATCTTATCTCATCTCTCCATCTGGGTCTGTAATCTTATCTCCTCCTCCATCTGAGTCTAGAATCTTATCTCCTCTCTCCATCTGAGTCTAGAACCTTACCTCCTCTCTCCATCTGAGTCTAGAATCTTATCTCCTCTCTCCATCTGAGTCTATAATCTTACCTCCTCTCTCCATCTGAGTCTGTAATCTTATCTCATCTCTCCATCTGAGTCTATAACCTTATCTCCTCCTCCATCTGAGTCTATAACCTTATCTCCTCCTCCATCTGGTCTATAATCTTACCTCCTCTCTCCATCTGAGTCTGTAATCTTATCTCCTCTCTCCATCTGAGTCTAGAATCTTATCTCCTCCTCCATCTGAGTCTGTAATCTTATCTCATCTCTCCATCAGTGTTTGTTTGTGGGATTTTGGCGTTTTGCTGACTGCTGTTATGGGACTCGCCTTTTCTTGTATTTATTGGCCATTTAGACTTCGTCTTTTGTGAGAGGCCAGATCGATTTGTTGACCATGTTTTCTACTGGGTTTTTTATTGTTATTGCCTTGTAAGATTTCTTCATATACTCTGAACACAAATAAAGCATGTAATTTTTATAGCTATTGTTAATATTCTGTCCGACACGGTGGCTGGACTTCTCTGTGACCTCTTTGTTTGAACTGAAACTTACATTTAATAGAGTTTCATTTACCTGTCTCAATGGTTAGCACTTTTGTGTCTTGTCTAAAAAATGTCTCCTCTACTCTGAGACCATGCAAGAGTCTCCTATGTTGTCTTTTGAAAGCCTCTTTGTTTTGCCTTTCCCATTTCGGTCTGTGATACACCTGGAATTGAATTCAGTAAGTGAAGTGAGGGTGAATGTTCTCTTTTTCTCCCAGATGGACACACAGTCCTCCCAGTGACATTTATGAACGTGACCGTTTTCCTGACTGTCCTGTGACTTTGTCAGGCAGCCAGTACCCATATGTGTGGCGGTGAGTTTCCAGGTCTCGTATTTGGTTCCACTGGCCTAGTTAACTATCCAAGCCGCCTTTGCTGTGGTCGTCTTATAAAAATTTCTGATAGACAAATAACAGATTTCCCATCTTGTTATTGTCCCCTTGTACTTCCATGCAAGTCTTAGAGTGAAACTGTCAATTCAGACTCACACACACACACACACACACACACACACACACACACACTGGATATGACAGAACACTGAAATTATAGATCAGCTGAAGGAGAATCCATACTCTTACAAGCACGTCTTGCAACCCATGTGGTGTGCCTTTCCGGTAGTTAGGTATCTTTACTTACACAATCCACTTTTATATATTTCTACATCAAATGTCTTTCACATCTTTTTAAAAATATAATGTTATTAATAGAATAAAGTATTTAATTTTTATCTTCTTGGAACTGGCATGAAATGTATAATACATGGACTTCATAAATTTTGTCTTTATATTCAGCTGTATTGTTTTTATTCCCTCTTTATGCACTCTTTTTGGTTATCAATATATTGGGGATATTTCCATGTCACAAAATATTCTTCTGAAATTTCATGGTTCAACCATAATTTATTTGACCAATGATCTACTCTGGGAATGTTGGATGTTTCTAATAATTATGCAAATTCAAAGGATAAATTCATTGAATTACAATTGCTGTGTTATAAACTTTTGATACGTATCACTCTCAAGTTTATACTCATTCTGGTCTGACAGGTAAGGAGCTCACAAGCCACCACTCCACCCTGACAACAAATAAAGGGATGAACAAACTGGAAAATGAACAGCTCTCCTAAAATCTGTAAGAGAGAGGGGGGTCACTGGGCAAACTGTCACTCGCTAATTGGAAGGACCCACAGGGCCGTGCAGACACCTGTGATTTGCCGGAGCAGAACCGCTGTGCCACACTGTGCTGGGGTGAGGACACCTGGACTGCAATCCACCAATTGCTGGAGACTCCACGTGGACAAAACTGAGAGTTAAAATTTCCAGGGGACCCAGTCAGAGGGGCCCCCATGCTTTTCTGAGATTTATATCCAGGAGCTCAGCCAGGTTCTCACGGCAAATATTGGAGAGAAATCCCCAAGTGCTTCTGGTTGGGTGAGGGAAAAGGACCATCTAGAAATACACTAGAGGTCTATTCTTCTTAACAAGGCCAATCTCAGGGACACCAGTGAACCAGACGTTGGCCTGCTGGGGTTCATCAGAGCCTAGCTGACCAGGGACAAGGGGAGTGCCCAACACCAGCCCATGCTAGCCGTCTGTCCCTCTGAAGCGGGAAGGAAAAGCTGAGAAGTGCTTGTGACGTTTCCAGTCAGAGCTCAAGCCTGCAGACCACTTCCCCTCCCCCACACCTCCCTGAATATCACTAATGGCCTACTGACAGCATTTCCTTTCACCAGACTAGCCACATCCACATTTGAACAAAAAATGCCAAGACATACCAGGCAGCAAAGAGCTGAGTGTGGACAGACAGCACCAGCATTAGAAGCAGGCTCGGGTACGACAGGGCTGTCAGAGCTATCATCGCAGGAACTCAAAATCGCGAGACTGGGACGCTCGGGGTCCGAAAGATAACACAGCATGCAAGACCGATGCACAAGGGAAGCAGAGATGACAGCTCTGGAAGAACCCACAAACGTGCCGGAGATCAACAGCAACACACAAGAAGGAAGCACAGCTGTGATAGCCTCCTGGTAGCTGGACACGGTCAGGAAGGAACCTCTAAGCTGGAGGATATCTCTCTCAACAGAACCCTCCAGCATCGAAAAGCACAAAGCGAGACAGAACAGAATACCCATGCATGTGACAGGAATACGAGGAGATGAAAAAGAGGAAGGAACAGGACAAATGTTTGCAATAAGAATGACTGATAATTTCCCCCAAATTAACATCAGACACCAAAGCACAGACCCAGGAAGCTCAGATAACTCCAAGCAGGATGAATGCCAAAGAAAAATTCCCCAACTTATATCACCTTGTATTTCCTCCCGGCACATTTATGTGATTTAATTTTGCAGTAAAATCTGAAACTATTTGAAATGCAATTATGTATAGTATAACTATTTTTAGCCAAAGTTTGGTGAGTCTCCCCAAAAGTAGCCCAATCTCTCTCTGTTCTTTTTGGTGTTAACCTTGGTAAAATCAGTGTCTAGTATTTGTTTATACCCGTTCCTGGATTGTTTTATTCGCCTCACGTGTGCCCCTGTACCACAATCCTTCAATTGTACAGTGTTGTAATATGTTATACTATCAAAATTAAATAAGCCAATGCTTTCATTCTAACTCCTCTTTTGACGTGTTATTTTCCATTGTCATCAATTATATACTGATTTTTGGTCAAATAGTTTCACCGCTCCAGGCTTCAGTTTCCATATTTATGTAACAAAAGAACTAAAATCAAGCATCTCTAAGTTTTCTCTCAAATTATTATTATTCTTCTCTTTTTAATCTATTAAGTTTCTACCTAGGAAATACATTTTAAATAAATGTATTTTATTACTTTTTCTTTTAATTGACATGGAAGAGGAGATATGCCGTGGGGACTCTGCAGCTTGGGGGCCTGGGACACAGCCAGCCAGTCTCCACATGAGGCTTTGCTGGGAAAGTTCCCAGTTAAAGAGGAGAAGAAAATCACGGATGATGGAGAACATCTAATTTAAGCTTCCTTCAACCAAATATTTTGCCTGTGTGTCATATATTTAAGAAACACATCTTGAAATGAATTTTTTTAATTCTTAATTTTCTTCTAAAGTACTACCAAATATTTCAACTAGTCCCAGTTGAAAGATGTGTGCAGATTTTAAATAATCAGCACACCCACCTGGATTGCAGAGGTTGGCAGCGGGTTTATAAAGGACCCGTTTGAAAGACTGTGAAGTCATTCTCCACGTCCGTGGGGTCACCCTATATGTGGGGTCTTTCACCAGATCGAAATTTTCCTTTCTGGAGTTTGGAACACAAGCTACTGTGCTAGAGGAGATGTGGATTTTAGACTTTTTAGTTTCTTGAAAGATTTAAACTGGGGATAAAAAGTCCTTGGCGTTCTGGCAGGCATTTATCAGGATTAAAGCAATCCAGATGGGTCTGATTCATACTCAAGACGTGGATCCCGGGTTCAAACTGCAGATGTCCGGGGGGAAAGGCTCATTTTTCTTCTAGTTTATGATGTCTTAAATTTATTGAAGAACAAACTTTAAAATCATTTCATTTTAAGTGGAATTCAACTTCTGGGGCAGCAAGTGGAGAAATGTGGGAATGCCAGAGTTTGTGACCTCGTGTCCAATGGGTAGGGAGCCGGGTCAGTTGGCCGGGAGCAGCGGGAGCCTCAGGAGGCCCTGCCCTCGTCTCCATCACCTCCCACGTTTCTCAGTTAACTCTTGGAAGAGAAAACCTGCTCAGCTTACATAAATACAGTGGGGAATGTGTCTGCATTTGATTTGGGGGACTGACAATGCACTGTGATGATGAGATTATTTTGGTAGAATATCGAGAATGTGAAATACATTATCCCATTTCATGATGGGTATTTGATCTCGTGCTCTTGTGTCGCCCTACAGACTGCATGTACCTCTAGTGCGGCAGTTTATAAAAGTCATTCTCCCTACCCAGTCCTCCCTTCTCTACCTTGCTTTGGAAGTGCCAGACCAGCCTCTCATTCTCTGTGCTTCTGCCTGCTCTCCCCTTTCTCTTGGACATGTGTCAGGTCCCATTAAAGCCCCTGGGCTTCTAACTCCCACTTAGCATCTGTTTCCTGGGGGACCCAGATGGAGACCAAAAAAGATCTAGACCAAACAATGAATCTTTTCTTAGCTGAATCCTCAGCATTAAACACTTTTTCCTGAATTTGATATTAAGTGTTAAACACTACAAAACTGTTTGCTCACCAAACACTGAGATTAGCCACACTGTATGTCTTTTATTTTTAGCAATTTTTCTATTTCAAAGTCTTGTTTAAGGTATTAATCCAAAATCTTTGGCCACTTTAATTTTTGAAGACTTCATTTTTTTGGAGCAGTTTAGGTTTACAACAGAATTGAGAAGGCTGGCCATGGATTTCCCACACACCCCTGCACACACGGCTGCACAGCTGGCCCCATCATCAGCACCCTGCATTAGAGTGACACATTTTTTGTCAGGATAAATCTATATAGACAAGTCACTATTACCCAAAGGGCGTAGTTGGCATGAAGTTTCCTTCAGTACTGTACATTCTGAGGGTTCAGACAAATGTGTAATGACATGTACCCATCATTACAGTGTCGCATGGAGAATCTCCACTTCCGGAAATATCCTCTGAGCTCTACTTAGCCACCCCTCCCCACAGGCCCTGGTGACCACTGATGTTTTTCCTGTCTCCATAATTGTTCCTTTTCCAGATGCCAAAGAGTTAGAATCGTGTGTAGCCATTTCAGATGGGCTTATTTCACTTAGTCATATGCAGTTAAGTTTTCCCATGTCTTTTCATGGCGTGAGAACTCCCTTTTAGTGGTGAATAATATTCCATTGTCTGGATGTCTCACAGGTTACTTATCCATTCACCGACCAAAGGGCATCTTGGTTGCTTCCAAGATTTGGCAACTATGACTAAAGCTACTATAAACATCTGTGTGCAGGTTTTTGTGTGGACGTAAGTTTTCCAGTCCTTTGGGGAAATACCAAGGAGTCCAACTGCTGGAGTGCACCGTAAAATATGCTGAGTTTTGTAAGAAACCATCAAATTGTCTTCCAAAGTGGTATAACATTTTGCAATCCCACCAGCAAGGTCTGAGGTTTTTTATGGGTCCATGTCCTCACTAGCATTTGGTGTTGTCAGTGTTCAGGATTTTTGCCATTTGAATAGTGTGTAATGTTATCTCGTTATTTTAATTTGCATTTCCCTGATGATGTATGACGTGAAGCATCTTTTTATATACTTATTTGCCATCCACATATCTTCTTTGGTAAGAAGTCTGTTAAGGTTTTGACCCATTTTTTAATCAGGTTACTTTTTTTGTTTGTTTGTTTGTTTGTTTTTGTTTTTTTGTTGTTGTTTTAAGAGTTCTATGTAAATTTTGGATAATAGTTCATTATCAGATGTGTCTTTACAGATATTTTTTCCTAGTCTGTGGATTATCTTTAGCTCTCCTGATATTGTCTTTCTCAAGCAGAAGCTTTTGATTGTTTTTTGTTTGTTTGTTGCTGTTGTTTTTTTATTGAGGTATAATTAATATATAACATAGCATTATTTTAAGGTGTAAAACATAAATGATTTGATATTCGTATACATTGCAAAGTGATCACCACAAAAAGTCTAGTTAATATCTGTCACCAAACATAGACTTTTGTAATTTTACTGAAGTCCAGCTTATTAATGATTTCTTTCATGGATCCAGCCTTTGGTGTTTCATCTCAAAGGCACCGCCAAGCCCAAGGTCATCTGGGTTTTCACCTGTTATCTCCCAGGAATTTTATAGTTTTATGTTTTACATTTAGGTCTATGGTCCATTTTGAGTTAATTTTTGTGAATAGTGTAAGATCTGTGTTTACATTCTTTGTCTTGCTTGTGAATGTCCACTTGTCCCAGCAGCATTTGTTGAAAAGACTATCTTTTCTCCATTTTATTTCCTTTGTTCCTTTGTCAAAGATAAATCAACTCTCTGTGGGTCTATTTCTAGGCTCTCTGTTCTGTTCCACTGATCTATTTGTCTATGATTTCACCAATACCACACTGTTCTTAATCTCTGTAGCTTTATAGTTAGCCGTAAAATCAGGTGGTGTCAATACTCTGACTTTGTTCTCCTTCAAATTGTGTTGGCTATTCTGGGTCTGTTCTCTCTACATATAGACTTGAGAATCATTTCATTGATATCCACAAAATAATTTGCTAGGATTTTGGTTGGTATTGTTCTGAATCTATACATCAAGATAGAAAGAAGTGGCATATTGACAATATTGAATTTTCCTATCCATGAACATTGAATAGTTCTCCATTTCTTTCATTTTTTGTTTGTTTGTTTATTTGTTTCCTTCATCAGAGCTTTGTAGTTTTTTTTTTATATATAGATCTTGTACATAATTTGTTAGATTTATACCTAAGTACTTAATTTTTCTGGGGGTACTAATGTAAATAGTATTGTTTTTTAATATCAAATTCCATTTGCCCATTGTTGGCATATCGGAAAGCAATCAACTTTCATATGTTAACTTTGTACGCTACAACCTTATTATAATTGCATATTAGTTCCAGGAGGGTTTTGTTGTTGTTGTTCATTTCTTTATTTGCTTTTGTCAGTTCCTTTGGATTTCCTCATAGATCATGTCCTCCAACAACAAAGACAGTTTTTTGTGTGTGTGGTTTTTTTTTTAATTTTCATTTCTTATTTTCTTTTCTTTTCTTGACTTATTAGCATTAGTGTTGAAAAGGAGTGATGAGAGGGGCCATCCTGGATCTTAATGGGAAAAGTTCCAGTTTCTCACCATTAAGCATGATGTTAGCTGTTAAGGTTTTTACTGATGGCATTTATCAAGTTGAGGAAGTTCTTCTCTAATTCTACCATGTTTCACCAAAAATAAGACCTAGCCAGACCATCAGCTTTAATGTATCTTTTGGAGTAAAAATTAATATAAGACCCAGTATTATATTATATTATATTATATTATATTATATTATATTATACCCAGTATTATATTATATTATACCCGGTATTACATTATATTATATTATATTATATTATATTATATTATATTATATTAGACCCAGTCTTATATTATAGTAAAATAAGAATAAGACCAGGTCATATATTAATTTTTGCTCCAAAAGATGCATTAGAGCTGATGGTCCGGCTAGGTCTTATTTTGGGGGAAACATGGTAGTTTACCAAGGGTTTTCATCATGAATGGGCATTAGATCTTGTCAAATGCTCCTTCTGCCTCTGTTAATATGATCATGTGATTTGTTTGCTGACGAGATGACTTGTGCTAATGAATTTCAAGTGTTGCACCACGCTTTCATATCTTGGATAAATTCCACTTGATGGTGATATATAATTATTTTTATACATTGTTGGATTCAATTTGCTAGTATTTTGTTCAGGGTTTTTGTATCTAAGAGATAGTGGTCTGTGGTTTTCTTTCCCTGTAATGTCTTTGTCTGGTTTTGGTGCTAGGGTGAAGCTGGCCTCAGGAGTTAGGAAATATTCTCTCTGCTTCTACATGTGAAAGAGATTGTAGAACTTGGTATAATATCTTCTTTAAATGTGTGGCAATTTAATTGATTTTTTTTGAATTATTAAAATAACCTAGAATTATTTGCTTGCCAATTTGAAGAACCATTAAGTAACTCAAAGTTTTGTAGCACAGAGGGTCAGCGTGGAGCCAGGGCCTCGAGCTCAGGGTCTTTCTTAAAGGCATGTAATAGAATGGAGACTGCTGGGAAAGGGGAAAAATAAAAATCTTGTATTTTAGTGCTCATTTGATCTGAATAGTAAGGTTCACATTCTGGTAGAAAAAAATATTTCTAAACTTGTATCCTTTTATTGTTTAAAAGGAGGTTCCCATATATTTTGAAAAATCTGCTTCCTATAGCAATATGTTGATTACCCTCCTAACTTTTAAGAATCCCATTACTGTTTAAGATGAAAACTATGTAATGACTCATGTCATTTGATAATATTATTGATTTTTGAATGTTGACTTCAGAGAATATTTGATTGTGTTTTTGGAAAAGAAAACTCATATATTTCAGGACAATTCTTATTTCTTTTTCTACATCTTTTTTCTTGGCTGAACTCACAACCTTAAAAAGTAATACTTACATGCCTGTGGTTACCCTTAATGCAGGATTTTTCATATAAATCTACTTTAACCTACTCCTCTAAATTTTGTTTCCACTTGACTTTTCCAAACCTTTCTTTCATATGCAGCCACTCTCTCCATTTCACACTTTTCTAAATTGTGGTTCCATTATTTAAATTGGGTCATGGTTACTTAGTTAAAGACTCATTTATGTAAAACACAGTTACCAAAAATAAATATTTCAGGGAACAGAAAGACTTCAACTCACACTCTTTCCCCAATGTCTATAAAATTTTTAGGCTCTATCATTTTTATAACTAACATACTTTACTCCAAAATATCTTCCAGATAGTTTCTTCATTAAACTTTTACTCGCAGTTATTCCATGTCAACTTCTGCTTCCAAAACTTCATGCTAAGTTTATAATTTTTCCTCATGCAACCTCAACCCAGTGTAGGTGAGTTGTAAAAGCAGATATTTGATTTGATTTGTTTCGGTCAGTAACAGTTTCTCAGACATTGAAACTACATATGAACTGTCTCTGCATTTTGGTATTTTCAATAAGATGAGCTATTTATTAGTCAGGAAATCCCCAAGATAATCATATTTTTGATGCTGTGTATTTAAGAAAAATATGTATTTGCATTATCTCTAGGGCATGTAATGGAAGAAACAACAAATATTTAAAGTATTGCTCATCTCGCTGCTGTTTCTATCATCCAAAAGTTCTGGGTTAGTGCTCAGGCGTGTAGAAAATCATTTAAGATTACTTCGTAAATGTTTGCATTCTACCTGATTACGTGCATGCTGTGAGGGAACTACAGGTGGGAGGGGAGCGCATGACGCCTGGGTAGCGCTAGGCTTCAACGGGTGTGATGCATTAGAAAGGAGCCAGGTTTTGTTGTTTTGTTTTTAAGGAAACTAACTGATATGTGTCCAATGGAATTTATTTGAGTACATGCTGTGTGCATGACTCAGTCCTATGTCGTAAGTTCCCAATATTTAGTTTCATGCAGTGAAATTTTTTTTCAATGCTGAATAAATGATATAGTAGGATAGCATCATCTAATGTCGTCAGATATGTGCCCGCACACTGACGTGTGTGGAGACCAGATAATCTCTGTAGTTTTCAGGTTGTCAGGATACTCGGAAGCCGAGTGCTTAACTATTATTTGCCATATGGACACATGAATGAATGAAGAAAGTGATCAATTAATGTATTAAAAATATTGTTTGTAAATGACGCTAATGAAGAGTCTCGTGCAGAAAGAATATTGTGCATATTACAAGTCTCTGGGGGCATTATGTGGTGGATTGTGGTCATCAGGTGGGGTCTGATAAGACGGGTTCAGAATTAGTCTGTGTGGTCTAGAGCAACTCATTTAACTCTTCATCCCTAAGTATCTTTAATTTATAAAGAAGGATATCTGCTTCACCCACATGACAGGGCTTTTAAGAGAATCAAACTGCAAAATACGTTTGTATGGAAGAGAAAATGTTTTGCAAACTTTAAAGTGCTAGGAAATCTATGAAGCTTTTTATTGATTAAAAACAAAGTGGAACAAAAAAACCTCAAGACATCTCCCCTACTTTGGTTAAATTAAAAAAAAAAAAAATGTTTGGGTGGTTTCTGGAACAGCCCCAAGACGTTTGTTTTCAGAGAAGCAAATGGATTGACCCTCTATGGATCTAAATTTCGCTTTATCAAGGACCCCGGAAGTCCACGCTCCATTTTATAAGACAGCTTTCCCACAGAACAAAAGACCAGAGCTTATAGTGGAGCTGCAGGAATTATTTGCTTGGCATAAACAGCCAAAATGTCACTGCCACACTGACTTCATTTAGACCTGCTCCTACGAGTATGCCCTGTCAGAGAAATCCAGAAAAATCACTAAGTTTCCCAGAGCAAAGACAGAGGGGAAAAAGGATTCAGACAAAAAGAGGAAAATGTGCTTCTTGATGAAGTTTTCCTCTCTGTGGGTCATCTTACAAAGAGGCCACCTCGCAAAAGTTGGTGCCTCGTTGGCAGATTGTACAAGAGTAATGATCAGACTCTAAGGACAGACAGAGTGTGATCCAAATGGCCCGTACGAGTTCCCACCAGACATGCCGCCTGCATTCTACTTGCCTAAATTCAGCACTTTTCTACCCGAATCACCTTTTTGCATGTGAAACAGGCAAAGGGCCCTAAAATAGTTGCACAGTGCCCATCAGGTTCTCAGCTCTTACCACTTACGTGAGTAAGTACTTTTTTAAATCAATACTGTCTTTTTAATGTGCACCTAGTTCATGCAGGTAGGAGTGTGTTAGCACTGGGAGTGGGAGCTGATTCATGTCTGCTTGTAGGGTAGGGAGTGTTTTGTTTGTTTTAATTATTTGGACATCCTAAATGGACTAGATGCCCACTGAACCACGTGCAAGTTTCTGGTCGCTCTTGCAGAAACAAGCAAAACTGGTGGGAAATGAAATGCCGTTTGTGTCCAATTTCATGGGTGTACAAAGCTGCAACACAAGGCCCTTCCTTTCAGCTCTCTGTGACAGTCACCTATGAACGTCAAAAAATTGGAAACTAAGGGAGAAAAGACGTATTCAGGAAATGTAGAGGCAGTCTGAGCACGTTTGACTCCCAGCATTAGAGACAAGCAGTCACACACGGGCCAGCCGATTGCTCACTAGTCAGGAATACTCATCTTCTCATTGTTAACTGACATTTAGAATTAAGCTCCATAAAAATGATTCCTCTGGGTCAAATATCCTTAGACAGGGCCATGCTTATTATTTTTTAAAGAGAATTCTTGCCTTTGCCAATTGAGTTTCTCCTTTAGGCTGTGTTTCTGCCTAGACTGCCCAAAATACAGAGGAAAAACCTATTCATAGTGTCATTGTCACAGCGGAACCCAGGAGAGGGCAGATTTCTGCACAAAGGCTGGTGTACAGGCCTCAGTTGCAGAGAAGCTGGCAGTGTCTCTCTAAAACAACAAACATGGCATCCGATGTGCTTGCGTTGTAATGGAAGCTCTGCCAAGTTCCCAGCGTGTCTTACGGGAAGAGACAAGTGGAGAATGTTGGTCATTCTCTGAAAGATGCTTTGAGAGCTAGCGGGTGCCAACTGGAGTCCCTTAAAAGAAAATAATGACAGATTATTTCAATGTGCTCTCAGCAAGTGTCCTGTGCAAACAGTTACAAAGGATCTTAGTAATCACATCCACGGTGGGCCTGACGGAGGCTTGGAAGGAACTGGGAAGAAGCTCAGTTCAGAGTGTGAGTCACGCCGAGGTCACGGTAGGGGGCCCTGAGTCAGCTGCCCTAAGGCGGGGTGCAGTCGGCAGCAGAGGGCTACAAACCACACGCAGCGGTGCCGCCAGGAGAAGCAGCCTGACTGAGAACGCCGGTCCTCACACGGTCTGGGAGTCCAGGGCCACAGTGGGCCTCGTGCTGAGCTTCCTGTGCCCACACCCTTCAGCACCAGTGGCATTTCCTCCAGACACTGTGCACATGTCCCAGAAACAGGTCACTTTGGGAACACGTCTGATGGAAAGAATGCCAGACAGACAGACTGTGCACCTAGTGGGAAGCGTTTTAATCATCACTCTTCCAGGTAACATCTTAACTACCATTTCTGTCATTCTTCAAATACTAGTTTAAACTGGTGTCAGAATAGACAAGCCCAATGACTGCCAGGCCGGCTGCTCTCAGGTCAGGCCAGGGAGTGAGTTATGACACGTACGGGAGGAATGGCGTCCTTTATACTATTGACCAGAATGGAAAAGTCCTACTTTTAGTTGCCATGGATCTTCGAGGCCCTGTGCACGTGGTGAGAAATTTTTAAGACACAAGAGCTTTGCACCTCCTGTGTTTGGGACTCTACGTTTGGGGCCATAACATTCCCACGTTACAACCAAAGGAGCTGGGCTTATATTGGGTATGTACACATTCCCACAGCAAATAACTGTCAACAGTTAAGCAAGTGGCTCATACACTGAAAACATTTCGGCGATAGCCAAATATTTTTGTCTGTCCACACCCCAGGAAGCCTCTGCTGTCTCTCCAATTCACCATCCCCCTCCCAGCAGGAGACCCCCTGGCCTGACAGCCAGCTCTACAGAGCACTTTCATTTGTTTTTAAACTTTATTTCCATGGTGTTATAGGACTCCTTCCACTCTATGCTGTGTTTGTGACATTCACCCATGTCCTATATCAGGGATGCTGTTTCTTTCCTTAAAGGAACCCCTTGCAAGGTCTGCCATCACTCCTTCATCCCGGCTGCGGTGACAGTGTGGGGCCTTGAGGAACTGCACACCTCTCTGAGAACACCTGTGCACACTTCTGTAGTCAGCACAGCGGCCACCAGGTCCCTGACGTGGTAATGGGAACGTGCATTCCAGGCTCTATCCGCACTGAGCACACTTACCCAGGGCCCAGCACCAGCCATGTCTGCATTAGGGCCACTCGCCCTGAGCTGTTCCTAGATGACTGCCAAGTGACGGGAGCACACAGGCAGGGCCGGTCCTTAGGGAGGCACGTGAGTGTTGGCCCTCCCTCGGTCGACATTGGCGTTAGGACTCCAGCGGCATTGCCCAAACCTCACAGATGGTGCAGACAGCTGGAATGGCCACCGCCTCCCGCTCTGCCCTTCTGGTGTCAGACTCCATCTCGGTCTCATGGGCATCCAGGGCCCCGCTGGTTCTCCCTTATACAGACACCTCCCCAGATGAGACCCTTACACACTCCATCTCATCTTGAGCTCCGCTTCTCAGAGGACACGGAGCATCCCAGTGCCCTGCGGACTGTTAAGACCCCTGGTGCCGCGTGTGAGCATGTCCACTTCTGAGGACACAGCTGCACACCTCATCCCGGGAGTGTCCTGCGACCCGAGCCAGGAGGACCTGGCAGAGCCTGGCTGGAATTCTCAGTCCCCGGGGCCTGTGCTGCACCCACCCCTGCGAAAGCCCCCTCCTGCCTCGGGCTGGACATTCCGAGAGGCCGGGTACTTTCTGCGAGCTTTGCTCCATCAGGCGGAGGCTGGGTCTCCCGGAACCTCACCTATCCTGTACACTCCACTCACGAACCGCTTCCTCTCAGGGACACTGTTGAAATAAATGGCGTGAAATCAAATCCGTGGGTGAGGATCAGCTTATGGGAGTCCCCGTCCTCACACAGGTGTTGACCTGACGTGGGATGTGGGCTTGGGCCGCGTGCGCACTCTGTTTGGTAGCTGGTGGCAGACAGTTTCCAGAGCAGGGGCACCACTCGCCATGGTGGGCTCCACGGTCCTGTCACTCCACAGCCGGGCCGTGACTTCATGATGTGGTAGCGGGTGTGTGGGGACATCGAGCTGTAGATAGGACACGCGCCTCCTGGTGACTGTTGAGAGCAGCTGGCACGTTTTCGTGTGTTTATCAGGGTGATCCTCGTGTGTGCTCATTTTATCCTGGGCTTTCTGTCTTTTATAAGAGATCCTTAGGAGCTTTCACAGGACCCCCTGCAAGTTCTCCGTCTGCTCCCGGAAGGCAATGTGCTCCGTGGCCTGACTTCTAACTGTCTGATGGTGGTTTTGTTTGCTGAACAAAGTGGTAATGATATATCAACCAGTGTCTCATTTTCCCATCTATAGTTAGTATTCTGTATGTCTGCTGAAAGAAAACTTTGCCTATCTCAAGTTCATGGAGATTTTCTCCTGTCCTGTCATAAATGTTTTCTTGCTTTACCTTTTAGTTTTACATATATTCTTCACCAGAAATTTTTTGGGGGATATGATTTGAATAAGGGTCAAATTTTATATTTTTCCTCTGTGTCACCAAATGACCACAACCTTGTCTTTGCACTAAATCAATGCTCATGCAGCCCCTGTTTGCATGGTCTGTTCATGTGCTGACACCACATTGTGCTAAGAACTGTCACTTTGGAGGAAGTCTTCATGTCTAGTGGAGCAAGGCCTCTCGTCTTGTTTGCTTCTTCAAGATTGCCTAGGTATTCTTGGGCCTTTGAAGTTCCACGTGCATTTTAGAATCATGTGTGTTCACACACACAAAAATGTCTGTGATATTGGTTGGGATTGTACTGAATCCATAGACCAATCTATGATCATGATACCGTGTTTCCCTGAAAATAAGACCGAGCCAGACAATCAGCTCTAATGTGTCTTTTGGAGCAAAAATTAATGTAAGACCCGGTCTTATTTTAATATAATATAAGACCAGGTCTTTAATATAATATAATGTAATATAATGTAAAATAATGTAACATGTAATATAATATAATATAATATAATATAATATAATATAATATAATAATATAGTATAATACCAGGTCTTATATTAATTTTTGCTCCAAAAGCTGCATTAGAGCTGATTGTCCAGCGAGGTCTTATTTTTGGGGAAACGGTATATCTTTATATATATTTTTTAAATCCCTCTTTTGATTTGTCCTTTTTCTTTCTGTTAAGGGTGTGGGTGTGTATGTGTGTGTGCTCGCACACCTTGTACATTTTCACTAGACTTTTTTCTTATTGAAATTTTTTATTGTTTTGTAAATGACATCAAATTTAAATCTAATTTTCTTTTTGTTTTTGTTTTCCTTATTGCTGATGTATACAATCATAATTTATTCTGTATGATGACCTGGTAGTATGTGACCTTGATAAATTTACTTATAAATTTTAATCACTTATTTTTACATTATTTCTGTTTTCTATGTACACAGTCACATCCTCCAATAATGGGGTCATATCATAGTTTTAGCATTTTATGTATTTACCAGTGTAAGGATTGATTAAAAATAACTTAGTTTCCATCACTTATCAGTGATTTTCAGGCATCACATATATTTGTAAAATGTCACCTTCGCCAGTGTCATGGGCACCCCAGAAATGAGGGGCAGTATGAAAACCATACGCCCATATGGCCAGGAAGATGTGCTCAAAGTGCTAACTCATCATGGCACCACGACACGCCCACTAAAGTGCAGAATTAGGAAATCCACACCAGCAAAGTGTCATGTGTGCCAGTAAAGACGAGACGAGTGAGAGTCCTGATGTATTTCTGGGAAGTGTGTGGATTAGCACAGCCACCTGGGACACATGGGTGCCAGTGTGGACAAAAGCATATGGAGGCCAGCACAGTGGCCCTGCCTCCGGGTGGCAGGCCCACGGCGACCCTCTAACTCCTGCCTCCGGCGTTCTATCTGCGTGTTTCTCCCAGGTGCCAAGGGCCCTGTGACATCCTTCTAACTGTGTCACTTGGCAGAGGTGATGGGCACCACTGCCTCATGGGTGGTGTCGTGTGGCAAAGGTATGGCTGTCACAATCGTGTCACATCAGATACGATTCCATCTTCACATTGGCCTTAAGGGGAATCACATGTGTGACATAAACTGCAAGGTGAGGGCTGTGAACAGGGGACTCTGGGTGGCCTCTGAGGGTCTCATTTCTACAACTGCAAGGAGTGGGCTCTGACGGGAGCTGCACAGCCTGGAAGCCCCTCCCGTCCCAACCCCCACCGCCCTAGCACCATAAAGGACACGACCTGCTGGCACCTTGGGGGATCCTGAGCAAGGTGCAACCAGGCAGAGCCGGCTTCTGGCTCACAGTACCTCCAAGGCAACAAACAGGCGCCGGGCTAAGCCACGCTGTTCACAGGGATTGTCACACAAGGACGGGAACGCAATAAAATCCAACAAAGAGAACGTGTATCCATCAGGAGACATGTGCATAACGCTCACTTCAGCACAAGAGCCCCTGGCTGAGAACAGCCCGTGTCATTCAGCAGGAACGTGGACCACGTGGGCATGCAGTGGGCGTATAGGGACGGATAGGATACAATGAAAGAGAAGAAAGTCCTCACAAAGCCAATGATGCACACAGACACTCGGTGCGTTCAGTGCCAGGAGCCCGGCCACCAAACAGCGATGAGCTGAACAAGCCGACTTACAAAAAGTAACAGGAAAGATAAAGCGACGTGATGACCAGAGTCGTGGTCACCTCCGGGCTCTGAGAAGAGGGGACTGGCTGGGGATGTTATGAGGGAACTCTCTGGAAAAGCCCCCTCCTTGAGCTGGATGTTGGTGACATGGCGACTTAGGTGAATCTCAGTGACCTGCACACCCAGCACAGATGCTGTGTGTGCTGGGATATCCCTTGGTTTTTAAACTTTAAAAATCAGAAGGAAAGGGGAGTATGAATTCCATGTGGGCAGGGTCACTTGCTGTTGGGAATTTGCAGATGAGAGACGCAGGTCTGAAGGGAGAGGCAAACGTTTGAATTCGTTTCGGGAGGACATTTGGACCAGAGGGAATGGGTTGGCTTACGTCGAAGGTCTGGGCCCATTGTAAACTGTGGCTGTCTGTCCCCAGACCCGTCCTCACGTCCTCCCAGCCACGAAGCACTGTCCTGACTGCATCACGCTTAGTATGGCCACAATATATCTAGCTTGTATGAGTCCCTTTTTATACAGACTCATCTCGTGTGAACACGGACAGACAAAAAGACCTGACACTTCATCTTTATTTTTATTAAAAAGTGTGCATTTGAAAAGTGATGAAAACCAGAATTTTCAGAGGGGAAACTTGTGATGAAATTGCATTTGAAAAGTCAGCTTTGTCTATAGGAATTTCCATTAGAGGAGCTTCTATTTGCAGGGAAAGCGGACATCAGGGGCCTCGCGTTCCCACGGCAGCTCCACCGCAGAGGTCTGGGTGGCTGCAGGAAGCTCGGTGGTCCTTGGGCTCCTATGTCCATATCTGGGATGATGAACAAGACCCAGATCCCAGCTGAGCTAATGAGGCAGCAGCAAGGCTTGAGCGGGCCAGGCGGGTCCCTCACACCCATCGTCGGAATTTTGACCAACAGCATGGGCCCTGAGACAGATACCGTGACTAACAAAGTATTTGGGCTGTGACCAAGGGCTCCCAGCTGCCTCTCTTCTAGAATTCGGCTTCTTGACCCTAGATAATTGCTGCATTGCAAACTCAGAAAACTATGTGGCCAGCCCTGCGCCAAAGAGCCACCCGGGGCTCCGAAGAGCTTGGGCAGTGGGGGACAGTGGGGGACAGTGGTGGACATGCCTCATGGTGAACAGGTGCTCTGTCATCAGACCTAAAGCCTCAGACCCCGGCTCCCTCGTGACATCTCTGTCTTCAGGAAATTCTTTTACTCCCCGAAGCCTTGGTTCTCTTAGGAGTAAAATGCAAATAAAACAAGTCAACTTCCAGGAGCAGATGGCAAGAATTCCACAGAGGCTGGTGACACAAGTGTAACTGACCTCTACTTCATTTCTGGAAAGTAAGCACTCTGAGAAGAGATAAAGATAAATAGATGTTTAAGGACACGATAAGGGGATTTTTTTACAAAGTCTACAGGGTCACACTGACAGACCACACCCCTTCCTGCGGAGCACGGTTTTATGAAACATGCTCGTCTCGACGCCTTCTGTCACTACTGCCTATCCATGCGCCCATCAGTCATCTATTGCTTTCCTAGCAAGCCTTTGCTCAGACTATTCAAAATGTAAAATGAAATTCCTCTCCTAAAGCGAAGGTCATAATATCCATTGAGAACTAACTGCCACTAGGAGAGATCCTGGCCCCGCGGACGTCCATGTGCTTCTTCTCTTATCCCTTAATCCTTCGTGGACACCAGAAATCAATCCTGTCGATTTCTTCTCCTTCTTGAGGGAAAGTTGGTCTTGGCAGACTCAGGAAAAACAAACAAACAAACATACTAGGCAGGCTGAGACGAATCTGAGGGCTATCAGACATGAGTCGGGTGACTGCCTCCCCCACTTGCTTAAAGATCTAAAAGTTAGGCAAGGAAAGCCACATAGGAGGTCACCGCGGAGGTCAGCGGGGATTTGGCCAGGGCGGTGCTGTGCCTGGTCCTTCGCCATCAGCTGCCATTAAGGAAACAGTCACTAAAGATCACCGTGTGCTTCCGTGAAGTCTGCGTGCAGCTCAGCTGATAAGACAAGGCCGGTGCACAGAAGAACGCTGAGAAAATGCACTCAATAGCTCATATGTTTGATAAAAGCTTCACCCACTTAGAAACTCAGAGAAAACTGGAATGTCTACGTGGGTCCTAGAGCTCTCGACCCGCAGGGACGGCACTGGGCTGGAGGGAAGATGGGCTGCAGTTGAGTCCCAGCTGCGGTGAGTGACCGCGTGAGGCTCTGTTGCTGCGTCAGGACATGTGGCCCACCTGTCGAGTCACTGAAAACGTGTACATGTAGAGAAATGCTGCAGGGCTTGCGTGGAGGACTTGGGCGCAGCTCCCAAACGGTCTCACCAAGCTGTGTGGAGTCTTTAATCTTTCACACAAAGAGCTGGACGTAAAATGAGTCAGAAGGAAAAGAAAACCTGGCGTTTCCTGATGGAGCATTTTGGTGCCTGCCCTGCCAGCGCTCCGTTGTCGTGTCACGTGGGGACTGGGGGTGCAAGCCAGGGGAGCATTTGAGGAACGCACCTGAGCCAACTGTTCTGGAGCCTGGAGAGTGTGGAGGGGTTCACTGGAGATAAACCCAGGAAGGTGGTTGAGGGGTGCTCAAAGGTACTGGACCTTCTTATGCAGTTTCCACTTGGTTCTACACACGATGGAGAGGCAGCCAGGTTTGCTGGGAGGAAAAAAAGACATAATTTGCCAATCCTAGCTTGCCGTTAGAAATGTATATCCGTGAAGTCTCCCTGCTGACACACTTTGCACTCATGTCCAAGTGTGCCACCATTTTCCCTTCCGGGAGGCATGGTCTGGGTGTGACATCCATACTGCACCCTAATCAGCGCCTTAACACCCCGAAGTCTTGGCTTCAGAAAGCAGTCGTGTCAGAGGCTCCACCCACTCGGGGATGTCAGTGAGGGATCGGTGAGCGGTACCTTGTCATCCAGCATCAGAGTAAACATGCACCCCTCCCCACCACACCTGTGTGATACAATTAGCAGATTAATACCCCCCATTATCAGAAAGGAATGATCGACTCATACTCCGACACACACACACACACACACACACACACACACACACACGTCCAAGTACAGTGATGTCTCACCACATGGAGACCACTTAATGTCACCACAAAATGTTATAATAGCGAGTAAAATCCGGAGCTTATCAGATATTCATGTTTTGCCTTTTCAAGCTAATTTGAAAACTGAACATGCATTTGGATAATGTGGCTAACATAGGACAATAAAATATTCACACGTGAGAAAAAACTAAATAGTTCAGCTTAAAATATATTCAATAATTGGATTAATTTTACATATTCCTTACAGGTATTAAAAATCCTGGCCTAGCCCCAAACCAATTAACTTACAAATAAAACAGAAAAATCTCTGGACCAGGTTTTCTTTTCTTTTACCCAGTTTCCAGGTCCACTCTCCCTCATGTCTCCCTGGGAGCCCGAAGGCAGCATGTAGCTTAAAAATAACTTATATTTGGCCCAACTCCTCATGCATTCATTTAGTCATTTATTTATTTTACAAATCAAAGCATTTCTCATAAGATAATCTCACTTAGGGGTCTCTCTCAGAAAACTGGAAGAATCACCAGCACTGGGTCAGGGTCCCCACATGGCAATAACCATTTGTCACCAACGGCCTGCTTTCCAGGGTCCTGTGTCCGCCTGGTGTGCCCTCCGAGCAGCTGCCACCTCACTGCAGGAGCCTTACTCCTGACCCAGGCTGCCCCAGTATCTGCGACATTCTTGAATCCACGTGAACACCAAGCCTGTCTGTCTGTACACCTAACACATAGAAGTACAGGTATGAGGACACGTACAAGTAATCCAAAACTTGTGTAACGGTTGCGGAACAGAGTCCTCATGTGTAAAAGGTCTAGAACCACACAATCAATGATTAGTTGCTAATGACATCGATGTATGAACAAAACCAAATCTGTAAACCCTCCCACACCCATTTCAAAACGGGCAGGTGTACTATGTAACACACACCCCACCTCCCATCTCAGCACCTTCAAGGTCATGCCAACACCATTCACAAGTGTGACAGGACGTTCTAAGCCCGAGGGGGCTCCAACATTCTAGCTCCTGAACCCCGTGCCATCCTGCCAGTCATGCCCCTTCCAGGTCCTTTGGTGCAAGAAGCCCACCCCGGTTCCTTTCTGTCTGAACGTGCTTTGCAGTTGTCTGTGATGGTGAGCAATACAAAGACCTCTGCTCCAGGCTCCACACACCTGTGGACACACATCTTCTCAAAGCCACAGCAGGCGTCCAGGGTGCTCACAGGGACTCACCATCATTTACTCATAAGCAAGTTTTCTCCACTTTCCAAAATGTGTCTGCTTGTCTCCGTTTGGCAGATGATGTCACTCATTGTTAAATGTTGTTGACATTTGCGAATGTACAGCTGTGTCTGTGTAGTCACTACACTGTAATGCTCATTAGTTCCACAGTACAGGTTGACCATGTAAATACTTTAGAGCTAACCACATCTAAGAACTTACAAATGTATGAATTACACAACAGTTATCCTTAAATCAAGGTATACATGGAAATTATTATTTTATTACAAGGTACTTTCAACATAATTTCAGAGTCTTCCTAATAGTTTGAAGATTACATTACAAGTGTGCCACTGTTGATGCCAAATTTTACTTAATTAGTTGAGATGGGAAGTGCTTATCTTAAAACATGAAGAATTAGACAGAGGAAGCCCATTTTCAGTTAGACTCACTAAAGTTTGCTTCTGTGATAAAAATACGCAAATTACTTTTAAACACACTGTGACAAAAGTGTGCAGCTGACAGCAACTACAGAGAACAGGTAGACTTTCTGCTCAGTGTCTTAAAGGATCAACAAGAGGCACCGCACATGATGAGCATGTAGGTACCAGGAGTCAGGAAATGTGATGGATGAGACCTGACCACGTTGGGCGGGAGAAAACGGGAAGGAAACTCCCAGCTGCCTCCAATTACTGCAGGGAGGAAGGGACACAGCATGACTGCAAACCCGAGGTTTGTTCACCAGGTTTCAGGTTCCTCCCCAGCTCCCCTTTCCATCTGTCCTCTCCTCTCCCACCCCACACAATACCTAGGGAAAGTGACATTCCATTAAGTATAAAAACAAACAAAGGAAAGAAACGTTCTGGGAAATGGAGAAATGGACAGCATTGAAATATTCCTTCACATGGTCCCCCGTGAATCTGAAACAAGGAATTTCCGCTGGAATGTCAGTATTCCAGATCTTTCCAAACCAGCATTTTTGGTGGAATTACTGTGTAATTCCACTTTTTTCTACAGCCCCATGACAGGGTCTTATTTCCATATAAAAGCATGACTATAGAGAGAAGGTTTGTTTTAATGTATAAATTCCAGGTCTCCTGAGAATTGTTAAAAATTCATTTAAAGAGATGAATGTTAATTATGCTCCTAAAAGGAGTTTTGGGGAATAGATTTTTATTTGTTTGCAATGGATTGTCAAAAAGAAATGAGTAGCTGTTTTTTTGTTGTTATTGTTGTTTTTCTTTTTTGGCATTTATTTCAATTTCCTAGCACCATAATCTTCTGAAAATTTTATATAGCAAATAAGAAATAAATATGTATTCTTCAACATTAAAATTATTTCTTAGACTAAATTTAAGTTCTACAGCAAAAATAAATTCTGGAGGTTGCTCATTTTAGGAGTGGAACTGTTAAGAGTCCTGACATTACACAATGATCCTTCTATCATAAACTTGATTGTAATTTAAATAAGATGATACGATCTGGAGATTAGAGATGCTGGGAGAGTGCCACGTTCCCCAGGGAGCAAACACACACCCTCCTCCAGACCCAGGTAATGAGATGCAGGCCAGGGGTGCTATACACAGATGTGGCAGACAGCAGAATAGGTTGAGTCAGATAAAGAATGAAAATGAGAACTGGTGTGGTTGTAAGCACAAGTGTACAAGGGCTGACAATTAAGTTCACGAACTTACTGCAAAGACGTTGCTAACCTTTTTTGCTATCAGAGGGATTATTCATTATGAATTTGTACCAACTGGACAAACAGTTAACCTAGTTGACTATTTGGAAGTGCTGAAAAGGCTGTGTGAAAAAATTAGACGAGCTGAACTTATCGCCAACAAGTCATGGATCTTGCATCACAACAATGCACCAGCTCACACAGCACTGTCTGTGAGGGAGTTTTTAGCCAGTAAACAAATAACTGTATTGGAACGCCCTCCCTACAGTGTCTCCCCAAAAATAACACCTAGCCGGACCATCAGCTCTAATGCATCTTTGGAGCAAAAAGTAATATAAGACCTGGTATTATATTATATTATATTATATTATTATAATATTATGACCCAGTCTTATATATGTTATATTATATTATTATATTATATTATACCCGGTCTTATACTAAATTAAGACCATGTCTTATACTAATTTTTGCTTCAAAAGACGCATTAGAGCTGATGATCTGGCTAGGTCTTATTTTCAGAGGAAACATGGTACTCACCTATTCCAGCCCCCAGTGACTTCTGTTTTTACCTGAAGATAAGGGAAATATTGAAAGGAAGGCATTTTGATGACATTCAGGACATCAAGGGTAATACAATGACAGCTCTGAGGGCCATTCTAGAAAAGGAGTTCCAAAATTGCTTTGACGGGTGGACTAGGTGCTGGCATCAGTGTATAGCTTCCAAAGGGGAGTTCTTCAAAGGTGACCGTAGTGATATTCAGCAATGAGGGATGTAGCACTTTTTCTAGGATGAGTTCATGAACTTAATTGTCCAACCTTTGTATATTCAAGAATAACTTATAACATAAGTATAATAATGATGGATAGCCTTTCCAATAAATTAAACAAAGCTGTATATTCAAGAATATACAAGGTCTGACAATTAAGTTCGCAAACTCATCCGAAAAAGAGTGCTACATACCTCATTGCTGAATATCACTATGGTCACCTTCAAAGTACTCCTCTTGGGAAGCTATGCACTGACGCCAGCGCCTAGTCCACCCTTCAAAGCAATTTTGGAACTCTTTTTCTGGAATGGCCATCAGACCTGTCATCGTATTACCCTTGATGTCCTGAATGCCATCAAAATGTTTCCCTTTCAATATTTCCTTCATCTTCGGGTAAAGAAAGAAGTCATTGGGGGCCAGATCAAGTGAGTAGGGAGGGTGTTCCAATACAGTTATTTGTTTACTGGCTGAAAACTCCCTCACAATCAATTGCAAATATCTGAGGTAAGCAAAGGTCACTTTCCTGAATGATTCTTAGAAAAATAATCTAGTCTGACTGACTACACACAGATTTTATCACTTCGATGGTTGCTATTCAGATTTTGCGGGGACATGTGATGAATAGGGACTCCATGACTTCACATGTAGCTCGTTAGGGTGCCATTCTTTTCTCGTCGAGGTAACGGGTGTTTCTCTTCAGCTTCCATGTGTCAGAACAAGTTGCCCCCCAAAGAGCACAGCAGACACGCTCCCTACCTCACTCCAAACGCCCTGTATGTGGATGTCTGTCACACTGACCCCGTGATGACTCCTCTTTGAAACAAAGCATCTTTATTTCCATCTGTTGCAAGATTCTTCATTACTCTGGTGAGTTTTCTTGAAACATGCTTCAGTTTGTCAAATTTTAAAAAGTTTTTGGACACTTGGTTGAATACTCAGGACAGGAAATAGTGGAACATTTCATCTGGCTTGCCTTTGTATCTCCAGCAGCTGACTCAGTGCCTGGCAGACAGAAAGGGGTCAGAAAAGAAAGAGCCATGGCCGTGTGTCTCCTTTATGCAGCTCTGCACGTGGGAGATCACATCACTGCACGGAATTCCAGCTCACAGGAACCCCAAATCCTCTGCCCTTTCCCACGCTTCCTGCTAAGGGACAGTCTCTCCTTGGTCTCCTATCTGCAGTTACTCTTGCAAAGTACAATTACAGTTATTTTTAGCATATTTGTTATACATTTACAATTTTCATTTTGCTCCTATAAGTATTTAAGACATTTACAAGAAACCTATAAATGTATATTAAACAGTGTGTTTTGATTATTACCAATACAGGAGATGTAGGATATACTCACTTGTCTGAGAACTTTCCTCCCTCCCCACTCACAATCCACTCCTGTCAAAGCTAGAAAAATGGAATTCCCTGTGGCACAAATTCACTGGTCAGCACAACAAAACAGAGTCAAACACATTCACCATTCAGGACCTCGTGCCCTACAATGCAAACGAAACAGTCATGGGATGGGGGAGCCATTGACAAGTCAAGAGGTGAGGACAGGATTAAAATAAATGCAAGAACTCAGTGAGAGTGCATGTAGGTTGTGGGCGAGGGTTGGACCTGGGAGGCTGTTAGTCAGATAGGGGACTTGGGGTCACACTGGGCCTTCTAGGCTCTACCCTGAGAGTCAGGGGACATTGTCCACCTGTGGGGTCAGCATCTCCCTGGCAGGAATGGGGAGATTGGTCTTCCCATTCACTCTGACGGGGGTGGACCTGCTTTGTGACCGTTCCCGTCACACCTGCCAGAATTCACGGCCAGCTCAGACTCTGGCCTCATCCTCCCTCTTTGCTTGTGTTGACTTTCTGATCTCAGGTCAGATTGGCTCTGAGGGAGTTTGTCCTCAACACCCATCGTCCCCTCTTCACACAGTAAAGAGGCCTGTGGAGAACTGGCATCAAGGTCTGAAGCACTAGCACTGTTAATTTTCTGAGCCTCCGGCCATCTTCCTGGAGAGGAATCTGATAACAGCTCATGAGCATGCAGATGGGTGCCTGAGATGCCAGGAGAACACAGGCTGAAGGTGGGGACCCGTCAGGTAGCTGGAGTCTCCTGCTGCTCTTTCTGTGAAACAGCTCAGGGCAAAATTCGCTGCTGTCCTTTATGAAGAGACAATGAGAAATCCTGGGGATCAAAAGTGTAATTCATCACAGAAAAGCTGGGTAGCCTCACCCCAACAATAATGGATTTGAAGCCTCAGGATGGTGTTGCTGAAAACATTCCAAAAGGATCGAAACTTTCGATATTCCTAACCCATGGAAAGCTCAGACACAAACAAAAACCCTGCTCCTTTTTATATTTTCCAAACGCTATTCATTTCAGCTTTTCCAAAATGCTAGCTGAAGGGCAAAATAAAACAAAGGAAATGTGTTTCTCTTCAAGAGATGTTAAAATAAATACGTAATGATTTCTTGGTCAAAGTTTTCCTTTCCCAAGACAAAAATAATTTGAAGTCACATATGATAACGATTAGCGTCGCCTTTCCAGATTGCGAAGCATGGTCTCCCTACAAGTTTACAAACTGGAGAGTGAGATTGATCACTCAGAGCTCAGGAGGAGGAAGCCAGCAGAAGTCGCTTAAATGCTCTGTGCTTGGTGTAGCACTGGACAGGGAACCACGCCTCCCTTTGTACCAGGCTGTCACACAGGTCCCTCTACCATCCTTCCCACTGTCCAGGCTTCACGTTTTCCTTCAGATGTGCTTTCTTCCTCTTGACCTGGCCTGTCCCTGCTGCCGCCTCTGTGACTGCCGATGGAGTGGGACAGTGTCGTTCTGACATCCCGTGTGGACCCACTTTTTTTGTACCATTTGTCCATCGTTTTTCAAAATGATCTCCTCAGTGCTCACTGTCTAGCCCTCACCATGAAACACGGACTTCATATTTTGTCTGGTATAGTCACCATTTTCCACCGACTATACCTGCAAATGGCCGTTTGTGCTCACTCGTCACAGGCCTACTGTGTCCCCAGCTCTGCAGGTGTAACCAGGGACAAGGCAAATGGAGCTGTTATTTTCAGGGAGCTCAACAGTCTAACAGAGGGGACAGGCAGCCACACAGGAAATGTGAAATGTATAGAAGGGACGCACATGGCACACCCCCAAACACCTCACCCAGTGCCATGGATCGGGGTCCCCTCTGAGGGGACATGCTGCTGACCCGGAAGCTCAATGTCCTAAGAGAGGGCAGAGGATACAAAGTACCAGCACCCGCCACCACCGAGCTCCGGAAGATGGTTCTTGCCAGATGACTCGTTCTGGGACCTATACTAATATGCATTTAATTTAGGTATTCAGATTTTAAAAAATGTGAGGTTTTAAAGAACTATGTGTAAAAGTTATATATGTGACTAGAGTGATTATCAAGTCTTGCTGTCTTTCTAAGGGCATAGTAACATTGGGTAAAACTTTGACATTAATCTAAACCAAACTGTAAAATTCGTATTTCACACTTTTTCTTAATTTACCAAATTGCCCAAAGGCCAATGCACCCCGTCCCTTGTCGGGGGCTTTGCTCCCCAAGCAAGGGAAGTTGTGTCCACCTCAGGCCTTCATGCTGCCTCTCCCTCTGCAGTCGTGCCAGCTCCTGGGCCTCGGGCCTCCCCTGACCTCACCCTGGACCTTCCACAGCCTCTCTTCCTAGTGGCCATGCCCTCTCCACCTCAGGAGGTCCTGACGCTGCAGGAGATGTGGAAGGTACCAGTACCCACCCCACCTCACTATCTCGGATTAAGTTTTCTGGGCCTATTCCATCACTAATTTATTTTTTTGCAGCACTCTCCGCCATCTGAAATTATTTGTAATAATTCCAAGAAAGCAGAAAACGTGTCTGTCTTATTTACCCCTGGACCCCACCCCACCTCAAGGGGAGTTGACCTGAAGTGCACACTTGTGGAATCTGCTAAGTAGATGGCGTGCTTCTCCAAACAGGACCCTTGACTGCAGGGCCGTCTGCACAGAAACAGACATGGGCTCTGCAGAGGCCTTGCCCCCCATGGCAGCTGTTGCATACCCGGCAGCGCGTTTCCATGGTTACTTACGTGTGTTTGGCGGCTTGCTGCTCTCCTGAGATGCTCCCAGAAACCCATGTCTAATGGTAAAATATGTGCAGATTGGGTCAAATTATACCTCCCGTGCTCTATGCAAGGAGTGAGTGAAAACACAAAACGAAGCAAAACAAAACCTCTGTGAGACTTATTTTAACTTATTTCAAACACAGGAGTCCTTTTGATGTAATATCTCTTAACAATCAACAGAGTTAGAATGCTCAGAAAGTACATTTTCAAAGGCACCATTAAAGACTGGATTGTGGGAGATGGTCGCGGTGTACGAGGGACAGTGGAAAGTCGCCGCTGAGTTTTGTTGTTTCTTGGGGAGCAGTGTCCCTACACCACCCTTGTCAGCGCTTGTGGTCGCTCTGTTTAATTTCAGCCACTTGGTAGGGGTGCAGTGTTGTCTCCTAGTAGTTTTAATTCACATTTCCTGGGTGGCGAACGATGCTGACCATCATTCAGGCTCTTATTTGAAATCCATATATCTTATTTGGTGAGGTGTCTGCTCAAATATTTACTTACTTTTTTATTGTTGTTGTTGTTATTGTTTTTCTAAATAATGAATTTTTAGTGTTCTATATTTTCTGGATACAAGTGCTTATCAAAATATGATTTTCAGATAGTTTATCTTGTCGTTTCATTCGTTTAATTTTTTCAAAAAACCAGAAGTTTTAATTTTGATGGAGTCTATTTTTTTGTGTTGCGTGTAAAAAAATGTTTTTTAACCCAAGGTGTTAAAGGTTTTCTCCTACATTTTCTTCAAGGAGCTTTATACTTATAGTTCTAACACTGAGTTTTAACCAAAATGGCAACAGTATTTTCCTCTCATAAATAATTGTTTGAGGCAGTCTTACTGGTAACGTTTGCTTTTTTCTAAACTTAAAACAGAAAATTAGTTAAAGATATTTGAGATTTAGAATTAGCTTTTGGAAACAAAAAATGCCGCTGTTTTCACCAGTCTGGTTCCCAGAACTTTTTTCTCTTCAGTTTTTCATGGAAGGACAGCCCAAAGGCCTGCCGCCGTCCTGCCTCACTAGCTGGGTCTTTGCCCCCCACCACGTCGCCGCCCTCACACACGCGTGCTTGGGCCGTCCTATGGATTTCCGGGGCCTGTATTTTCCTCTATTCCAGCACTTGGAATTGGGGGCATATTAGAGTCCTTGCCAGCCTGTGGAGCAGGGGCGACCAGCTGGCAGGCCCACGGTGGCTGTCGGGACAGTGTGGCCCCACTGCTGATGGCTGGCTCAGCTCTAACCTCCTACGTGTGCATCAGACAGGGCCAGTGAGTCCCAGAGAGCAGACACAGAAGCGTCTCTTCTTCCTGTCTGTCACGCTGCAGCAATCTAAAAGGTGGCAGTTACTCAGTAGGTGCTGAACAAATGAGTCCATAAGTGCCATGCTTCCACGTGGTCAGACTTGATTTCGTCCTTTTGAGATTATTCCTCAAAAACTCTCCAATACTGAAATGTTTAAGCCTTTTTGTTCACTCACTAGCTGACTAGGCAGCTTTATTTATTTTGAAAGTATCTCTTCATTCAGCAACTACGTTATCAGGAATAATGACCAATTCAAATTCATCACAGCTCTGTCTCCATCCAGCTGCCCCTGGAGACATTTCATGTTAGAATAAAACACCAAACAACTTTATCTTAAACCAGAAAGTCTAAACTGTGTGCAGTGAGGACATGACATAGTTGATAAATGAGCCAGTTCACTCCTCCCTGTCACCTTGCAAGGTGGCCAGAAGGGGCACGGGGGGGCCCGAGGCCCCAAGATGGTGTCCTGACAGCTACCCATCAACTCCAATGACACTGTTAAAATATTATCCTTCCATAGGTGGCATGGCCTGAAAAAGCAGGTGACACCGCCACTCACAACTTAAGCCCAGAGATCGTTAGTGTGACAATGCTTTACGAGATGAAAGTGACAGAAACGGACTCCCTTAATTTACAAAGGTGATGCATTTGTAGAATGTCAGGAGTTCATAGCGTAGGAATGATTCCACAGGAATCAAGAAAGTTCAAAATTTCCCTGAGGGAGAAACCACAAGGAGAAATGCATGGCGGAGGCAGTGGCTTGAGTGGGGCAGCAACGACACAGGTGTTCACACCACTTCGTTGTTCTGGGGTCTTGGGGTCTTCCTGCTTGCGACTCAAAGTCCTGAGACAATGTCCACCATGCTGACCGCAGGTCACATGCAGTTTCCTTAAAGTCACCGCCAAAGAACTGATCTGAGTGAAGGAGCATCTATTGACGCTTCCAGCTTCTCTAGAAGTGAGGGCAATCACCTGGATCTCCTCAGTCTAGACACCCAAGTGCTGAGGGACAAAGTCAACGCTGAGTGACAGAAGAGCATGGTTCATGGCAACGGGAAGCGTCAGCCACACATCTGTGAATATACGAGGGGTGGGTCTCTGTGACTTACAGACACAAACCAGGACTTGGTGACAAGCACGAGAGCATGTCACCCCGGGGGTGACAAAGCATGAACAAGGCACAGGAGTGCCAATGTCCAGTGACATCATCCTGCCTCTGATCGCCGGGCTTGCTGTGACTGCTCTGGTACGTTAAGGGGCCTCCCCCTTGTCCCTCACCGTTCCACTGGCGCCCTTCCAGAAGCTGCACACTCCACTCCAAAGGAAGGAATTCCCGAGACAAGAAATGACCCACCGCCCACAGAGACGCCTGTTCAAAAGCAGTACGTGGGGAGCACTAAACATTCACGTCGGAAAGTAGTAGCTGGAAGGTTTTCATGAAAACTAAGTGGGACGCGTAGAGTGGAACATCAGTCACCTGTGGTATGTCGATTGAGCTGAGCTGTGTGACCGTCCATTTCAGAAATGCAGCTGGGGCAGCCCATAAAAATATTGAAAGCACTGTCACTTTCCCAAACACTCTCCATAAATCAACAGCATATTCTTCAGTCACCTTTCATGGATGTTCTAAGTTTTAAAGAATTTTAAGGACTTTGAGCCACTTTTTTTTATATTTTAGTATCTTGGTGTAGAATAACAATTTGATTTTTCTAGTAAGATCATATACAATGTAAAGCAATATTAATACACACAGAGAAAATGGGAATAAATTTAAAATTAGCATTATGTGCAAAAAAACTGGCCAACATATTGAGATTTCCCCTCTTTCATTAGCTGATATAATTGTAAGAAATCCTAGGTGTGAGTAGCCGTAACTCACGTGGTCTTGTTTCTTTCTTTGTAACATATAGAATGTAGAAACTTCTTTTCTCTGTGAGAGAAAACTTGGAAGTTGTTATTTCCCGTCACACACGTGTAAGTACACGTCACTCAGGATTTGGAAGCATGTCATGGGATGTTGTGCAATGGTGTGGCCAGTTAGGATGGGAGGGCCTCTCAGGAGAGATCACACCACACATGTCTCCTGTACCCCTTTTGTTACCTGGGTTCCGAATAAATTAAGGAGAATACTATTCTAAGGAGACTGTGCAAGATTATTTTATAAAGTCATGGCAGAACTTTTCCTCACTGACGTGAGCTTCGAAATTGAAAACAGGTCCCTGTGGCATGAAGAGTTATTTCTCCCTACAATGAAGTGTGTGACAATGCACAAAGGCTAAAATCCCAAACTTTTAACCAAACGATGAGGGAAAAGTGCGGCTCGGTGGGAAGGCGTGAGTTTCCATATCTGACACTAAAACATGATCCATGAAAGAAAAACTAATCAGTAAGTCGGCTTCAGCGACATTCAAAACCTTTGCAAAGACACAGTTAAGAAAATGTAAAGAGAAGATAATGAAATACCTGCAATTTCACTTATGTGACAAAGAACATATATTCTTATAATGAAGAACTTCCGAACTCAACAACGATGAAACAAACAATCCAATAAAAATATTTCCAAATTATTGAAACAGAGGCTCCCATGAAGAAAATAGCCAGTTGGAAAATAAGCACATGAAAGACACTAAATATAACTGGTCATAAGAAAAGTACAGTGCGATACCCCTACATGTCAACCACCCGCATGCACACGTGCACACAGAGACGTGTGTGTGCACATAGATAAGCATACGTGTGCGCACATACATGCACAGGGCCTCCAACCCCACTGCTGGTGAAGGTACTACCGCAAGAGGAAACGAATGCTCGGGAAACAAATCTTCTCGCACGCGGCTGTCGGGGCACAGCATGGCCCAGCCTCTCTGGAGAGGCCGTGGCTCCCCTCACTTAATAATAGATCGCACAGTCTTTGTACGTGCTCTTTGGTCTACAGAGAACCTTCACAGACATCTCATCTGTCCTTACCTCTCAGGAATGGCAAGTCTTTTTATCCACATTTTACAGAAGAGGAAACTGAAGCTGGGAGGCGCACAGGGTCTCAGGGAGCCCTGGCTGCAGGGAGCTGGGGACAGGTCAGGGGGGCTGAGTGGCCGGCTGATAGGCGGCCTGCTGCTAGAAAGGAAAGGGGGGCTGGCCCTGGAATGTGGCCGGCTGCCTCCGCACAGAAACTCGGCTTCCAGGAGCAGGAGCCCCTGAACAGAGGAGATGGCCAGGACATCAGGGCCCTAGGCCCTGAGCAGGTCCTTTCTGGAGTCTGAGACTCAACGTAGATGCACCAAAGTGAGTGCCCCATGCTGCAGCAGAGCAAGGGGCCTGAGGAGCACGGTCATGGGATCCCACGCAGAGCTAAGTGGAATTTGGCCTGGGGATTTGAAGACAGGAGCTGCCTGTCACTGCAGGGCAGGCCTCGGGAGGTGGGGACGGTGGGGAAAGGCGGAGCCTCAGGGACTGTCCCTCCCCCTCAGCGCTGGCTGCCAGTCATATCCTGTCCCACCAGGCCACCCCAGTTTGCTCCTCCATTAAATGGACCTGATGACACTTTACACTGAGGATGGACCGTCACTGAAATGCTGCATGACAGGGCACTGATGTCTGACACAAAGCAAACAGTCCGTAAATGGATAGCGGTTCTCCTTTCATATCCCCACGGCAGAACCCTGCCACGTCTGTGCAAATACTGAACGGACATGTCCATGTTTCCCTGGTGTGTGCGTGTGTGTGTGTGTCTGTGTGTGCACCTTGTCATTTGAGTAGCAGGTTGGAGAGCCCTGACAGAACACCTACAATCACTCTTTCTTGGAGCTCACTGACTTAGTGTGACTTTTATAAAAGGCCCGGCTCTCCATGCCTTCCTGGGTGTGCAGACAGCTGCATGGACTGTCCTGCAGACCCACAGGACCAGGTCCCGTAGCACTCTCTGTAAGTGGACGTCATGCCATTTCCACCTGCATCACAGAGCTGTTGGTATCAGAGGGATATACCCAATCCAAAATGCTTAAGAACTCAGAAAGCATCCTGCAAATGTAAGGACGACCCCGGAGCTGGGTGCCTTGTTATGACATCCCTGGAGGGTGTCAGCCCACCTGAAGGCAGGCAACCTTGCTTCTTGCCGGTGCTGGTCTCCAGGGAAACCAAGCCACCTGTGGACAAGAGACCGGAATGCTTTGGGAAATCTGCATGCCTGGCATGTCAGCCTCAGCTGAGGTGACGTCTCAGGCAACTTGGACCCGCACTGCAGTCGCTTCTCTGATCATGGAGTCAGTCCCAAGACAGGCCACCCGTTTCCTCCACGCTCCCCAGCGCTGAGGTGCCATCATTACAGCATTGGTGCAAGTGGTGCACTAGATTCCAGGCTCACAACCCATAGTAGCACTGAGACGGCATTTAGTGTGGTTCCCGGAGGCCTCGTTCCACGCGCCGTGGGCAGGGCTGCGGAGTGGGGCCACTCTCCAGTGGGGATATGGCTCTAGGAGCAGGTAGACGTGAGGTCCCGTGTGATGGGTCAGAAAGCCCACTTCAGGTCAGGGGCTCGTTTTCGCCCCATCCTCACCTCTCCGTCCGGCCAAAGTGCTTGGTTGGAAGACGCCATGTCGGCCGACCCCTGTGTTGCACTGACTTGAGTGATTCTTCTGTGGCTTCTCTTTCACAAGATGAGAGATGCCCGCTGGAGTCAGGATAAGAAGGACTCTGGTGGGGGGCCCTGCATTCCATGTGACACCTGTCATTGTTCTGGCACTTTTCCCTTTGGAAATGCTGCTGATGTCAGTGCAGTCTTGGGTTACTTAGAAAAATAACCTTGCATGTTTTTCAGCTGAGCTTTCTCTTCTCTGTGTGGAATTAAAATGATGACCAACATCTGCTCTTGAAACAGGCTGTGATGGCCCTCTGTGTAATGCACGGTGACACTCCAACGAGGACAAGCAGTGACGTGAGGCTTCATAGATCGGGATTGGTGAGAGGCCAGGAGCGCTCTGACTCCTCACAAGGATGGGTCGCTCACTTTCAGAGCTTTCTCCGAACTCAAGAACACTGACAGAGGCCAGTTGTCCTCTGCAGGGGGACCCGGCCCGCTTTGGTTGACCTCCTGTCTGAGCCAGCGTGACACGGCAGCATTGCGGTGTCACGGGGTGGGCGGGCAACAGCCAGACTCTGACACGTGTGAACCTGAGCACAAATCCATGACAGGCGGCACAGCAGGAGTCGTTACTCAGGAGCTACTTAACCAACGTAACTCAATCCGTGTTGACAAAAGTCTGCTTCCGTTTCCACCGGCCCAACTTCCCAGAGAAGCAGTTTGCCAGGTGTGCACGTCCGTCCCCAGCTGAGCAGGAGTTCGGCATGTGTGCACGCCCTCCCCTTTTTAAGCATTTGTTGTAGCAACTATGTCTCATGCACCTGCAGAGGCACGAGCGTGAGGAGAAAAGGCAGTGTCTGGAAAGACTTAAAGGAGCCTGCTGCACGCTGTGACTGGGTCTGACGCTGACAGGGGCCCCAGCATGGGCCGTGGGGCTCAGGGAAGTGAGGGCTAAAGGGCCGCATGAGCCCCATTCACCCCACTCTCGGAGCTTCTCTCCAGAGACCTGCCCTGGGAGAGCATCACATGTGATGGACCTCACACACCACGCCCTTCATCTCACCTGCGCCTGGAATGCCAGCAATTCCTCCATTTTCCTTGGCTCCCTCTCCACCCCGACCCCACCGACATACACACACACACGCCGCTCTGAGCCCTCAGGGAGACTCGCCCAGTGGACAGAGGGCAACAGCTCCCAGGTGTGGGTCTGCAGGGTGCTGGCCCTGAATGGCGGGGTGATGGATGGAGATGACAGTGTTTTCATCTCAAGGTCACGATAAACCTATGCCGAGGCCGGAAAAAGCAGAAGCTCTGGGCCGATTCTCACTGACCAGCTGATCTGTGGTGACAGCTTCCAACCCAACACGGTTGTGTGTTTGTCCTGCCCAAGGCTCTCAAACATCCTGCCGACATACTGCAAACTACAAAAGCTAGTTTGGTAGAGCCAAGCACAAAACTGTTTTACACAGAAATGTAAGTTTTGAATAAAATGTAATCATTCCTAGGACACTCACCTTAAATAAATGTTTGTGAGGCAAAGCGGCTTCACTGTAAAATTACATTTTAATTGAGGAAAACATTTTCGCAATTTGTCTTGCTGTGTACTGTGGAGAGGCCACAGCAACCATCAAGCATGACTTGTTTTCTTTTTCTTTCCTCTTATTAACGGGGCTCAAAATGTGTGGGGGACACAATTGATTATATTTCTATAAGAACTTCTTTAATTCAGGTCTGTCATGAATTCCTTTCTCTGCTATACTGATGTTATGCAATACAAATTAACTTCACAATCTTTTGTAACAGTTTAAATACTTTACATTTTGTTTGATTCTCATTTTGAAAAGGTAGAATTCAATCAGCTGACCAGAAGAAACACATTTGAATTGGCAACTGTCCTTTTCACAATTAAATAAAGTTTAAGACGACACCTGAAGGGCTGACAAAGGTGCTAGAACCAGCGAGGAAAGTAAGTAAACATGACAGAGACAGACCAGCAAAGCAATGCAGCCGGGCCTGCCAAGGTCATTTGCTCTCTTTAAGGTATTTCAATCTTGAAGATGAAAGAGCAAATTAAGACAAGATCTAAGTCACCTTCTACATAACAAAAAATCAAAACATCTTGAAAACAATGGACAACGTCTCCAAAAACCATCCGCATGCTGTCTTTCAGAGCCAGCTCTCCTGGGAAAGAATTCTGGACCTCAGCCACTGGAGCATTGGGTGTAGGTTCTCCGTGCCCCACTGCAAAGCTTTCCTCTGGTGGCCGCTGCCCACCAGGTGGGGCCAGCCATGGCGATGGGACAGACGTGCCCGGGGCAGCCCGAGGACTCCGGGGGTTCCTGCTCCCTCTCAGTGACGTCCCTCGACGCTCCGTGTCCCTGGTCGGATCATGGCCATCGACAGCACACTGACGTCACGTAGCACAGAAGTTTCCAAACACGATTATGCATTTTTCATTAATTGACAAAAATAAATTTATTCCCAGCCTTGGGGTCCATTTTGCATCCAATTTCAAAGCTTAGAATTCACCTTTTGAGGAGAGTCATTGCAGTATATTCAGGAAGGAATAAGGGGCTGTCTTCTGGAATTTGTTTTTATGAAAATATCAGTTGAGAACTTATTTTCTTTGTATTTAATAGGAAATGGAAACTACATCTTATGGTAGAACATCAAGAGAGCTTATGCAGACACCCAGTTAGAAATAAGGCACTCTCTATATCTCTGCCTCTCATTTGGGCTCCTTCCGCTCCTTCCGGAAGCTCAATCGGCCCCAGCAGTCTGTGGCTCTGGGCCACGTGTCCCTCAGGTGGCCGGGCTCTCCTCTGCTGTAGTCCAGGCCGTCAGGGGCCACTGACCCTCCTTCTCTGTTGTCTCTGCCCACCCCTAGGTTTCTGTCTTTACTGTAGCACCTGATATGTCCTGTGTTTTTATTATCATCCCCCACTAGGAAGTAAACTGCATGGTAACAGGATTGTGCCTGTTTTGTTTATTGTTAGAGCCCCATTTCTAAAATAAATAGATGTTAATTTAAAAGCTGAAGCAATACGTGCTGAGCAAACAAATTAATAAACGCAGCCGAGCCACACAAGTAAGCAACCGGCCTCTAAAAATACACATTGTGCACCTCCCATTTTCAGGTGATATGTACGCTCACAGAGCGTAGATAAAGAAGTAAACCTTAAGCTACCCCAATGGGAGCAGGATCACAGGCGACACTTTATGGCAATTGTGGTCCCTGGAATACTTCAGAATAAGCAACCGAATAAACAGAATAAAAACAATAAAATGTGTTTATTGGCAAATAAACACATTTGCCAAATTCAAATGTGTTTCTTCTGGTCAGCTGATTGAATTCTACCTTTTCAAAATGCTAATCAAACAAAATGTAAATACTTTCAGAATAACAAAAGCAAAAACAAGGTTTCCAGACCTCAATCAGAAGAGCAGGTTCCCCATAAACACTGACATTCTGTGCTGTCCTCACACGCGGTCACGGCTGGCGGTGTTCGTGAGTCCCACAGCCCGCACGGGTCAGGGGGGGCCTCTGATGCTGGTCTGCACCCTTCATCCAGGCAGCCGGCTGGTGTGTTTTGCAGGACCGCTGGGCACAGAAACGCCACGGGCAGCTCAGCCCCCAGGGTCCTCGGCAGAAAGCGATCTCTAAACAGGAAAACGTTTTAAGTGACAAGCCTCAGAATGGTTACTTTTATTCTCATAAAAAGTGGAAGGACCATCTGTCTTGGCAAACGCGAGGGAATGGTTTTCTCCTTCAGAGAAGAAATGACAAAGACATATGCACTGTTTGCCGTACCAGCCATCTTTCCCTGTCTCCGCGTTGGCTACCGTCCTTGCACGTGGCTGCCACACGTCTCTGTGCCTCGTGTGGGAGTCAGGACTCATCAGAAGTGTCTCCTTGAAAGTGGCCAGGAAGGAGCAGACGTCAGCTTAGCAGAAAAGTGGCCAAGAGACTAAAATTAAGTCTCCCGTGGAAGCCCAGCCACGTGCTCCCTCACCATCAACAGAAACACAAGAGCCGTCAAAGTGTCTGTGTGTTCCTCTCCGGTGACCCCGTATGTCCCTTGGGTCTTTGCTGCACCTGTGTCTGCCACCAAGGTTTCTTCTTGGTGGTCGACAGCTGTGTATCCTTCCTGTACAAACGTGCCCTGAGCTGCCCTGTCACATGCAGGGGACACCCGCCGTCCCTCTCAGGTTGGAGCTCATGCTAACCCTGCCTTTTTCTGCCTGTTCAGCTTCAAACAATAGTCACCTGTCCTAGCCTTTCTGCCATTTCTCTCAAAACCAGCCCGATCTTTCCATGATCATATCTGCCATGCAGCATAGGCCACAGGGCCAAAGAGAGCCAAGGGTGTGTGTCCCCAGGGCCACCCGGAGATGGGGGTGTGAGTGCTGAGGGTGCCTGTCCAGACAGAGGGCCTGAAGCTCCGGCATCTAAAGAAGCAGATGGAACAGGCCACAAAGCGGCACATCGTGCTGCAGCCAACACCGTGGCAGCTGAGACACAGCCCGCAGGCTAAACTGTCATAGCTTCTCCAGTGTGAGAAGGTGTTAACATTGGAGCAAGGCCTACCAGAAGGCCCACGGCAGAGAAAGTCAGAACACGACACTGAGAAAGTGACAGGGCACTGTCCGGGGAACTTCGGGTAGAAAGTTTTTCGCTAACCCTACATAATATGAAACATCCTTCTGTTTATTCATTTCACAAGTATTCACTGAGTGTGTCCTGTAAATCCAGAGCAATACTCCATCTGGAACCCATTTGAGAGCTGGCACCACGTGATCCCTGTGTTCATGGAGCGTGGGGGTGGGGAGATGGAGAAAGGGAGAAAGAGGCAGGAGAGACAGAGACAGACAGACACAGAGACAGGACTGGCCACACAGAGGGAGAGAGACATTTCCTTGATGCTATATGATGTGGAGATTCTTTTTATAATCTTGTTTTCCGTCCCTTAAGGTCTTTGGTCCTTTTTGGTTAGGATGTTTGATTTCTTATTGTTGAGTTCTAAGAACATTTTATCTATGTATTTCAGCCTTTAGGAAGTATTATTACCAATAAAATTGTAAGATATTTAGATTGTACAACGTGATGATTTGATATATGTGTACACTGTGAAAGGATTTCCCCTGAAGTTAATCAACATGTCTGTCACCTGACATATTTCCTTTTTTTTCCTTTTTTCCTTGTCTTTTCTTTTTTTTCTTTTTTTTTTGGTGACAACATTTAAGTTCTACTGTCTTGGCAAATTTGAATGATACAACACAGTGGTATCAACCACAGTCAGCACATTATACATTAGATCCTCAGACCTCATTTGTCTCACAGCTCAGAGTTTCTACTACTCTTTTATCCTGTTCCCTTGTGAATATTTTTAAATTACAGTTGCCCTTCACTATTACATTCGTCCGGGGGAACAGCATGGTGGTGAGACCTCTGAGTACTGTTTCTTTGTTTGCACCTGATAGGTAGTTTGACCGGGGTAGACTTTTAGGCTCACAGTTACTTCCCCCAGAACTTTGAAAGTGTTATGACCGTTTGTTCAAACAAATGTTACCAATAGGAAGTCTGATTTTATCCTCTTAGGACATTTTTTCCTCATTCTCAGTTTTGAGGATCCTCTCTTTTCTCTTGTTGCTATGAAAATTCAGTGATGCGTGTAGAGTTGTGCACATTTTGATTTGCTCTGATTAGCCCTGATGGCTAATGTTAAATACCTTTGTAGTTCTTCAGGTCCATAAATCCTTTTTCTGTATTTCACTACTGTGCATTTTCTCTGTTCTCCCTGTGAGACTTCCATTAGAAAAACGGTAAACTACCTAAATTGAATCCCTTAGACTGTTATCGTTGTCTAAACATTTTTATGCAGTTTTTTCCTATGTCTGTGAAACATTTCTCTCAATTTATCTTCTGATTCTTCCAATTAATTTTTTGTTTGATAAAAATCCCGAAGAACTATTTTATCTTCTTAGAGTATTATTTTAATGGCGTTCTTAGTCCCTCTAAAAATAATAATTACATTTATTTTAAATCATCTTCTCTCAACTCTCTGTGTTGTTTTTCTGGGTCATTAATTCTCTTTCCTCATCTTGGTCTCTTTCTTTAATTCTACTTGTTGTATGTATATGTCTAATATTGCACTGTGTTTATATTTACAAATGGGACAGTGAGACACTTTTTATAGGTACGTAACGTGACCTGTTTTATAGCATGTCTGTTCCCACAATTGCATAATACCAAGTCCTTGTAACAAACAGGTAAATAATAGAAATATAAAGATAAAGATACATAGAGTTATATTAAAACAGATAGTTTCTCTGTGGATCTGTTTCTCTGATTACACAGCCTGCTATACCTTTCCCATTAGTAAAGGATCGATTAAAAATTTGATAAACTTGTGGGAGTTGATAACTGATGAACAGATGAGAAACCAATCTTTTGGCTTTGGGTCCTCAGCTCCTGGAATGTGGAGAGTCAATAACTGGATGCGGGGACCATGTGCGTGGAAATGGGAAGTAGCAAGATATGAGGGATAAGTGGGGAGGCAACCGCAGTGTTCTCAGACACCCACTTCTTGCTCCATGTTCTGTGCCCACCTGGGTGCACTTCCTAAAGCCTCCGAAAAATGGAGTTCTTTTCTTCTGCACTTTGTGTTTGAGTATTTGAGGACACTCTTTCTCACTCTTTTACCTGTCAACAAGCTGCCATTCCCTCACTACCTTCTGCGAGTTTGCTGGAATTTCAGTAGATAAGTCCGCTTTCCTTCTTTTTGCTGTTTTGGGTACTTACTTTTACTGGCATTACATTACACACTCAGGATGGAGGGGAGACGGGTGTGTATGGGGACTACTGCCTCTTGAGTTGGCATCTCCCTGGGCTGAAATGGTGATTATTAGTGGTGGTTCTGTTGCAAACAATCGCAAAGTGAGCGAGAGGGGAGACCATGCAAACAAAATTGTGGAGTATTATTTTTTAAGATCAGGTGAAGAAAAACATTAGATGGTAGAAAATGTGTGTAATTAGGAGAGATTTTATTTTATTTGTTCTTTTTTAATGTTAATGATTTCAATGTTTCTGATAGACCAATAGGAAGAAACTAACCAATTAGATAACAAAGGCTGAGTTACGATTCCATATCAGGGTTTAAGGGCTTCAGCTGGATTCCTGGAATTGGAACCGTGGCTGGGCCAAATAAGACTTGTTTGGGCACCTAACTTCCTATGTTTCTGTTTCCTTATTTGTGGGGCAGTAAGGGTAGCGTGCAGGTCGTGACGTTGGTGGGAGAGTAGATGAGTTGATTTGTGCCAAACCCTTCGGATCGCGCAGGATAAGCTATCGGTCAGACTTAGTTGTTATTATACTTTTGCAAAGAGAAAGGGTTGAAAAGATGATTATTCAAATGAAAGTTTAAGAGCAGAAAATCAATTGGTTGTTCTGTTTTCCCGTTGTGTTTTTTCAACAGCTTGAACTATTTCTGTGCATTTTAATAACCGTGTTAGCACATTTCAGGATGCCCCATTCTTTATGAGTTATGGATGTGGGCCAGAGAATATCTAATTATGAAAAATACATGTTCTTCAATTTAAAAATAAAGCTTACATTGGCACTGAGATAGAAATAGAAGAATGGGGATGTGGATTTTGACCCGAAAACAAACCCACTACTTTTATTTATCAACATTTAAAATGATCTTCAGAATGAACTTATAAATAAATGCATACATTTCTTAAAGTCAAATTGTGATGTGAAAACTTACCCGCTGAGTATCGAGCTCTGCAGTGTGCTGTGCGTCACCGCACAAGTGAAGCCATAAATGCATGTTTCTTCCACACAAACATCATCTTCGAACACGGGGTTTAAGCGAATTCATGTTTCTATAAACAAAAAAATCCACTAAAACCTATAATTGAATGTTGCAGCACAATGATCAGAGATTACACTTGCACTGAAACCTCTTGGTCGGTAGACGGGAGGTGTAACTGTCGCGCGTGACTCGGCTCCTCCCTCTGCGTAACAGCATTGGTGACCGAAGCCACACCAGCATCCTCTCGGGGATAATTAGACAGTTTGGGAACAGTGTCATCTGCTGTGGACACGGGATAGCCTTGTGGAGAGCTACAGGGACAAACTCTGCCGGTTTGGAAGTCTGCTGATGGAACAGGCCAGCCCAGGAAGCGCATGCGTTACTGACGGCAGAAACGCATCCCGTGCAGACTGGCAGCCGGCAGTTGATGCGTGGTGACCTGCTGATGAGGACAGAGGGCCAGCGGGGTGAGAAGCACATGTTGACCTTCATAAGAGGGGTCTCGATTAAGTGGACAGAGCCAGTGCTGTGTTGTTTCTCTTTAAGAAGACACAAATAACATCCTGGGTGTCTGCTGCTGGGTTGGTCCATCAAGGATTCATTTCCGTTTCTGGTGACAGGGTCACCATAAGCGCATAAACGCACGCCTCTGACATGGCTCGCATCACTCACATCAGAGGCTCCTCGCAGGGCTCATGGCCCCAATCAGTGAAGCAGGAAGGACATGTCCACAATTGCCCTGCTGTCCAGGGTGACAGCCAGGCCCCAACGAGATCACCAAGATTCTGATGCCCTCACCCTTTACACATTACTCCAGGGCGGGTCTGTGTGACCAGCAAACTGTGGCAAAAACAATGGCACCTCTCTTTCAAGATTAGGTTACAGAAGACCTCGCCTTCCATCTCACTCTTGGATGTCTCTCTGGAGGACAGCTGCCATGTCACAGGGCAGTTCTGTGAGAGGAACAGGGACATGGCGAGGAGCTGAGGCCGTCCAGCAGCCATGCCATGAACTAGCTGGCCAGACCTCCAGTCCAGCCAGGTCTGCAGATAACTGCAGTTCCAGCCAACACTCACCGTGGCCTGTGACAGACCCTGGCCATACGACCAGCCAAGCTGTTATCCATCCCGGCCCCACAGACTGTGTGCTTAAGCTGCTCAGTGTGGAGGCAAATTGCTCTATGACAACCCAGACATAAACAGACTCAGCAGCCTGGAGATGTTGCATACTCAGAGTATATGTTTTCTGTTTAGATTTAGCTACTACCCAGGAAAGAAAGAGTAGTCAATCCGTTTTTTTAAGTATATTTCACTCCTGTGTCCTTGATAAGGGGGCACGTATGCAAAAGTTCAGCCTTCGATGGCCTTTGGCCATGTGAAGGGTCATATTTATTATGCATTTCATTCAGTCTCTATGATATCCCCCAGTGGCTGCAACTGGTAACCACGTATGTTGCCGCCATGCAGTGAAGGGACAGGAGCACATGGCTTCCATCTGTACAGCCGGTCACCCCAGGCTGCTGGCTCCGCATCCCGTCTATGAGGGAGCAGAGATGACCTAAAGGAAAGTAACACTAACAACTAACAGCTGTGGAGCCCTTTACGCCTCACAAGCGTTGCCCTCCCAGCTGACCTTAGGTAGTCACAGAGTCACATCAAACCAGTGAGCCCAGTGCATTTGCCCAAGGGCACACCACCCATGCAAAGTCACGGTCATGGACAGAAGGAGCCACCGACTGTGCTCCTCTAATCCACGCCAGTGCCACGCAGGGTGTCAGAGATGGAAACATGAGAGAGGCAAC
Organism: Rhinolophus ferrumequinum; assembly: GCF_004115265.2. Lineage (NCBI taxonomy): Eukaryota > Metazoa > Chordata > Mammalia > Chiroptera > Rhinolophidae > Rhinolophus > Rhinolophus ferrumequinum. The sequence goes on from NW_022680354.1 coordinate 2,231,878, forward strand.
AATACCAAGGTCCATGCCTCCTCCGAGCCTGGCACCATGGAGACAGCCTGCTGGCACCACTGACTTTCTGATCCAGTCCCATCACAGAAGCCTTTCCCCCAAGTCTGATGGGCTTCCTGAGCCTTTCCCTGCCTTCACTGAGTGAGGACTGTGAACTCAAGAAAGAGGAGAATGCAGATACACGTACTGAGGAATGTCCAGAATCTTCCAGCAGCAAAGCTCTTGGAAGAAAGGAAGAAGAACAATTACAGCTTTTCCCAGGGCCTCACTGCTCCTCTACTCCCAGCAGAACCCTTTTTCCTTGAGTCCCTTCCAGAGGAAAAGCCATTAAACCGATACTGTCTATCTGAGCTAGGCAAAGAAGAACACTCATCTTTTGTTACAAAGTGGGATGTGCCCGCGTGCGGAGACTCCATGGGTTTCTTCTGCTTTGGTTGCATTTTTATTTTTTTAAGAGAAAATAAAAATATCTCATACTAAGTTCTCATACTGTAATTACTGGAAATCATTCTGGAGCCAAGATTTTTTGTCTGTTAAGAAAAAAAAAAAAAAGAACATTGAGACTTCCTGCAGCTCTGGGAGCCGCACCAGCAGACGGGGGTTTCAGCTTCCTCCTGCCAAAAGTTTCAGCAACGTGGCAGCCGCTGGAGACCAGCGCAATGAGGGCTCGGACAGCCATGTTCCCAGCTGACTTGGGGCCTCTAAAAAGAAAGGGGACAAACACAGCCATCAGCTTTGACAACGTGAGATTAAATACAGTAAAACACAGGTGAGGGACCAGTAACATCACAACCTAAAAAACAAAGTGTGGGTTGTAGCATTCCTAACCAGTGTGATTGTTCTGCTGACGCTCTAATCACAGGACAGCCGGGAATGTTCTTCTGGGGCCACTGCCAAGGGGGACAGAGTGTTCAGTAATGTCATGCTCTCTGGGAAGAGTTTGGTTTCTGTGCTGAAGTCAGGGAAGAGATTGGGGATTCTTTCCTCCTGCTGGGCTTCTAGAACTTTGCAGACTCTGCCTAAAAGGGCACAAGCACCAGGGAACCACAGAATCTCAGAGGTCACCCAAGCCAGCGGCTCAGCCAAACTGCGAAAGCCAGTAACTAGTCCCCGTTCAAAGGCATGATGGGTAGGAGACTCTCCTCCATCCATCACAGTCCATCTGTCTCCTGGAAGGAATGCGTGGCTGATGCAAGTTTTCAAAGGGAGAATTCTACCAGATTCTCATAACGAGCCCTGGAAATTCAGAGCTGATCGTGCTACCAAAGTTTGAAAGTTGTTTATCAGTTAACATTATTATTATTTCTTCCTTGGAAAAGAATACAGCAATACAGATTATTTTCCAGAAGCCCATAATGTCGCTACAAGGTGAGGTCCTGGGCGTTAGTCCTGTCCTTTCCTTCAGCTTCTCTCCAGTACTGCACAGGAGCCGTTTCTCAGCTGCATTTTTTCCAGGCAGACCCTAGAAGCAGGAGCAGGCCACTTCCCACAGCAGTGTTTCCGTGGGACAGTGCATACACATCCGTGAAAAGATGGTCACTGTCCCAGAAAACCATCCCTCCCGGTAGTAGCCAGGCCCAGCTGGAAGTGGGCCGAGGTGTGACTACCACCTGAGCCCACACCACAGTCGCCCCCGAGGCTCAGTGAGACCATGGATTGCTTCCTTCCAAATGTGATTGGAGCAGAAGTGTGTGTCATGTCCACACGCCTAAAAGGCATGAGCTTTCCTTGTCCTCTGGGCTCAGCTTATGTCCTTGTCCCCTCTGGGTGGGAATTCGAACATGTTGCTGATAAGTGGTGCTGTGGGACATCAGAGTAACAAGGAACCTGGTAGCCTGGTGACCCAGTGAAGCAGAGCTGTGTGCCCACTCAGGACGAGCTGTCTTTCTGGGGACAATGACGTGGAAGACAACCAACCATCCACGTTGGTTATAAACCTGCATTTTTGGTGCCTTTGTTGTACCAGTTGAGCCTGCATCTCAGCTAAACAAGGATTTGCAGTGTTCTCAGGCCTCATGTGATAAGAAGGCAGCCCCACCCTCTCTCCTGGTCTCATAGCAGGTGAATGAGGCGCACACTTCTAGTTCCAAGGTCTTAAATTTGAGAGAGGATAGTCATGTTCTCAAAAGCCACAGGAAATGAAGGTGAGAATGGGGATAAAAAATCCAGCCTGGTTTGTTGGCACTGAAGCAGTTGGCATCTGCAGTGTCCTATCTCTACATGGCACTGGGGACAGAACTCTTCCTGTTTCAATAGCAAGAGACGTTATGAGGTGCCTCACACCATCCGGGGGTCTGGCAGTACCTAGAGAGCTGGAGGACGATTGTTTCACTGTTTTGGGAGAATTTGAGGATTTCTCTTTATCCAAACCCAAGGTCTCTGAACACTGTGGTCTGATTACACACTCACAGTAGTCAATCATCCACACTGCACAGAGAGCCCAGGCCGGTTACCCTGAAGAAGTGGCCGCAGAGAGGTGCTGTGTTAGTCAGCTTGAGCTCTCACAGCGCAGCACCATGCTCGGGGGTTTCTACAGCAGACACTCATTCCTCACACTCTGGAGCCTGCAAGTCCACGATCAGGGTGTCGGTGGACAGGCTTCTGGTGAGGACTCACTTCCTGCCTTGCAGACAGTCACCTTCTCACTGTGCCCTCACGTGACCTTCCCTCTGCGCATGTGTGAAAGGAGGAAGAGCTCTGGTGTGTCTTTCTCTTCTTATAAGGGCACCAGTCCTATTGGATCAGGGCCCCAACCTCATGACCTCACTTAACCTTTATTACCTCCTCAAATGCCTCATCGCCAAATCCAGTCATAATGGGAGTTACGGCTTCAACCTATGAATTCTGGGGAGACACCATTCAGTCCATACAAGTGTTGATCTTGAGACGACACTATCTTCCTCTCTGTGACTCTGTGGGATTCACTGTGAGGGAAGGGGGTTTCACTTCTGCAAAAGGAATAAACTAGAAATAAGAACGACTCATGTGACCATCCCTATACTGACTCGTAAAATTTCTTGGCAGTTTCACAAGCCACATGACTCATCTTTCTCATACCCTGGCTCTTAATTCCTTGAAGTCGGCATCTTTCCTCCAGCTGCGTCAGTGTTCTGCTGCCTCGTCAGGTCTTTGTCGTGACCAGCAGCTACATTCCCTCACAATCTCAATTTCTGTACCCCACTGGTCAACCACACCCTCCTACCCCTTCTAGCTCTTTCCTTCTGGTAAGGATGCCAAAAACCCTTTGACTTAATGAGAGCTCTGATCTTTTTAAGTTTACCACCTTTTAGGATCAGGCTCTCATACCCTTAATGTCTGGTCTCATACCCCACTTTACCCCATTCCAAGTCCATGAAAAACCTTCTTTCCTGTAATCTCAACATTTTTGGACCTTTCTTGCTTTATTGACTTTCTTGGTTAAACCACAACTCTGATTAAATTACACTGTCTTCCAACTCCATGTCTGCAATTATGCAACTGGCCATAGCCGATGAGAAGCTCAGAAAACCATGCATTATAGACATGAACCCCAGCAGGGTGCTTGATGCCACCCATGGGCCAAACTCTGTCTCCCATGTCCACTCACCCTTCCAGTTGCTTAGATGACTATTTTATACCTTCTCTTCTTCAACCTACACCAATTCTGACCTCATCCTCACTCTCAGCTGCTAGTTGTGTTCTCCTGTTGTCTGAGAAAGTGGAAGTTGTCTGAAGAGCCTCACGTGTCCCCACATCTCATCCAAATACCTCCAGCATCTATATTGTGGATCTGCCTTTCATCCTGATAGCCGGGAGTGACTTTCCTTGCCCCTATCCAAACCAGACCCCTCTACTTGCACACTAGACCTCATTTCTTCTTGCCTACTCAGAAGTGTTCTGCCAACAAGTCTCAGCTTCTTTCCCCGGCATCATTGTTTTTCTACTGGCTATTTCCCATCATGCTGTTATCTGCCCCATTGTAAAACCCAAGCAAAACAAAACAGAATAGAACACTTATTGGGGCCACACTTTCCTGGCAGCTACCTCCCATTTCTCATTTACCCTCTTTAGCAAATCTCCTTGAGCCATTCTGTCCACTTCCAGCCACCAGTTTCTCTCCTCACCTCCCTTCTTCCTCCTGGGCCACACTTCCATCCTCAATGCCCCACTGAACTTGCTCTTCTCACTGGCGCCAATGCCCCAACCTTGTTAAATGTGATGGTTAGAGTCAGTCTTCCTCTTTCTTGACCTACAGGCAGCATTTACGTATCTGATCACTTCCTCCTCTGTCTGACAGCCCCTTCCTCTAGGTGTCCACATGGCTTCCCCTCACATCCTCACGTCACCTGCTCAATGAGGCGTCTCCTGCCCACACATTTAATATCCTCAACACTCCTCAAGCACTTTCTGTCCTCCATACCCTAGAAAGGGCTTCCCGTAGCATCGTCACCTCCTAACATACCATGTGATTTGCTTATCCAAGCTTACGCCTCGTTGGCTGTTCCTGTTTGTAGAATGTAAGCTGAGCAGTGAATTCTGCCAAGGATCTTAATTTATGTTTTAATGGATAAATTCTCAGCACTGAGAAAAATGTATACACTCCATAGAAGTGGGGACACAGAGGTCCGTGGTTGATGAGGGAATGACAGCTATCACCTACAGGTCTTTGAAGGGCTACTATCTTCCAGGCACTGTGTTTCCCAGTCATCCCCCTGTTGAATCCTTACACTCAGCAGCCAGTGGGCTTTGGTATTTCTGTCCATAGATGAAGACCTTGAGGTTACATAGCCATTAACCACAACTCAGGCGAATCCCATGCATCTGACTCTGTGGTCCCCACTCATGCATGATTCTATGCTCTACTCCCCTTTGCTTCAAACAGACTTATCCCATCATTCTTGCCAGTTTCTAAAGCAGTTCTGCAACCCTCTTTCATGAGCGTCTACCTCATCCTCCATCATGACAAACTCCGTGTCACACATCACTTCTGGTACAAATATTTCTGTCAAATAAAAACATTATGGTGTGTCCTCATCCATCTTATTCAGTGGATCTGGCACCATGCGACTTTTGGCTCTTCCCCAAAGTCAAAATGACCATGAAAGGAAAATGTTTCGAATCAATTCAGGATATTGAGGCAGCCACAATAGCACAATTAAAGACACTCACAAAAGAGAACTTCCAGAACTGCTTCAGAAAGTGGCAAGAACGATGGGAAAAGTGTGTTTAAAGCGGAGGGGAGTATTCTGAGGGGGGTTAATGGCAGTGTGTCTTTTACGGTAATAAATTATTTTATATTTAAACATTCACTGTATTTTTCTATCACACATCGTATAAGTAGATTTCCCTAGTAGTAGATACTACAATATGCATTTTTTAATTTTGATGCATTTTTTAAAATTAAAATTAAAATTTTAATTTTAATAATTTGCATAGTTTAATAAGTACTACAAACCACAGATATTAATAGTTACTGGGCATGGTCTCCATAGAGAGCAACATAAAACACCGAGACCAGTAAATCAATATGTGTTTGCTAAAGCGCTCAGACTGTCAGATCTCGATTCCACGCCTGCGGTGACCTTCCCGGTTGGGGAAGGAGCGACCCTGATCTGCAGGCTCATGAGCACGCAGAGGCCACGGCTCGTTTCCTACACGCTGAGACCTGCACTCCCTGAGGTGCAGCGGCCATGTGCTGATCGCCCAGGTCCTTCTCGTCCTTGCCAGAGAGGAAGAAGAACATAAACAAACAACATAATGAAGGGCAACCTCATGAGTCAAGGTCATGTGAGCTTTCAGAGACACTGGCTCCATTTTAATTTGAGGATCTTTAAAAATCATATTTTAGCCAACAGATTTATCTCACAGAAGATAATTTCCAAGCCAGCCAAAAGCAGCAAATGCTTGCTTACTCTGGAAAGAATGCATCATGTGCAGAAGTGATAATCAGCATAGTTTTAGTGCACGTCCATGTCACAGAGCCGGGCACTTACAGGACGTGAGTTCAGGGCAACATCAGCTGCGTGGGTGAGAAGCCAGAAGGTACAGTTCACAAGGCTCTGAGCAGTCAGGTGGGTGGGCTGCTCCCCTAACACGCGCCCAGGAAGAATTATATACATAATTTATCCATTTACTATCAGAGGTGCCTGGCATTATCCATGCCTTATCGCTAGAGCAATAAGAAAGTACGCACGAGTGCAAATATACCGCGACGGGCACAGCGCTTTTGCATGACTATTGCTTCGGGACAATCTACCAACTCGTTGACACCCTTTTATCAGTCTGGCATTCTGTGTGATTTAGCTATATAAGAAATTGCTGTGGGAATGGGGAGGGATTTTCCGATCTATCAAAACCTGAAGATTAACAGTGGCGTTTCTTTTACATGAGCTCACCCACGCAGGCCTCAGGCCCAGGACAGTCCTCCAGCTGTGCAGCCAGGTCCTGGACACGTGCTGAAAATCACGGCAAGACCAAGGGAGCCACTGAGTTTATCAGTTGTACTTCAGCAGCGAGAATGTGTAAATCCCTTCCCACGTTAATGAGCAACTCCAACCTCTCAGAAATCAAGACGCAGTTCCCTTTGCCTTTCACTCATGTGTTGTGTCTTTGAAAGCATGAAGTCGTCTTAGTCTATTCCAAGGTAGCCACCCGTCTGGAAACAGCATGTTTCTACACATGCACTGACGATTTTGTGTAGGTGTGCTCTTTTCCCACTGTGCGTGTATGTGTGTGAGTGTGTTTGCTGCGGGTGAGGAAATACTCATAGCAGTAAATACTGCTCCCGTGCCCAGGAAATATGTCAACCTACAAATATCAGTACACTGTCCTTTATTCAAAGCAGATATTTGAAAGACAAACCAAAATTTAAGTCTCATCATGTGACTTACAAAAACTTCTATATGTGGCATCAAATCTGTAGTTATCTGGAAGAAAGCATGGTACATTGGGGTCAAAAATAAACAAAACTATTTTGCTATGTAAGTTTAGTTTTCAGGAAAATCGGGAAGAATACAGGTTGCTATAATAACATAGAAAATACGCACATATTTAGACAATGTAATGTATGTGGAAGGTAAACATGAGTTCGAGAAGTCTTGATAGTTAAAACAGGAAGAACCCTGGGTTTCGTTTAACACCTGCTTATTTTCTGTCACGTACTTGTGTTTTGTGTTTGTCTCTGTCATCAAAAGGATCGCCATCTGATGTTTTGCTATGGCAGGAGAAGGTCGGGCTTGGGAACTCCGGTGCTGGACCGAGGTCCCTCGTGCCCTCCACTGTTCAGCTTCCTTCAAAATGGAGGAAACGCATCCCTGGCCTGCTCATCACATAGGGGTGCCATTCCCACACGCAGAGCTGGATGCAGCTGGGCATTGGTCAGCGTCTCAGGAGAGTGCATGGGTCCTGCTGCCACAGCCCTGTGTTCCATGGTGGTCTGCAGGCTGGGAGGACCCGGGCGAGGTGTGGAGTCGAGGACCCAGGGGCACAGGCCACCCCAAACCCCATGCAAGGGCCAGGCCTTCAGACCATGGAGTGACAGGCTAAGCTCTCAACAAGAAACTGGCAGGGAGATGCTAACTGACATCTAACCGTGTCGGCCTTTGGGGAAGGCTAACCGTGTTGGCCTTTGGGGAAACCCCGGTGGTTACCCTGTTGGTCACCGACTGGGGCTCAGGGTGGGCTCAGCAGGAGACTGCCTCCCGGGCCCCGGAGCACCTGACTCTGGGTTGGAGTCACATCCACTGAGCCGATGTGGGCAGCCCAGGCCCTGAGTCAGGGCACGATGGAGCTGTGTCAGGCTCTCCAATTGGTCCAGGCTGAAGGGAGCCGGGGTGCAGGGCTGATGGGGAATCAGTGACCAATGTGATACACTTGGTAAACTGCAAAGAGTAGTTATTTCTAAGGTGGGACCACTGATTCTTTTTACTTTCCTGCATTCATGTCCAAATGATGACTTAAGACCATCAAAATACATGTTTGATACCTAGCACATCAGACAGTATCCTGGTTTTCAGGGGCAAACACAGACACATGAACACATCTACTGTTAACAAGAACTTGGCAGGACATCTTATGTGTGCACAGCTCTCTGCCGCATCCTGTCATGGCTTTTCCTCGGACTTATCAAACACTGTCGTTTGTCATGTGCTGGGTCCTTTCTGTGCAGTAGGTGTCCACTTGTGAGGCACCAAAGTCGTCTGTACTCTGCTCGGTCCTCTTCTCTCGCTGTTCCCGGGAGAGGAAGACCCGGGGGGCTTAGCGTGCACCCTCACCACCTTGTCCAAGTGTGTGGACCGTGTCTGAAACAGTCGGACTCAACAAGAAACTGCTGACTGTTGAGGACTGAATTAGCACATTTCCGTTTATTATTCGAGAGCAGAAGCTTTTCTAAGACCACGCTATGGCCCGTCCTCTGTGGCATGCGGTTGCCCTGGAATGCTACACACTCACGCACACAAGTTCAGCATCACCCCATGTCCAGGTGCACAAGCCCTGGCGTGCAGACGCAGACATTTTTGGGGAGTTTGGCAATCGTTGGCCCTGCCCAGTCTCACAGCCCCTGATCACAGCCAGGAATGTCTCCCCAGCCTGCCCTGGTGAGTTGGCTCTCTCTCCCACATCAGCAGACCGAGACGAGGTAGGGTCTGGGGGCCTGTGGAGAGGTTTGTGTGCAGCCAGAGCCCACTGGCCCAGGACTCTGTGTTCTTCCCACCTTGGAACGTCATAACTGCACTTTTCTGGGAAACTTGGAATTCTGCTGTCTGACCACATTTATGTTACTTACTTAAGGTAAGTGTTGAAACTTTCCATTGCATAACAAAGAAAGGCTAGATATATTCTCACTAGCCATTAAGAGAACCACAAATGATTTGCTGACTTTTATTTTTTTTCAAAAAACTACTTTTTAAGTCATGTTTTGACAAGCACAGTAGTAGCTATTTCTGGGTTTTGAGCTTTCTTTGAATAAGAATCTGGACTTAAAATGTTGATTTACAGACAAAAGAATATACAAACACCGCGGAAAAATTCATACTGTGTAGCTGTTAAAAATATGCAAAACTCGCAACCTACGAAGCTGCAAGGAAAACCCAAACTTAAAATAAGCTCAAAATAGGGGCTGCAATGACTGAAGTGGGTCTCAGAAAGAAAAAACAAACAGCAAAATGTAAAACCTTCAACAAAATAAATGAACAAGATCAAAATGGCGGCATGAGGTGAGCCTCTGTAAAGCTGCCCTGGAATTTACAACTTATGGAACAACAATAACTCCACAAAGGACTCCCTGCACAGCAGACAGGCAAGACGAAGAGGCCCACTACTGAATTCACCCAAAGGTGGGCGAATAGCGCGAGCAGGAGAGGAGGGAAAGGAGAAGTGCGGGGACGGAGCCGTGTGGGCGCAGGACGCAGACCTAGCTCAGTGCTCGGAGCTCGCTGCATCCCGGAGCTACCGCAGCTGTGGGAGAGGGAAGAACTTGGACTGCTAGGGTTCCGCTTATGGCTGACAGGGCTAAGGGGGCAGCATCCAAAACGGCTGAACCCAACACTCACGGCAGAGACCTCGGAGAAAAGACTAAGGGAAGAAGGCTGAAAATGGTGATTTAAGCCCTCACTGCCGAGTAGAGAATGGAAGCCTTAGGCACTGAGACTAGCTGCCCCCTCCCTACCCTCCCAGAGCTCACCCTGCCCCCACCTGCCCGGTGCTAGAAGTGGAACAGTAGCAGTGTCAGATCAAAAGAACAGAATATTTGCTGTTCTGAGAACTGTGGACCACAGACACAGATTCGCAGCCCAACTAGTTCTGACAAAGGGGAGGGAGCTGTGGAAGCAGGACCAGCTGTGGTGGTGGTCGCCTCCATTGCTCTGGGCCACCTCTCACAACTCACCCCGCCCCAGGCCCCACCTATCTGGGCAGATCCCTGCAGGAGTAAACAGAACTGCTGAAACATACGGGCTCTGAATCTGGTGCAGGAAGAGCTTTGGAACTTCAAAAGCTCTCCGCATACCCACACGGACACTGCGCCCTGTGACCCAGGCGAACTATTAACAGAGGAGAAGCCCGTCTCCGAGGGAATACCCCCATTGTTTGAGAAGCTGGAATAGTGCAGAGAAAACATAACACTACCGTGTGAGAGAGAAAAAAAAGGCTGCAGTCGGAGAGAAAATAAAACATTCTACCAACAAGTACTAGAAAACAAAAGAAAGACCTCTTCCTATCAACCTGTTGCAGAAGCCACTCCTGTAGATGTCTAGGAAGAGAAATAATAAGTCAATAATTGCCATGAATAACCAAGGCAACAAGATAGCTCAGAAAGAAAGTGAAAAGTCTCCAGAAAAGGAACTTAAAGATATGGAAATATATGACTTAAATGACAGAGAATTCAAGATTGCAGTTCTGAAAAAAACTCAACGAGATGCAAGAAAACACAGAAAGGCAGCTTAATGAACTCAGAAACACAATCAAAGAACAACATGAGCATTTTACGAAAGAGATTGAAATTTTAAAAAAGAACCAAATAGAATTTCAGGAGATTAAGAACTCAATAGAAGAAATTAAGAATGAAATAACCAGCTTAGGTAGTAGAGTTGACCAGATGGAGGAAAGAATCAGTGACATTGAAGATAGAGACCTGGAAATTACACAGATGGAAGAAGAGACTTGAGACTTAAAAGAAATGAAAGAACTCTACAAGAACTTTCTGCTCCATCAGAAAGAGCAATATAAGAATAATGGGCATACCAGAAGGAGAAAAAAGAGAGAAGGGAACAGAGAATATATTCAAACAAATTGTTGATGAGAACTTCCCAAACTTGTGGACAGAACTGGATCCTCGAATCCAAGAAGCAAATAGAACACCTAATTACCTCAATCCCAACAGGCCTTCTCCAAGGCACATTGTATTGAAGCTGTCTAAAATCAACGACCAAGAAAGAATACTCAAAGCGGCCAGAGAAAAGAAAATGGTAACCTACAAAGGAAAGCCCATTAGATTATCATCAGATTTTTCAGCAGAAAATCTACAAGCCAGAAGGGAGTGGAATCAAATATTCAAACTATTGAAAGAGAGAAATTATGAGCCAAGAATAATATATCCAGCAAAGATATCCTTTAGATATGAAGGAGGAATAAAGACCTTTCCAGACATACAGAAGCTGAGGGAATTTTCTAATACACGACCTGCACTATAAGAAATACTAAAGGAGGCTATTCGATCACCATCAACAGGGACAATTTGTGGCAACCAAAACATAAAAAGGGGGAGAGTAAAGGCCTGAACCGGAATATGGGAATGGAAAAAGTAAGCGTGCTGAAGAGAATGGAATACTCTAAATATCAAACTTTCTTTTACATAAACTTAAGGATAACCACTTAAAAAAAAATCCAGAACTGAAATATATACTGTAATAAAAGAAAAAACAGAGGGAAACATCATAGAATACCACCACACAGAAATAATAGACAACGACAAAAAGCAAAGAAACAATGGAGACACAGCCTTACCAGAAAACTAAAGATAGAATGACAGGAAATCCTCACATACAAATGTAAATGGACTGAACTCACCAATAAAAAGGCACAGAGCAGCAGATTGGATCAAAAAACTAAACCCAACCATATGCTGTCTCCAAGAGACACATCTCAGCTACAAGGACAAACACTAATTAACAAAATCAGAAATGAAAAAGGGGAAGTTATCACGGATGCCACAGAAATACAAAGGATCATCCAAGAATAATATGAAGGACTACATGCCACCAAATTCAATAACCTAGAAGAAATGGACAAGCTCTTAGAAACATATAGCCTTCCAAGGCTGAACCATGAAGAACTGGAAAATCTAAACAGACCGATCACCAGTCATGAAATTGAATCAGTCATCCAAAACCTTCCCAAAAGCAAAAGTCCTGGACTAGATGGCTTTGGTAGTGAATTCTACCAAACCTTCAAAGAGGATCTAATACCAATCCTGCTCAAACTCTTCCAAAAAATTGAAGAAGAGACAGTACTCCCTAACTCATTTTATGAGGCCAACATTACCCTGATACCAAAACCTGGCAAGGACAACACACACAAAAAAAACTACAGACCAATATCTCTGATGAATACACATGCAAAAATCCTAAACAAAATTCTAGAAAATTGAATACAACAAAGCATTAAAAAGATTATTCATCACTACCAAGTGGGGTTCATCCCCAGGGCACAAGGATGGTTCAACATCTGCAAATCCGTCAATGTGATACATCACATAAACAAAATAAAGGACAAAAATCATATGATTATATCAATTGATGCAGAAAAAGCATTTGACAAGATATAACATCCATTTATGATTAAAACACTTAATAAAATAGGTATAGAAGGAAAATGCTTTAACATAATAAAGGCCATATATGACAAGCCCTCAGCTAATCTCATAATTAATGGTGAAAAACTGAAGCCCTTTGCTCTACGTTCAGGAACACGACAGGGCTGTCCCCTATCACCTCTGCTTTTCCACATAGTGTTGGAAGTCCTTGCCAGAGCAGTCAGGCAAGAGAAAGAAATAAAAGGCATCCAAATTGGGAATGAAGAAGTTAAATTGTCACTCTTTGCAGATGACATGATGCTATATATAGAAAACCCTAAAGACTCCACCAAAAAGCTATTAGAAACAATCAAGGAATACAGTAAAGTTGCTGGCTACAAAATCCACGTACAAAAGTCCATTGCATTCCTATATACTAACAATGAAATCTCAGAAAAAGAAATACAAAAAACAATTCCTTTTGCAATTGCAGCAAAAAGAATAAAATACCTAGGAATAAACTTAACCAAGGATGTGAAGGACCTATATGCTGAAAACTATAAGACATTTTTGAAAGAAATTGAAGTAGACACAAGGAAATGGAAAGACATTCCATGCTCATGGATTGGAAGAGTCAACATAGTCAAAATGGCCATATTACCCAAAGCAAGATACAGATTTAATGCAATCCCCATCAAAAACCCAATGGTATTTTTTAAAGAAATAGTACAAAAAAATCATCAGATTTATTTGGAACCACAAAAGACCCCGAATAGCCAAAGCAATCTTAAGAGAAAAGAATAACACTGGTGGTATCACACTCCCTGACTTTAGCTTGTACTACAGGGGGACAATAATCAAAACAGCATGGTATTGGCAGAAAAACAGACACATAGACCGATGGAATAGAATTGAGAACCCAGAAATAAAACCACATAAATACGGACAGATAATTTTTGACAAAGAAGCCAAAAATATACAAAGGAGAAAAGACAGCTTCTTCAATAAATGGTGCTGGGAGAATTGGATAGCCACGTGCAAAAGAATGAAACTGGACTGCTATCTGTAGCCATGTACCAAAATTAATTCAAAATGGATCAAAGACTTAAGCGTCAGACCTGACACAATAAACTGCATAGAAGAAAAAATAGGTACTAAACTTATGGACTTGGGTTCAAAGAGCATTTTATGAATTTGACTTCAAAGGCAATGGAAGTAAAAGCTAAAATAAACGAATGGGACTATATGAAACTTAAAGGCTTCTGCACAGCAAAAGAAACCATCAACAAAATAAAGAGGCAACCAACTCAATGGGAGAAGATTTTTGCAAACAGTGCCTCCGATAAGGGGTTAATATCCAAAATATACAAGGAACTCACAAAAGTCAACAACAAAAAAACAAACAACCCGATTGAAAAATGGGCAGAGGACCTGAAGAGACATTTCTCCAAAGAGGACATACAAATGGCAAATAGACATATGAAAAAATGCTCAACATCACTAATCATCAGAGAAATGCAAATAAAAACCACAATGAGATATCACCTCACCCCAGTCAGAATGGCTATCATCAACGAGACAAATAGTAACAAGTGTTGGAGAGGCTGTGGAGAAAAAGGAACCCTCATACACTGTTGGTGGGAATGCAGACTGGTGCAGCCATTATGGAAGGCAGTGTGGAGGTTCCTCAAAAAATTACGAATAGAATTACCATATGACTCACCAATCCCTCTCCTGGGTGTCTACCCAAAAAATCTGAAAACATTTATACATAAAGACACGTGTGCTCCAATGTTCATTGCAGCTTTGTTTACGGTGGCCAAGATATGGAAACAACCAAAATGTCCTTCGATAGATGAATGGATAAAGAAGTTGTGGTATATATACACTATGGAATACTATTCGGCGGTAAGAAAAGCTGATATAGGAACATTTGTGACAACATGGATGGATCTTGAGAGTATAATGCTAAGCGAAATAAGTCAGACAGAAAAAGCAGAGAACCATATGATTTCACTGATATGTGGTATATAAACCAAAAACAACAAAAGAACAAGACGAACAAATGAGAAACAAGAACTCATAGACACAGACAATAGTTTAGGGGTTACCAGAAGGTAAGGGGGGTGGGGGGTGGGAGATGAGGGTAAAGGGGATCAAATACGTGGTGATGGAAGGAGAACTGACTTTGGGTGGTGAACACACAATGGGATTTATAGATGATGTAATATAGAATTGTATACCTGAAATCTATGTAATTTCACTAACAATTGTCACCCCAATAAATTTAAAAAAATAAAAAAAGTAAAAAAGTAAAACCTTCAAATCCTGACTGTAGACAATGCTGTGTGGTCTCTGAAGCCCAATGTGCCAAGTTCATGAGGTTTTGAATTCGCAGAGAGGAGCTGGGTGCAGGAAGGAGAGCGGAGGCCTCCTGGGGGCCTCTGGGCCCCTCTGCTGGCTGGGGGTCTCCCTACCTCACAGATGAGAAAGCTGAATGATTCAGCCAGCTGCACAGACCTAGTCTGTGTCCAAAAGCTGCACTTCTTATCACAAAACAGGGCCTGCCTTTGACAAAAGTTAACCTTCTGTTCATGCATGGAAGATTTTTAAAGGAAAAGATTTACAGATGAATATCAGGGACCCTGGTCCCTTCACTATTTTGCTTTGCAATTTACAGCTATGTGTACTTACCGACTGCTTTTCGGATCTTCATTTGCAAAAAAAAAAGGGTAGTGTCACCTACCTGGACCAGCTCCTTTGTTATTAGAACTGAGAACATAAAGTATGAAAACGTGTTTTCCCCTTTATAACAGAATCACGGTTTAAATGCAGCTTTACTCCACCTGGAATATTCTTGGGCAGCGAGCTCCTTTTCGTCCTCACGTACTGCTCACCACCACGAGGGAACAGGCACATGGGGCAGGGACGTCCAGAATGACAGAGTCCCGTCCACTAACCTCCCTGAGCAGCTCTGGAATCCGGCTTCTGTTCGTCCTGAAAGTCCAGCTGGGACCTCCATCTGCCCTCTGGCTTTATTTTACGGGTAGGTCTACCATGCCCTCCAGCCCCCGACATATTCCTAGGATGGGACCGCGAGCACAGCGCGTCACAATGCCCCTTTTCCAGCTGTGAGATGTGACAGGGTGGATTGTGTACCTTGCCTGGTGACACTCATGTCTGGGAATGTCCTTGTGTTGCCCTTCTTAGCAACCCTGGCAAGGACCCCCATTCACCCTACAGGGACATGCTGGTTGCAGTGAGGACCAAGGGCCAGAAGTCCATTGGAACCCTCCTCCGTCCAGGCCAACACAGACCCCGTTCTGGGAATTGGTGAGTTAGGGTGTCCTGTGACTTCCTCATCCAGCTGCTGGGTCCAAAGAGTGTTTGCACCACGAGGACACCTGGCTCATTACCCCGGGGCCTTCGGTTCTAGCTTCCACCACGTGTCGACCAAGCTTACAGAGTCTGGTGACCACAGCCCCTGCAGCACGTGGCTCCAAACACCCACGTGTCAGAGCCCTGCCAGGAGGAAGTTCGCACTCCAGGAACCCTGTGTCCCTACACTCCTGTGTCAGCTCACAGACACCAAGGACGAGTCCTGGGAGACGGCGTCTCTGAGGGGATCAGACCGTGGCAAGAGGGTATAGTACTGTCAGAGAACTTACATTGCCTGATCAATGACTCAAAAACCCAAATGTGTGGAGAAATGTATCTCATTTTCTGGCCTCACGTCTAAGCATCTCTATTACACATATTACATATTTTTTGTTTCATGAGTAAAGTGTACATTTAGCTCCCTCCAACCAAAATTACTTGTCTGAGTATTTTGTTTCTAAATTTTTTAAAATCTTGATTTGTGTATGTAGGTCCAGTCTTTTCCTCCATGTTTGTGTCATAAAACCCAGCCATCCCCACAACCCAAGTCAAAGCCAGGGCCCCCAGTCTCCATCCTGTCACCTCAAACAGCCTTTCTTACATCTCACTGCTTCACTGTCTGACTCACTCCAGCTTATTTCAGGCAAATATGCTTGTTTTCCCTCAACCTCCCTCTCTCCCTGCATTTTTCTCATTTTCCTCAATAAGTGATTCCACCACACTCCTCAGAAATCCCACAGAGCAGTTGGAATTGCCAGAAAAACCCCAAACGATTGTGTTTTCACTGTCCCGATGAGCCAGCTTATTCTTCCTGCCCTGTCATGATTTCCTGTGTGTCCTTCTTGCATCTCCTCTCCTCTCTGGGGACCTGAGAATGGGCCAGGGGACATGCAGTGGGTACCAATCAAAGGCTCCTTGAGTTGCTGCCTTTTTCTGAATCATTTCAGAGGTGCCAAAACTCATTGCCTAGTCCTGTCCTGTTTGACACTGAGAAAGGGCAGGAGAGCGGGATCACCCAGTGGTTGTGTTATCCATAACGGGTGCTCGACATACTGACACCTGCCGTGAAAAGAGCTCCCTTCTCCCCGAGGACCCCAAACTCCTCTCAGCTAACAGTGGACCAGAGCAACCTGTGGCCCAGCGTCCACATGACCAGAAGGGAACTGGGCTCTTCCCTTTGGGGCTTCTTCCTTCCCCCCATAGAAACTTTTCTCAATCTTTTTAAAAAAGGGAGAGAGATTCATTTATAGAAAACCTTTTTACAATTTATTTTCTGTTATTAATCTTTAAAGCATAAAAATGAGGCTCTAGCTAAATGCAGGGTTTCAGTGGTGAAATGTTGACCATGTGAACAAATAAATAAATATTTACAGTCTCCGGCAAAACAAATGAAGTTTCATCAATCTGTACGAGAAGTTCGTTTAAAAAAACATAAATAATTTACAAAAAACTATGGCACATTGTAAATATTCACATCATCATTCCACACCACTGTGTCCTTCGGCCAACGCACAGAAACTACACAGTCCTCACGGTTTGTAGTCAATGCCTTCTCCCAACCCGGGTCGTCCTAGGAATGCAGTTCACAGAAAAGGAGAGAGTGCAGCAACACCAAAGAAAATCAGCCTCAAAGGAAGCAACAAACACAACTTTATCAAATGAAACATGGGCATTAAAACGAAGGCTGCATATTCCATTTGACAACAAAATGAAATCACTATTAATAGGGAGGGAAGATTTGCTCACATCAGACAGACAAGACGAAATCCTCTGCTTAAACCCCTTATGTGGAGTGATAGTAATATTTCCTGCAGAAAGATCACACAACTTACCACAAAATATAAATCAAACCTGTGTCTGTGACCGTGTGACTGACGGATGGGTGGGTCTGGCAAGACAGCACTAACATTTCATCAACCAAGTTCTTAAAACCCTGTGTACAGCAGATACGTGACAGTAAAAAGTGTGGGATTAAAGTCACTGGCAACAGCATATATTAAGGTTCCGTTATAAACTCTTCATTATTATTTATTTATTCTCTTACATTTTACAGCATGCTTTGTCACGACAACATAAATTATAAAGCTTTATATTTTGACAAGAAGATATTTTGCTGTTACTGTATCTTTATATTATATACTAGTTATGTGTATTTCTAGAAATTATACTACACGTGTTCCTTGGCATTTTTAAAATAAGTTATTGTTGAATGGAACTGCATTCTGTATTCATTTAATAAATATTAACACGACATTTATAACTGGAACCTTAATGAAACATGTCACCACATTAGGCGGAAGCCATTTCCCACACTTTCAAAGCCTAGACAGGGACTCAGATGCCAAAGCGTGCTTGCTGGCTCGTCCATCTGCTTGTCTGGTCTCCAGGAGCAGACACTGGGAAAGAAGCTCAAGCACAGTTCTGGCGACCGGAATGCAGAATCAAGTGACAAGTGGCCAGGAGTTCTGTCAGCTCTACAACAGCACCAAACAGCACGTGTGGCCAACTGCAGTGACGGCACTTCGCTCTGCTAACCTATCACACGTGAGGCTTCGCCAGGCCCACGTCTGAGCCACGTGGGAGCTGTTTAGCGGGGATATGCCTTTTCTGATAAAAACGCATCTCTGCTGAGGGGGACGGTCTTCAGTGGACGAGGGATGGGAGGGGGTCCTCATTTATTCTCAGAATCGTTTTTAATGTTCCAGGTAGTTAAGGGGACATCCTCTATCACATGACTGCTACCTCCTACCTCCTCCTGACTCTAATGTCACTTCTCCCTTGAGTTGACCTCATAGGATTGTGTGTTATAGAACAGCTGTGACCCAAGATCAGGGACAACTGTGAGCAGTGGCAGCAGTGTGGTGACATGCTCCTGCTTAACTTATGAGAATGGTCACGCACAATATTCCCTTCAACTCCATATACACATAAATACAATAAGTAATTACAATTTATATGTAAATGTCATTCTTTTTAAAGAAACAAGAAACAATGTCATGTCATGTCAATTGTCACTCCACATAAAATCTCATGTATCAGCAAACATTTTCCTGCAGTGTGTTGGATGTTCATCTCTGGGTCCCATTAATATTTATCCTCTGAAGGCACTTGGGCTTGGGGTTGATGACAGGAGGTGAAGAACCACTGGAAGTTAAGTTCAAGGACAGGAGGTGCTGCTAGAGAGAGAGAAGCTGGAAGTACCAGGGTGGACTGAGGTGTCTAGGTAACAGCATCTACAGTACGTGGCTGGAAATGCAGCAAATCTTGTTTACACATCTGCAAAACAGTAAACAGAATTAGGACAATGGGGCCATGGGTTCGATTTCATTTTTTCACATACAACCATTAGAAAATAATTAAAATATTATTTTAATTGTAAAACAACAATATGGTTGGATGGATAGATGGAAGGAAGGAAGGATGGATGAAGGGATGGGAGGAAGGAAAGAAGGAAGGAAGGAAGGAAAGGAGGCAGGGAGGGAAGGAGGGAGGAAGGAAGTTATGTAAGGTCACCTAACAGGGGGAAAAGAAAATTTCACCAGACATGAGAAGATAAATCAATGTTCTGTGTTCCCTGCATCTCTACTTGATGCATTATTTTCAATGTGTGATTTTTGAGAAACATATTTGAGCTTTAATTACCTCATCTGCACAAGGGGGATATTTTCATGTGTACCAGAGGGTACGGAATTAGACCAGATGGGAGCCAAGTTCCCTTCCAGGTCTATGATGCTTTGACATAAAAAGATAACTAGGGGCCGGCCCGGTGGCTCAGGTGGTTAGAGCTCCGTGCTCCTAACTCTGAAGGCTGCCGGTTCGATTCCCACATGGGCCAGTGGGCTCTCAACAACAAGGTTGCCAGTTCAATTCCTCGAGTCCTGCAAGGGATGGTGGGCTGCGCCCCTGCAACTAAGATTGAACACGGCACCTTGAACTGAGCTGCTGCTGAGCTCCCGGATGGCTCAGTTGGTTGGAGCGCGTCCTCTCAACCACAAGGTTGCCGGTTCGACTCCCGCAAGGGATGGTGAGCTGTGACCCCTGCAACTAGCAACGGCAACTGGACCTGGAGCTGGGCTGCGCCCTCTACAACTAAGACTGAAAGGACAACAACTTGAAGCTGAACGGCACCCTCAACTAGGATTGAAAGGACAACAACTTGACTTGGAAAAAAAAAAGTCCTGGAAGTACACACTGTTCCCCAATAAAGTCCTGTTCCCCTCCCCCAATAAAATCTTTAAAAAAAAAAAAAAAAAGAGAACCCACCTATCTACCTACTTTTCTTTCTTTCTTTTCCTTCCTTTCTTCCTTCCTTCTTTCCTTTCTTCCTTCCTTCCATTTTTTGCAAGGCTAACAATCTAAAATTTCATTATGGCCCTGAAAGTCTAGAAAATACAGGAAGCTATAGGGCAGAGTGCAGTGAAGATGGGTGGGGACTGAATAACTGGAAAGTGTTTGTTCTACCAAAGGCATCCACAATTTATAACAAACAAACCAAAAGCAACTTGAGCTGACCAAACAAAACATCTGCCATGGATGGGCCACCAACTTATTGCCCTAAAGTATAGCCTTTGTGAAGGGAAAGGAGCATGTGTGCCATCCCTTCTGAACCGCCAGCTGCCCCTGGACGCTGTTCCCACACTCACCTCTGCATTCATACTTGAGGTCCGAGAAATAGACCATTTCTTGAGAGAAGACAAACAGACCCAGCCGCCCGCCAGCATAGGTGTGGTCATAGATGGGTCCTGAGTCAGCCATGATCTGTTTCCCCTCGTGCACTAACACACTGTGGACAAGCAGAGGAGAAAGCAGAGAAGGTGACACCTGTGAAGAACGCTCAGCAGCAGAAGGAGGTCAGCTTTCTCCTTGCAGTGCCACCAACAGTGACACAGACTCGTCCCCAAGTCCCCTTCCTCCCGTAACCCCACCGGTGTGGGGTTCACCACTGAATCCACCTGTGACAACCAAAGAGCGACATTTTCTAGTCCCCTTCCATGCAGTCAGTGGCCCTCCCTCGGCCTGGACACCAGGCTCCCCCTACAGTGTCCTCCATGTCATGGGCATGACAGCCCTGTGCCCACCCACCACCTGAGCTGCGTGCTGGCCAGGGAGGGACTGCATGCCTGAGGCTGCCCACATAGGAGGGAGCATGCACGCCGACAGGTGCGCTCCCCGTGGAAACGTCGCGCTGGCCACCAGCTAGCGCCCGCTCAGACCTGCTCGTGACCTGCCAGGACACACTACACACCCACCTACGTCCCACTGTTATTAACTAAGTTTAATGTTGCAAGAAAACTTAAATTTAAAGCGTCCATATTTTTTTATCCAAAATCCATCACAAATGCTGTCATGCCAAGAGAACAAGATTCTGTCAGACCAATGACACTTGTGAGTTTTCTTCCAAGATGCATTTTTTTTTTTTGGTTGTGTAGTTTTTGTTTAATCTTTGAGTAAAAAAATATAATCCTTCATAGGTACAATGATATAAACAAAAATATCTGTATCTAATATAAAATTAATCAAAAAGAAAATGACACATAAAAATAAATATTCAGATAATACTTAAATTGCCTGGAGCATGAATTTTGTTTTTATTCTATATTATTTTTCTTAAAGCACTGGATATATTTTTATGCACCAAACACATTCACCAAGATGCATTTTAAAGTCAGCCATCCACATGTCAGAAACAACATGAACCTGTTCTCCAAATGCAGCAGTCGCTATTTTGGCAAGAATGAGGTCATTTTAACAGCTTCCTACCCCCATGCCTGGAGCATCCATCGGGAGGACACGCTGTCATCCTCCAAATTATTTTACTATAACAAGTTTGATTTTCTCCTCTTCGATAGTTTTGGTTTTGTTTTTATAAACCAAGTGCTTTGCAATAGAAGATGCAGGGCAGAAGAGACAAGGCATGTAAAGCAGAAAATCCCCAGAAACATGCTAACAGACTTCACTCTGGCTTATCAGTCTGTTTGTGTTCAAACTGGCCATGCATGGCACAGGTGTCCTAACGTGACAACCGCTTGTTAGAAATGTTGGTGGCTAGAGCTGCCCTCACCGTATGTAACCGGTCTTCGGCCTGTGGGTCAGGTGCCACCTGTATGCAGTGTAGTCTTTCCAGCCAATATTTTTGGGGTCGTGCCATAATGTACGGACCTGAGGGAAAAGCATTAGTCATGAGAACGATTGGCACCCCAAGTCTTACCCAGTTTGACAACACCAAATGGGAAATGACAACATGACTGCAAATCAGCCTGTATGACTCATGCGTATAGTATAAACGCCGAGTGTTGGTCAAAACCAGCGACAGGGAACAAGCAGCTCGGGGCCAAGGGCACAGGAACCAGAGCCAGACTCATGGGTTCCCATGCTGGATCCTCTGCTTGCTCAGCTTGCAACCTCGGGCGAATCCCAAAGCTTCTGCCATGCAGTTCTCCCTATCTGGCCAAGAGGACAGAAATGTGCTCCCTTTGCAAGGGGATCGCCTACTGTGTTTCTACAAGCACCGGGCCTGGCATCTTTCCTGGGGGACGGACTCAGGAAAAGATCATCCCAAGCACCGTGGCGAGTTACAGTTAACAGAAGCCAAGCTGGGGGTGTCTTCAGAAGGGCTGGGCCTGCTCCCCCGAAAATGCCTGGCGGCTGCAAAGCCACACCAAAGGCACCGCCGCCCGCTCGCCTGGCCTCACCTGCCCCGCCGTGTTCCCGGTGTGCCACAGAGCGTTCCTCAGGTGCTCGCCCGTCCCCGTGGTGGAGTTGACCACCTTGAGGGACACGCCTGAGTAGCCGTAGGCCCGGGTGGGCTGATCCTCCCAGTAGGTCTGAGTCACCTGCTTCCACATGACCACGTAGAAGCGGCTGCTGGACTGGTAGCCGAAGACAAAGCCTGCGTAGTCGTCGTCCCGGTCGGTGTTGACGTAAAACGTGCCGCTGAAGTCCACAGACCCAAACTCATCGAAACCTGGATGCCACAGGGAACATTCAGCCGTAAGAGTGAGTCCCAACCAGCCTTTACGGGACACCCAGGACACCAAACGGAGCTCAGTGGAGGGGCCGCTCTCGTCCTCCACCCCACTCAGGTCCTGTTACTGCAGGATCAATGAAATGCACGGGATGGGATTTCAACTTTCTGGTCCTCATTGATTGAGTTCCTGGAGAGCTTTCCTGTGTCATGTATGTTTATAAACCAAGTTCATACGGTAAGATGGCTCCCTGAAAATGAAATTTCGGGGACATTGGCGAGCACACATGCTCCCCCAAGTTCTGTCAAGCATATTTGGGCAGACGGTTTCACAGACCAAGGGAGGATGGGGGTTCCCAGAAGGACACACCCGTGCCAGCCCCATGGCTTTAGAGAGCAGCCGTATGCTCTGTGGGCACTGTGCACCACGTGTGTACTCTGAAGGCTCACCAACAGCGATGCCAGGGTCCGAGTTAGCCGTCTGCACCAGCTCCTTGCCCTGATGGCGGATCACCCAGTTGGGGTCGATTTGTGTGGTGCCCTTGGGATCCAGGTGCACCATCTGGAAGTTCCTGAAGTCAGTCTCACTGATGGCGCTGTTTTCAGGGCACACGTCATCGATGTCCAGGACACTGTCATTGTCAAAATCGTCTCTACAAGCGTCTCCTCGCCCGTCACCTGTCACCAAGGGCAAGAGGAGAAACGAGAACAGAGGAGATGGCTTTCCATTAGCCATTCTGTGTCTGAGAAAAGTTAGCACCTGATTCTCTGAAAACCCACGGGCAAGTGCCTTGCAGTGTTGGGCGGACTGACGCCTAGAACTCCGGGCTTCCATGCTCAAGGAGTCCTGACTCTTCACAACACCGCTGACAAATACTGCAGGAAGCCTGACATCGTCACCGTCCCCTGGGAGCCATTTCCCACCGCGCTCTGGACTCACAACGGGGGTACGGAACCTGAGTGGCTGTAAACAATCCAGAGGGACCTCCGGCTTTTTGTCATGTTTTCAGAATGTCTATTTTCTCCTTTCGTACTCAGCCCTGCCTGTAGTCTATCTGGCGTTTCAAGCAGCACTCTTACACTAGCAAGGATGTCCCCTAGGGAGATCTGGGCTCCCTTTTTGGAAGCTTCTTGTCCGATTCTCCAGTGAGGTGGTGGGTGTGGTGGGAGGGGCTGGTGTGTGGGGGAGGTGCACACTGTACCTGCATCCACGGCAATAATGACAACCCACAGGGGCCACGGTTCACCAAACTAGCCCATTTGAGTGCCTAGCACCTTAGGAGGAGAAAAAGACCTGACGTGCAGCCGAATCTCCCCTCAGTCTTCCACTACAGGTCCCTCTGTTCAGTGAGACACGTTCCAGTTTCTTCCCTCGTGTAGGAAATGAAACCACTGAGAGGCTGCTGTGTGCCGGCCTCTGCTTCCCCGGGTTCCTTCCGGGCAAACAGCCCAGGCTCTCCACCAGGACCACAAGTCCTCTCCACAAGCTGAGCGGCTGTGGGAGCTGATCACATCCTTCTCACGTCAAGACAGACTCGTGTTCTCTGAAGACCCCTCCTGCTGCTCTCCAGAGGGTCCCCAGGGCTGCCCTCGGATCAGCGTGTCTCATGGCTGCTTAGCCATGTTGGCTCACACACCCAGCGACCCGCTGCCCCACGTGTGAAGGACGCGTGCCCCCACTCGGTGCCTGCATTCAGCAGGCTCCACCTGGAAGCCCCTCTGCCAGAGCACGTCCAGAGGTGCACTGCTGACCTGGTGACTCCAGCAGGAAAGGCTGCTGCCACCCCGGGCTCTACGCCCAGGTCCCAGCCTGCCACAGCCCGGCTCACTGCGTCCACTGCCGGGACACGGGTCTTTTCCATATTTCCCATGCCCGCCATTTGGTTTGCTTTGCCCTTAAAGAAATAAACCCTCTCTGTCCCCTCACTGTCATAACCCACTGGATCTCTCCTTCCTGTCTGTCACTGACGTTTCTTCATAAAGATCGCCAAGAGTTTTGAAAATCATGCAGAGGCTGAGCGAGACCTCTGCTCACTGGGAGGCGGAGAAAACCGCTAGACCCTGGGCCCCGCCCCACCCTGGCCCCGCCCCCGCCCGGGC
This sequence comes from Rhinolophus ferrumequinum, assembly GCF_004115265.2. Taxonomy (NCBI): domain Eukaryota; kingdom Metazoa; phylum Chordata; class Mammalia; order Chiroptera; family Rhinolophidae; genus Rhinolophus; species Rhinolophus ferrumequinum. The sequence continues at coordinate 2,256,588 of NW_022680354.1, forward strand.
CCCGCCCCAGACCCACCCCCGCCTTCAGTCACCTACCATCCGAGTCCTCCTGGTCGGGGTTGAAGACCAGCCGGCAGTTGTCCCTGTCGTCAGGCACCCCGTCGTTGTCGTCGTCCGAGTCGCAGGCATCACCCTTGCCGTCGCTGTCATGGTCGGCCTGGTTGGCGTTGGAAATGTAAGGACAGTTGTCCTGGTTGTTCTGGTGGCCGTCCTCATCGATGTCCTCATTGTTGTCACACTGGTCACCCACGAGGTCATTGTCCACGTCGGTCTGGAGAGAGAGCATGGGGACGGCAGCGTTGAGCACCCAGCCAGTGGAACGGGCGCCGGACAGAAAGTCACCTGTGGACGTCGGACTGTCCCACATGAGAGTGGCCGGATCGCGGAGCAAAAGGTGCCCCCGGAGGCCACACCGCGGCCTGTACAAGACAGGGTGGGACTAGCTTCTCCCTCCCAGCTACCTCTGCACAGGGCTCGCTTTACATAGGGAAGACGGGGCAGTATGAGCTCCAGGATCAAACTCCTTTGACATCGTCTGCTGTGGTCCATCCTGTGAACCACAGTATGTCATGTTCTTGCTGCATCTCCCAAAGACACATCTGGGAAAAAAGGAATTCCTCTGATTGCGTCAGGGAAACACATAGGCAACTGTAAGGAGACACAGTCGCCCTTCAGACAGTGAGATGAAGGCCGCTGCCCGCTTGGCCTGTGGCCACTGAGATGGAGTCCTGCTTAGAGCTGAGACCAGTTAAAATTACTGCAAAGCCTATGTGGTCATGTCTTGGCAGAGCTAACGGAAAGCCAGAGACACATGTATCCGTGGCCGACCAGGCCCCCTGAGCCCTCTGCCTGCTCAGACACCCCTGCCCTGCGCCTCACCCATTACCTGGTCGGGGTTATGCACCAGGGGGCAATTGTCACAGTGGTCTCCCACGCCGTCGCCGTCGGTGTCTCTCTGGTCAGTATTGTAGACATAGGGACAATTGTCTCGCTCATTGAAGACATCTGCAGGCATCCCAAGGGAACACAGGGAAATGTGCTGAGTTTGGAAAAGCACGTCGCCTTTCTTATCGCATCAAATAACTTACAGCCAAGCTTTTATTAAAAGAAAATGATCTAAGAATATGGTAACATGGGAAATGTGTTAGATTCATGAAAGAACATGTATCAGATTTCTCCTTAACTTTAAATTCCCTTAGTTTAAACTAGAAGCAGCTCATGGAGGTTTCTGGGTAAGGCCACCCAAGGGGAGTTGTTGAATCTGTCATCACAGGGTCACTCTGAGCCTGCTACGCTGAGTGTGTCCCCTAATATCCATTCAGAAGATACGCACCGAGCGCCTGGGCTCTGCCTGACTGCGGGTGATGCAGTCCCGTCACCCATTCATTCCCCACACTAGGGGAAAGGAACAAGGGCAGAGATCGATTGCGTTTTTAGGTGTGATATCCTGTTTTAAGAAACCTGAAAATAAATCATGAATTCCATCAAGATTAGAATTATGAAAAACCATGACTGAACCCTGGGGCCTCAGCGCCACAGCTGTCAGTGACCAGGTACACGTGACAACACCACAAGTAGGGAGTCAGGGAAAGTATGGAGGTGAGGCAGGGCGTCTGTCTTGTCCTGGCCAGGTGGGTCTGGGGGGAGGGGCAGCCTGGGTCCAGGGCAGGTGAGAAAGGACCCTGAAGAAATGCAGGGCATTGGCACGTCACAGACGCCGGGTCTGGAGGACAAGCCCAGTGGCCAGAGCCCTAGGGGTCACCATGCTGGCCGCTGTCCTGGGGGCACTGGGATCTCAGGTTAAAGGGGGGGCCTATTGGGTCCGGAGGTTCCCGTCTGTGGGTACCTGGAACTTGGGGGAGCTTTGCAATGCATGACTCAGTGAATGGAGAGAAATAAGGGCCTGAACGTGTACATCCCAGGACAGGCAGATGTGGACATCAGACCTTTCTCAGAATCAGCTGGGTGAGGAGCGAGGCCTGGGATCGGTGGTTCCTAAAGGAAGATGTCACGCTGGGCCCCGGGGGCTGTGCTAAGAGCCGGCCAGAGAAAGGAACGTGACACATCTGCACCTTCCTAAGGGCGGTTCCGAGGCAGCCACCCCGTCCGTTGCCCTCGGAGCGGCCGGGCTCCTGGGACTGCAGCACGGGCCATGTCATCTTATGTCAGGGCCCAGATGAAGCTGAGCCTGCACAGGCAGCCCTGAGGGGGACACAGAGCTGCAGGCCCGCCTGACCGTGACCGCAAACCCTCCTGTCACTGACCGTCCCCATCGATGTCCACGGAGCACGCATCACCCTCGCCGTTGTGGTCTGTGTCGATCTGGGCAGGGTTGTGCACATACGGGCAGTTGTCACAGCGGTCCCCAACCTCGTCTTTGTCGTAGTCGAACTGACGGGGGTTGAAGAGAAGCTGGCAGTTGTCCTAGCAGGAAGCAGGGAGAATGTGAGCACGCCCAGCGAGCCCCACCGGACACCCGGCTCAACTCACTGTAAATCACACAGGCACCTGCCCTGTCAGGACACTCCTACAGCTGACATGACATTCCCTGCACCTCATGGTGAAGACAGATATGGAAATGTCAAGTGAATCCATCAATCAGCGGATCAGTGAAAGTCAGAGGTGGTAAAGCTGTGAGGAAAAATGTACGTGGTGTGTCTTGCCGGTGCTGCATTGTGCACTGATGGCAAGTCATTTGTTCTGCAGTTGTCTCAGGAAATGGCGACGCAAGTGTACCGCTCCTGCAGGCACAGTCCCGCCCATCCCCAGGGACTAAACTATTAAAAATGTTTCTAGCAGAGCACCCAGACCACTGCGCGTGCTCCTTGGTCCACTTGCTTCTGTAAACAACATGCATGTCCATCAGTGACTTTGAATGACTGAGGCAGGAGTGCTGCGCCCGACCACCTGTGGGGACCGCTGAGTGCAAGGCGCTCAGCACCCTCTGCCCTTTCCAGTCCCGAAACCCAGAGCAGGGGCTCGGATGGCACAGCCTCTGACCTTCTCATCACTGACGCCGTCATCATCATCGTCGTCATCACAGGCATCGCCCACGCCGTCTTTGTCAAAGTCTTCTTGCCCGGAATTGGGCAACAGGGGGCAATTGTCCTGTAACCAAAGGAAGCGGCAAGTGACAAAGGCGCCCCTAAGAGTCTGCGTTCTGGAAGGCAGGCAGTGAAGCCTGAGGCTGGACTGAGATATCGGGCTCACGCTCCGTCCCCAACAGGGCGCAGGAAAGGAAGAGACTCACAGCGACGCCACAGGCACCTGCTTTCCTTTCGAGGGCAGCCCTGGAAATCACTCCCAGGGCACCGAGACAAAAGAAGCGTGTCCCAAGCCCAGGATCCCTGTGTGCTGCCCAACAGGGAGGACGCAGGAGAGAAAGGGACCATTGCTGCCAGGGACATGGCAGACACAGACTCAGTGCCCCTCTCTCCAGCTTCACATCAGCAGCCAGTGCTCCTGTACCCGTGACCTCGTCAGCAGGAGGGGCAGCGACCTGCTCAGAAACTGCGTCAGGCCCCACATCACCTCCCCTGGCTCAGCTCTTCCTGGTAGGCAGGCCACTTGCCTCTCAGTCCAACGCAGTTATAATTCAGACACGAACGGCAGGAGGGAGCTGGAAGTACCAGAAGCAGGAGACAGGAAGGCCAGTGTTCCAGGCACGGTGACATGGGCACCGCAGGGGCTGGCCGGTGGCCTCTGCATGCACTCGCCACGGCCCATGTCTCCTCAGAACTGGTACTGGGGCCAGCCGTGGGGCTCAGTTTCAACAGCAGCACATGAGGATGTGGGGACAGGCCCTGAGGACACCTTTGCAGCACATACATAAGGACCCTCTCAGTCCAGGTGTCACTTTTGCATCTAATTGTCCTCATAAACTACATGTATAGATGGGAATTGTGAAATGTCGTTTTTGAACTTATTAAATTCCTATATGAAATTGCACAAAAACAAAAAACATCAGAGGTCCGTATAGCAGTGCAGTCCCAGTGTCACGGACAACACTGGCCATGCCACCATGGCCGGGTGGCCGCTGACCCTTAACGGAAACCTGTCCACAGTCACGTCAATGCTCACCCTTCCTGGGACCTCGGGCTGACTCCTGGCGGGTTTCTATCACCCTGATGATAGAAGCCCCTCAGGGAAGCTGGCTGATGGCCCGGGGGACGCCACACCCAGGTCCCCTCATCCCCGCGCGTGTGTGTATTGTCTCCAGAAAGGAAATCCATGTAGAGTGTAGGACGCAGCTGGGAACGGTCTGGAGCTCCCCACGCCACGCCAATCAGCCCCCTCTGCCCGGCCGCTGGCCCTGAATGGAGCAGCACAGCTCTCCTCACCTTGGTGCAGTGGTAGGTGGCATTGGTGGCACACACCAGGTTCTTGTTGGGCCAGCCATCCAGGTCCGAGTCCTCCCCACAGATGAGCCCGTCGCCCGCGTAGCCCGTCTGGCACTCACACTTGTACATGGGGTCGCTGAAGTGGCCCAGATAGATGCAGTCTGCGTGCTTGTGGCAGCTGTGGGTCTTATCCTTGCACGGGTTCTCAGGCTCACACACCTGGGGATGGACGAAGGGCCGCTCAGGATGCGTGCTGAGACCCCAGTGTCTCGGGAGGGCCCAGGCAGGCTGCAGGGTCCCCTCCCTAGGGCTGCTGCACAGACGGCAGTTGCCGAGCCAGCCTCCAGAAGCTCCGGACTTCGTCCCTTCAGGAAGCGGCCTGAGGTCCCTTTCAGTGGCTCCACCGAAAGCTGCCCACATGCATCCGAGCCTGCAGGTGCCCGTGATGCTGCCAACCCGGGTCCTCACGGGCCCTTCACAGGAACACTCAGCTCCAGTTCTCTGTCCTAAATCCTGTGTGTGGGGCCACCGCCCGTGGGAGGGCTGCTGGCACAGAGGCCCGGCCCCCAGCTGCCACAACACAAAGCAGCTCCTGCCGTCTTCCCAGCGTGTGGCCCTTTCTCCTCTCCCCCACCCCATTTTCCCAGGTCCTGGCCACACTGCGTGAAACCCTAAAGGCCTGACAGGCACACCAAGAGCAGGTCACCTGCTTTTCTGTCCTGGCCACCTCCAGGCCCACGCCGAAGGGCTGCGTCCCTTTGTAGCGAGGTGGGCACGGCAGGCAGTGGAACCCAGGGTTGGTGTTGACGCAGCGGTTTGACTTGCTGGTCGAGAAGCAGACGTCGGTGACCACGGCACACTGTGGGGACACGCAGAGGTGAGCCTGTGCCGACCCCCACACATCCTCGGGTGCCCTCTCCCAGGCAAGGCACCCACCTCGTCCAGGTCCTCGCAGTGGGTGCCGTTGCCCAGGAAGCCCACCGGGCAGGAGCCGCAGGACCAGGACCCGTCGGGGAAGCTGCTGCACTGGGCTCCAGGGAAGCAGGGGTTGGACAGGCAGCCGTCTGCGGGGAGGGAACAGAGGGGGTCAGGACGGCGGCCAGGAGCCGCCACTAAGCGGGCAGAAGTGGGCTCGCAGGGCAGGCACGCGTGCGTGCTGTCAGACACCTGCTTCAGTGCGGTGAGGCGGAGCTAGCCAGGCTGTGCCGGTGACGTGTGTGTGGTGTCACACTGCACAGCCACCTAAAGCTGCCATCCCGAGAACACGCTGCGAGGTGGTGAAAACGTGGCAGCGGGCCCGTTTCAGTAACGACCGCTGTTACGTCCAGGGTTCCACACTGCACTGCGTGTCTGTTTTACATGAAAATGCTGGCAGAACACAGCACAAATGATCAAAGCAGGTACCGCTGTGTGCCCACAACTGGTTTTTCTTTTCTGCGTTTTCTGTCTATTTTGTATTTGCAATCAGAACAGAGAGCCAGCGGTTACAGCCAAGGAGCCTTGGCTGCAGCCTCAGGCACAGTGGCACGTGCTGCGTGCACACCCACCGATGGGGCAGCTTCTCCTGTTGCACATCTGATGCTCTGTGACGTCCCCCATGCAGGCCTTCCCTCCGTACTGGGGCTCGGGGCTGTTGCAGACACGCGTCCGCTCTCGGATCCCTCCAGCACAGGTGACCGTGCAGGCCGACCACGGGGACCAGGGGCTCCAGCGACCATCGACTGCAGGGAGAGAGAGGGGACCGTGAAACAGGATGGCACTGCTGCACTGGGGGCTTGGGGGGGAAGAGCGGGGGAGGGAGGCAGCCTCCAACGTGGCAGGAAAGTGGGTAAGAAAACCCTTCCGTGACCTGAGACCTGGAAGTGAGGTACGTGCGGAACCCTGGCTGGTCGTTTTTATGTCTGGGACCAGCGGTCACACCACCTGTGTGTCCAGAGGCTGAGAACCGCTGACAGGGCTGCTGGCTGCTGGCGCACCTGTCACGTGCACAAGGCACTCGCTCCGAGCGGTAGTGTGATGGCAAGGTCCGTTTTCCATGGCCATCATTCAGCACGCGTGCCATGGGCACCAGGAGTGGCAGGACCGACCTGCACACCTGTTCTCCGAGCCTCGGCACAGCCCAGGACCCAGGGCCCCACGGAGGGCCTGGCAAGGCACCCCCGTGTGTTCTGCAGAGCTGCACTTGCTCGCCTGGACGCGGGGAGGCCGCCCCGAGATACCTCCTCTGGCACAGGCACTGCTCCCACAGTGCAGATGTGCTCACAGGGTCCCCAGGGCTCTGGCCTCTAGTCCCCTATCTGTTGGTTGGTCCTCGTGGAGCTGAGCTGACTCAGGCGGAGCCGTGCCCAGTGCAGGCGGTCTGCTCTGACACAGCCAGCCTCGAGGACCGGCCACTCCTCAGTGTCAGGCCCCGCCCAGGCCTTCCTGGGAATGAACAAGTGAGAGGCCCAGCTGCCTGCACGTGCCCGCCCCGGCCGTGCCTGGGCCCCACTCACTTGGGCAGGGGACGCCCTCGCAGCCTCTGGTCTCACGGCCGTTGCCCTTGCAGCTCTTCCCCCCGAGCTGGGGCACCGGCGAGTTGCAGAGCCGGATGCGCGTGATGTTGCCGCCTCCGCAGGTGACGGAGCAGGATGACCAAGGCGACCAGTGGCTCCAGCCGCCATCCTGCCGGACTAGCATGTGGAAAAAAGCACAGGGTGTCAGCCGCTGGGGCAGTGGGAGGAGGGGTCGCCAGCCAGCCAGCAGCCTCCCGGAAAGGGCAGTGGGCAGCCCATCCTCGTCAACCGAAATACCAAGAGCTGGCGATGCAGACCCACCCGCTCGGGGAGGGCCGAGCGGCCTCAGACACTCACTGCGGTTGTCACATTTGCCCAGGCTGCATGCCCGTGTCTGGATGGACGGCCCCAAGCAGGTGTTGCTGGTGACGTCACAGGACCGCCCTCTCTGCTGGGTGCCAGGCCCACAGGTGGCAGAGCACTCCGTCCACTCTGCCCACGGGGACCAGCCTTCCTCACTGTCCACTGCTGCAGAAGGGGACACAGGGGCCCCGTCAAGACTCCACCAGTGATGGGCGCAGGACGGACCCACGCCACACCACAGGACCCATGCCCTTGGGACGCTGGGTGTCAGCTTCCGAGGGAGGGGACGCCCTGGTGGTGGGCACTGGCCCCAAGGGCAAACAGCAGGAATTCCCAATGTCTGCGCCCAGGCCGGAGCTCAGGGGCTGCTCCCCAGGAGGGCCCTGTGTTGGACGCAGCTGGGCCTCAGTGGGAGGCGCGTGTGACGGCCCCAGATGCCACGGTGGCCACGTCCCCGCTGGTGTCGGGCGTGCGGGTGGGGTGCCATGTCAGGGCTGCACGAGGTTTACTGGAGTTGTCAAGATTTCCATTTAACCTCCATTTGCTGATTTATACGTGGTAACGAAACTTGTCCATTTTTACTAGGAATTACAGGTCACTAAATTTAGTTTCAAATCATTTAAATTGGGACAAGTTACATAGAAAGCAATTCCCTGCGAGTAAGATTTTCAGTTAATTAATTCCATCCCTACATGAGAGAAAAGACAGTGACTTAAGGCAGGAGACTCTCTGGTAAATAGTAAAAGGTGCTGCACTATCACATTTGGATAATAAACAAAGCTATTAATTTAATTCAACGATTAAACATCCCCGAAAGCAAGAAGAAAGAGAAGCGTGGCTGAGGAGACCTGTCCTGTGCCACTCTGCCTGAGTGCCGTGGCACCCGTCCTAGGATCTAAGGGGGCTTCTTGGTGGCAGGGCCTGGGGCGCCCCGGCGGGGTCAGGCGCACTGCCGGGAGCTGACCTCTGCCAGACTGAGCCGCGGCAGGTGTGTGCAGTGCAGACGCCCTGAGCAACGCTTTCGTGCCAGGTGGCTTCAGGATGCAGGAGCCTCTGCCGTGTGGAGACCTGAGGCTGTGGGCGCGTGTCCTGCCCTCCCTGCGTCAGTTTCTGATCCCAGGAGCGAATTTCTATGACTAGAACGCATTGCTTGGATGATCTGTGGCTTCCATTGGATTCTGCACTATCATCCTTCCAAAGGGTGTGTGTGCAAAGCTCACGCTTCGTCCTAACACACAAGAGCGCCAGCTGTGTCTGACTCACTGGTGGGTATTTTCTCGGGACGAATGTCAGGGCTGTGTGTGTGCCCCAGTGGCCCCCGGGGCTCAGCTTCCTCATCAAGAGGAGACGGGCCGGCCCGAGAACCCTGGCCGCTGAATCCAGGGCGGCTGGAGCTTCCAGGTGGTGCCCGGGGAGCAGTGAGTGGACAAAGTGGAGCCCAGTGCTCTCCTGCCCCTCCCCTATCTCCTGCTCTCACTGGTCCGAGCCTCAGCCTGTCTGATGAAGCAATAAGCACTAAGTGGCAGGGATGCTGGGGACGGGGGTGGGGGTGCTGGGGATGGTGGCACTTACAGTGGAAGCAGGAGGGACAGCATTCACCCTCCACCAGGGACGGGTTGGCACAAGTCACAGGTGGGCAGGAGATTTGGTGGCAAACAGTTTTAAATTTCTACAAGAAAAGAAAGGCATTCATGGAACACTCATTTTAAAAAATAAAGCTTGGTACCAGGCTAAATAGGAAAGGGTCACCAGAATGTCCACGGCTCCCCACATCACAGAAGGCTCTGACCACACCTCCCCTAAGAGCCCAAGCTGCCCTACGCGTCCTTTCCTCCTTCCGCCATCACTGAGCAATGAGAACACAACAGAGACCTTCTGGGCAGGAGAGGAGAAGGGACAGCCTAGGGCCAACTGGTATTGTCTGATGTCTGAGGCCACCATCAATGGAGACCGAGTGACCGGAAATACAGAGAAGAAACAAGTGACCCGTCTGCCATGTGGTGGGCAGTGACATGCCGTCCCCAGGTCTCTGCTGAGTCTCACATCCCTCAAAGAGCTCACTGGAACCAAACACAAACTAGAGGGATACCCAGCCAGCTCCGTCCCAGCTACGACCACCTGGGTGACCCTGGCCATGTCACTTCACCTCCCTGGATGTGGGTTTATGTGCAAAGCACTGAGGCTCCTACACTGGGGTTTCCCTACATTCCTTACAGTCAGCCATGGACCACACGGTCTCCTGGCAACCGGGACATGCTGGAAGCTCGATGGCGGCTGAGGGACAATGACGCTCTGCAGGGAGCAGGGTTGCTGGGTCTCACCTTGCAGGTACACTTTGTACAGCTGTCCACCACCCAGGTTTCATTTTCCGCAAAGAACCGGCCATCCTGCCAGCAAGCTGACACATTCCTCGTCTTCGGGGGGCCACCGATGAGTTCCCACAGAAACTGGTTATCATTCGACTGGAAAATCGAGGTGGGGTAAGTTCAGACAAGAACACCACGCGTTCGGTCACCACGCTCACGATGAAAACATCCCTTCTTCCACTCAGCCCTGAACACGGCATCCACACGTGCTCTGAATGTTCGCTGCCTTTGCGTGTTTGCTTAGTGCATCCCATCCCTGAGGTCGATCATGCGTCAGTGAACGAAGCCGCCTGGTGGTGCTAGACGGTGGGACAGGAGGACCACCCCCCACCAGCCAACTGCAGCTGAAAACTAAACTTCCATTCATGAGTTCATCCCGTTGATAAATGGCAAGGACAAGCACAGACATGATTCTTGCTGTTTTGTGGGGGAGAGATACAAAGTTTTAAAAAACCAAATACATGAAAATCAGAGGGATCACACGTGTGCTGTTCACCTCCTCTCTCCCAGCTCCCGCTCCTGCTCATGTTAAGTGGGTACATTTCCCCTACTGTGTTTCCCTGAAATAAGACCTAGCCGGACCATCAGCTCTAATGCGTCTCTTGGAGCAAAAATTAATATAAGACCCGGAATATAATATATAATATAACATAACATAATATAATACAATATAAAATACCAGGTCTTATATTAATTTTTGCTCCAAAAGACGCATTAGAGCTGATGGTCCGGCTAGGTCTTATTTTCAGGGAAACATGGTAGTGGCGGCTTCTGATTTGGGGGTAAGAAGCCCTCTGAGAATCGGGTGGAAGATACGGACCGTCTCTTGCACAAACCACTCAGAAACACACACATCTGCTTTTCTGTGCAATTGCAGGGAGCTCACAAATTCCCTTAAACCCCAGGTCCAGGTTAAGGAAACGTGTCCTGAAGCGCATCTCAGTCTGAGGGTGAGAAGCTGCGGCGCCTGAGGTCCCTGTCCCTCCCACCGCTCTGTCCTGCGCTGGCTGCAAGACCACCAGGGACCATCACAGCCACGCCAGCCAGTCCGAGGCAGACCAGTGGCGGGCATGCCACCTGATCAACGGTCAGGAGGAAGCCTCCGTCCCGTATGAAGGTCGTCCCCCAAACAGAGGACGCTGCTATCAAACCTGAGGATTTGAGAGTCCCTCCTGCCCCGCAGACACAGGCACCGACCGAGCGGCACTGCCCTCACTCATGCCCCCATCCCTGCCTCAGTGCCATGCACAGGGTGGAACCACAAGCTGCAGTCACTTCCTACATGGAGGTTGCAGGAAAACACAGCTAGCGGACGTCCATATTGTTGGAAACCTCTCTCTAAACTTTCAATCACAAGTTCTACAGCATTTGAGACGCTGTTCTCTCGGCCTTGACGTGCTGTGAAGATGAAATCACACGTGGCTGTGGTCATGTCACACCTTTAGGGACAGGCCAGGTCACTGTGGTTCTCCCTCATCGCACTTCAGCCTCAAGATAGAAGCATCTCCCTCTGTGTGTATGACCCTGACTTACTGCAGAGACGAATGTCCCCAAGCTGAGAACCCATTTTGGAGACAGTGTCGCCATGACCACATCTGTCACTCTGAATCCCTCCTCTGTACCCACCCTGCATTTTGAACAAACGTCCCGAAGACCTGCATGGCCATCCTCCCGCGTGTCTCAGACCAGCCAGTGGTTGGTGAGGTGACACGCGAGTTGGGGGGGTGGTACGCGAGTTGGGGGGTTGGGACGCACGTGTGGGCCACCTCGCCCTGGCACCCACCACTTTCCTCAGGTTGTCATGCAGCTGGTTGACGATGACACGCAGCCCCGACAGCTCGCTGACCATGCTGCCCAGCTCCTCGCAGGAGCGCTCGCACACGCCTGGCCTCTGCTCTGCGCCCTGGCCCACATGCCCGGTGACGACGGTGACAGGCGGGCTGAGGTGCAGGGTGTCCGTGTCTTCACTGATGGTGTTGGCTTCGGCTGAGGGGAAGCAGAGGGCAGTGGTCAGACGTGGCTCCTGGGCACAGCCCGGCCATGCCCGTTGCCCAAAGGGCAGGCAGGTCTGCTTGTGTCCTCGCTGTGGCAGGCTCGTCCCTCGCTCCCAGGAGCCACAGGGACCGTTGGGTCCTGTGTGTTTAGCAGGGGGTTCTTCCCCACTCATGACCCCACTCTAAGTCAGCGTTCACGGCAGCCCACGGCACACAGAGCTGTGGCCTAGGAGCAGGCGCACGTCGCGGCCCGGGCAGCACATCCCTCGTCCCTCGTCTGTCCCTCGGGGCCCCGGCAGCTGCTTCCTGTGCAAAGGGAGCAGAGGAGAACACCCCCTTTCCTGGCAGCTCCTGCCTTCCCCCAAATGTTTTCCAAGCCTAAGTTCTGACAGCACCTCTCAACTCCGCATCCATCTCATTTTCCACCCGAAACACCTTTTCTTTTATCTGTTTGTTCTGCATTAAGCCCAATTCCGATGTCCACATGCTAAACAAGTGATTCTATCCCGACTCCACATTCCTTTTCCCTGACACTCTCGTCACCTGTCTGCCGTGACCCTGGAGGGAAAGGCAGACTCCCTCCCACAGGGTCCCAACCCAGAGACTCTCTTCTCAGCCCTGGAAATCGCAGTCGCTCTGAGGTCCTCATCCCCAGGGCTTGTGTGTCTACGACACAAAACACAAAACCAATCTGAGCAAGTGCCGCAGCAGGGCCACCCTCAGATGGTGCTGGCTCAGGCGTGGCTGTGCCCAGGCCCGGGCGTCTCTGCAGCCACAGCCCAGCCCAGTGTCCGCTCTGCGGTGGCGTCACATGTTTCAAATGGCTCATTTCTCTCACATTCCATGGTTGACCTGCGACTTGTAAATGTGTGATTCTGTCTGCCGAGCCGTTATGGAGCTGCTAGTACTGGTTATAAATCCTTGTCGCACGCCTCTCTGATCCGGGGGCGTGCTCACACCCGCTAGACCTACAACCTCACAAAACCATAAAACTCACACCTACTGGTAACCTATGTAGAGACTGAAGCTAATACTGGCGTCCACGAGGCACCGGGACGTCAGTGCCTGGTTCAGGGGGGCCTGCACCCCACCCCCCTGGACAGGCACTGTCACTGTGGCACCAGTGCCCCCAGGGGAGGCACAGTGGGGGCTGGGATTGGGGCTCGCGTTAGAGCAACTGCCATTTTCCTTCCTTCGAGGGTGAAACGTCTCCCTGTCCTTTCCTTTGTCACAGTGACGTGCTGCCTACCAGAGGGGACGGCTCGAATGAGGGTCAGCTTTCGTTTCCATCCAGCAAGGCTGTCTTCCATCAGGGATCCCACAAGCCGTCCCCTCCATTCTGTGTCCTCGTGAGCCTGGCTGGCGGGATTAGTGTTGGGTCTTAGCCGCGTCAGAACTTTTGCTTCTTTAATGACCGCACCCCCAAAAAAGAGGCTGAATGTTGGCACATTAGCCAGAGCTGGACACACAGGAGGAGATTTGGTCGTGAACCACAGGGACCCGGCCCACGAGAGTTCAGAATTGAGGGTAAGTGTCACAGCAGGCACTAAAAACCTCTCTTCCCGCCAGTCTGGCCAAAAATCACTAGTTTGCTTCCTTGTCACCCTGCCTGGTACTTCAACATCTGAGAACTGTCTAGGGGGACAGGTGGATGATTTAGACTGAAAGACACCTCGGTCGTCACTCTGGGCAGAGCGGGGCTAAAGGGCTGGACACCTAGCCAGTGTGTCTGCAGTCTGGACGTTTCCATCCAGAAAGAACAACTTATATTTGTCATGACTTAGGATTGACATGAAGACGTGGTCTTAATGAGAATAAGGCAGGTAGCAGATAAGAGACTTTTCTTTGGGGACTGTCAGACCAGGTGGGGAGCAGCTTGGCTGCTCGCAGGTGGTTACACCTGCAATTAATGGGACCTCCCTGCACCTCAGCTCCTTTCTCTCTCAGATGAGCAAAGACAAGCACCCAAGGTATACAGGTATTTAGAAGATCAAAGGACATTTGAAGAACCCGGCCACTAAATCAACTAAATTCTCAAGAAAAAGTTGCCAAATTCTCACTGGACGTGAATTTAACATGTAACTAACAGACCGTGTGGGATCCCGCAGATCCCATAACGTCTGCATCACCACTGCAGAAGGGGTGAGAAAACCCATCAACAAGCTGGACGGATGTGTGGGGTGTTAGCTTATTAGGAAGACGGACGTGTGGAGTGTTCACACAGTAATAGACTAGAAAACTGTCATGTATTTAAAGTCATGTGAAAATGCCAGTGATTTGGTTTTGAGCTTGTAAATGGATTTATTTGGATTAAAATTTATTCAAAATTAATCCTTCAACCCATTTATCATTTTAAGATATCAACATGTTTAAACTGACGCGCCAACTCACTCACAGACAATGGTGGCGCTTGATTCAAATATTTCTATTTAAATTCCCACTAGCCCACATTCTCACACACACACACGCACACACACACACATGCACAAACCCCATAGCAGAAATCTATCCAAAATAGGAAATGAACCAGGAAAAACGTCATTCAAAACACACCTACCTCCCTGGTTTTGCTGGCAACCTAACTTGCTTAGAACGTCTTCCACAGCATTTTCAAAAACTAAGTAGACATTCTGAAGCAAGCCCTGTAAAGAGACACGAGGAGAGAATCAGAGCGATGTGTCAACATCTAATGTTTGATGCCAAGCTCAGTGACATTTTAAAGATACAAGATGTAATCCTGAAATGGTGGCAAGGTCTTCTGCTACAGTTTTATACTCAGTAGGCTTGAAATCTCTTTAAAATGGCTTGTCCTGTACATGTCTCTTCTGAGACGTTCTTAGACATGACACAGACAGCAGGAGCTCACATAAGAAGCAAGTGTTGCACACAGAAGAATGAGGGTGGCCCCAAAAGAGGGTAAATCTACCTCCAGAACACTTAGGTGGGTATTCTAGGCTGTGCTTTCCTCGCAGGGGACCCTGGTGGTTGCCAGTGTTCTGGCATTTGGGCCCAGGTCTTGGAAACATGCATTGGTCCAGCCCTAGATGCAGACAACAGGCTGAAAGAGCTGTCCCTCCCCAGCATGCGTGTAATGCCGGTCCCAGCAGGCCGCTCGCCAGCATGTGTGGCCACTAGAGCTTCCTGGGGGCCCTCAGAGATGAATCCAATAACAAGTCAGGTATCTCAGGCCTTTTACGCAAATAAAACACATGCTTATTTCCAAAGACTACCCACATATCTGGGAGAGAACACTGTATCCACACTCCATTGTAGCTTTTTAACGCGTGTGGTTTAGAAAGATCCTCCTCCAGAAAATATTTTAATAAGATGAAGATGGAACTATTCCCTCCTAAATCAATAGCCTTCCCTTAGAAATAGCATCGTTCATTTGTTCTCCCATTATCTCAATAAGAAGCCAGAATCTGGGAGTGGGTTCTGCGTCCTAAGTCAGTCTGGGGTTGCCAGAAACGTCAGAATGGGGTTTGCACCCTGATCATCAAATTGACCTTCCATCTGGTAATGGGTGAGTGCTTGTGCAGGTGAGAAGGTGCACTTGTGACAACTCGCTCTGCCTATTCCCGGTTTAGAAAAGTGTGTGCTGTGTGTGCATGAGTGCACGTGTGTGTGCATGTGCCCTGTGACATCGCTGGTGCGAGTGGCTGTGTGTGCCAGCCCGGCACAGCGGCAGCCCCCGCAGGACACCCCAGTCGCCCCGCGGTCCCGAGAGCGAGCTCCTCCCCAGGCCTTGCCGGTGTCCCTGGTCTACGTACCCGGAAGTGACTCTCTCGAACGGAGCCCTTGGCCACGTACATCCGGCTCTTCTCCGTTTTCAGCTGCTCATAGAAGGGCTCGTCCAGAGTGAAGCTGTCGATCAGGTCGCAGCCCACGTACAAGCTGAAGGCCTCGCCTGTCACCTGCACGGTGACATTCTTCCACTGGGCGTCGGCCAGGCCCACGTCCTCCAGGGAGACGACGTGCTGGGCACCGTCGATCCAGTAGGTGAGGTCCAGCGTGTCCGCCGGCCCGTTGGACACAATCTCGAACTGCCTGTGGGCGGCGCCGGGGCCGTCCAGGGCCAGCAGCGTGCCCCGGGACCTGCGGTCCTGCTTGAGGCTGGCCGTCAGGAAGAAGCCCTCCTTCTCCCGCATGGCCCGGGCGATGCGGCCCAGGGCGTCGGCGCTCACCGGCGGGATGTAGTCGAAGCGCAGGAAGCGGTAAGCGGGGACGCCAGGGTCCGGCCCGCGGAACTGCTTGGCCCCGATGGTCTTCCGGTTTATGTTGCTGATGCTGAAAAGGTCGAAGGCAGTGTCCTCGTCCTGGGCCCCAGCTGCGTGAGAGAGCAGAGCAGGGCGGTTGCCAGCGTGCAGGGCGGGGGCCAGCAGGGGCTTCTCACAGTCCCCGCGAACGTGATTCTTGCGCTGGTGGGTTAATGAGGCCACCCCGTAGCCCACTACCCCTCCCTTCCCCACAGCGGGGGCGCTGCAATATTCTAGGTGAAAACACCGTCCTCTCCCCCCAGGCTGCAACCCCAAGTGTGGTCCCCAAAACAGCGGCCGGCCGGGGAGCTCAGGCTACAACGTAACCAACCAGGTAACCAACTGCATCACCCTGCGCTGTGTCAGGTCAGCTGACCCTTCCCACCGCGAGACTTCCGGGCAGGAAGCAGGGCCCTGAGTGACATCCTGCCACCCATCCCAGATCTGGTCCCCGAGCAGGACTCTGAGCCTGCTGCTCACGCCTGTTCTTCCACCCCAGACCTGGGCTTACGAGTGACCCTGTCTGTCTCCACCATTCAACTGCCAGAAAAAAATTCCTGGAAAAGAAATGCGTCTTAGCCCTGCTAGCCATGCGTTTTCAGGAAGTAGCTGAATTAACACGCTGCTTTCTTATTGAGACCATCTGGGTTAAGTAAATCATGTCGGTATATTTTATTTTGCAGAAACGCATTCTCCCACTTGTAACACAGACACCACAGGCAAGGCCCTGGGATGGTGATGGGTTTTGAGCCTATAAATGAATGGCTTTAAGTCACCATCTAAACTGCTGGGGACAAAAGTGATCAGACCTCACCAAAATCATAACCGTTTCACTAATGTAAGATAATTTACTGAACAGAAAGTTTAAACAAAGCACAACCTTTCATCCAATATTTAGCAAAATAAACCATTATGACACATAGTGTTGCTGAGGGAAGTCTGAATGCCACCACCTTCGACAGAGCCATTTGGCAATGGACCCCAAATCCTTAAAATAATTACAACCTTTGACTCAGCAATTTTACTGTTGGAACTCATCCTGAAGATGTCATCGGAAATGCTAGTGAAGATCTATTTACAGTCATATTCCTTGTGGCACCATTTACACGACGAAAATAAAGTAATAACATAAGTGGGAACTGGCCTAGAAAAGTAGAGCTTCTCTTCTGATGGACCACGTATGGTCATTAAACATCATGCTATAAAAGAATAAACACATGGAAAACTACTGATGGTATATTTTTAAGTAGGAAAAAAGTGGAAAGAAACAAAGTTATAAAATACCCAATACTTCCAGTGCCGGAGATACAGCATGTGGGTAAAAGGCCAAAACGTGCCTGGAAAAATGTGATATCTCTAGGTGGGAAGGTATTTTTCTCTAA
The DNA here is from genome assembly GCF_004115265.2 of Rhinolophus ferrumequinum. Classification (NCBI taxonomy): domain Eukaryota; kingdom Metazoa; phylum Chordata; class Mammalia; order Chiroptera; family Rhinolophidae; genus Rhinolophus; species Rhinolophus ferrumequinum. The sequence continues at coordinate 2,273,784 of NW_022680354.1, forward strand.
TACCTGGATTTTCTAAAAGAAATCATTTCCTGTTACATAGACTCAGATATAAACAAATATTTATTTAAAACAAGTTAAGGGGGGGCTCAGAGGTGAGAACTTCCAGCACCAATATCACCTTGGCCCCTCATCCTTCATGCGACCCACACCCCAAAGCCAGGTGGCCGGAGGCCTTGTCCACTCACCGTGAGCGCCACAGGAGGCCACCAGGACCGGCAGGACCAGCGACCAGAGCATCCCGCCTCTCAGCCCCAACCCCTGTGAACAAAGTGGAGACTGTCAGTCACGAGCACACTAGGGCTCCAGTGGAGACTGGAGCTTTTACTCACACGACCATTTAAAAGCATTTGTATATAAAGCCGTAACAGATGGGTTTAGGGGAAATAAAAGCTGCATAAGCAATGTGCTTTTCAAATGGGACGCTTCTAACTATTTTTTAATACTTTCAACGAGTATTTGTTGACGAGGTCTGTGCCAATCACACGCTAAATGTTCATGTGCCTGGCCCCTCAGCGTGACCCAGGAGGTAGTTCTGTTCTTATCATCTCCACTTTGCAGGGGCAAGTGGAGGACTGCAGAGGTCACGTGCTCTCCCCAAGCAAAGCTAAGGACAAGTGTGGCATGACCTGAACCCAGGAAGCTGGAATGTAGAGAAACACGAGGGTGCTGAACTAACCTGGGAAGGATTTTTGTGAAAACAGCCAAGAAAAGAAGAAGTTGTACATAACGTCACTAAATAGAATAAGAAGGACATGTACGTGAGAGAAATAAACTTCGTTTGGTTCCATAACCACAGACAGCCCCGCATTGTATTTAGATGTCATCTTCACTCAGCTGGGCTCCTCCCGCAGGCCTGCTTTCCGTTCTGGGGAAAGCAGTTGGCTCGCCTCAGCACAGGCCAGACCCAGCCAGCAGACCTGGCCGGCAGCTGCTCACGGCTCTGGGCAGCTGCTCTCAGCTAACCACTGCGGGGCCAGAGCCGTCCTGGGGTCTCAGCTTCCTCAGCCCCACTGAGCATGTGGGCAGCCGGCCCCTCCCTGCCACGTGCTGTCCCCAGCCCTGATTCCTGCCCCATTTAGGAGATCACAGCTCGTTAGGGTCTCAGTGTGGACGAAGCGCAAAGACTGCCTCTCCAGAAGTATCTGGTACTCCACATCCTGTGTCTGTGTATATATATATATTCAATTATACTTGACATTCAGGGTTGTTCAGCTTCAGGTGTGTACACGGCAGTGGTCAGGAATTATAACAGCTACATATATATGGTGCTGAGGGGTAGTAGATTGGGGGTGGGGGTTATAACTTTGTGAGGAATGTAAATGTCTAACTATTACATTGTTTTGTACTCCTGAAACTAATTAAAAAGAAGAAGTATTTGGTAAACTGGAAAAGTCCCCTTCCCGGGGGAGAGACACCCCCCAGAGGAAGAGAAGGGCACTGCAGGACCCCTGGCTTCCGTCTGGATCAAGACGCCGCTTTGCAGTCTGCCCCCAATCAATCCAGCACTTGGCTGTTTTCTGGGCAGCTCAGGGAGCCCCAGGCCCGCAGGACTCGAGGCTGCCCTCTGGGGGTGGCCTCTGTGCAGCCTCAAGCACCCGTCGAACCTCTCTGTGCCGGTCGTGGAAAGTACTCGTTTAAGTACCTCCTTCAGGGGCGTTATGAGGAGCAACTCGAGCCAGTTAGTACCGGTAGGTGGAGGGCTTATCAGCACAGCGAGTGCACACACTGGGCCGGGCTCCCCCTCTGGAGTGCTTCCCCCGTGACTGCAGTGTCCTGGCAGTGACAGCGGTCTGGATGGTAACAGGAGCCTTCAAAGGGTTAAGGTACACGAGGGGACACATGTTAGGTACTTACAGTGCCTGGCACTCAGAGAGCAGTGGGCCAGCACCTCTGGGTCCCTTTCCCTGCGTCCGTCCCCTATGGGCAGCAGGACGGCTGGCTCTGGCCAAGGCGGCTCCATCCACACGCCAAGTTTGACCTTTCTGGATGCCCTGCATCCTCCGTCGGCTTACACAGAGTACGTGAGCGCTGTTCTGACTAAAGCAAACCGTCTGGCTCCACAAGCAGAAGCGTCACAGAGCGTCAGTGCTCTGCCACTCGCCAAGCGAGCCTGAGGGTCCCATCTAATCTCACGGGCTGATGACGACCAAGAAGAAACGGCAGGACCAAGAGTCCCGGGATGGTGGGTACAGCCTCACCACACCCGGCCTGTCAGAGGGCAGCCCTTCTCAGGTGTCGTGTCACATAGCACACTCCGGTACGCTACACTGCTGTCACACAGTGAGAGCGGCACTTACGGCTGTTTATTTGTTCCCTCAAAGGAGATATTTCCAAAGACTGAAGCACAGGATGTCTGAGAACCTCTAGTCATAGGAGCACTCACAGCGAAAACAACCTCCCCTCCATCACGTGAATGACTGAAGGCTGTGCTGCTCCAACTGCCCCACCTGGGACCCAGACAAAGCAGCCCCTTAATAACTGCCAGCTGGGCTTCCACGCGCAATTCCCCCACCTGTGAGGGCAGCGGCTCTCCAGGCAGCCGGAGGCTCTGCACAGACCTGCTACCTCTATCCACTAATCTCGTCCAGAAGCACACCCCCGGCTCTTAGGAGGGTGACAGTGGCGTCTCCACCGTCTTGGATCCGCTAGCATCCTCAGGAGCGGTTTCTCTAATTCCCTTCTCACGGCCGCTCAATAACAAACTTTGGTGTGTAAACTGTTTACGCTGCAGTGGGCACGGCCAGGGCAGGTACCTGGAAACCACAGGGACCCTCAGCCATGCAGGCGCCGGGGGCTCTCCGCACACAGCGGCTCTGCAGCCCGCGGCGTGGGGCAGGGTCGCTGACAGGTGGCCACAGACGTCCCCACCTCCAATTACAAACCTACACTGGCGTCTCTCCCGCTCCTGGAAATGAGATCGGCCTCTCCTAAGAACTAAGCTGCGGAAGGGATGTGCCCTTTGCAAAGTCCTTACCGCACGTGAGAAGCTGGGCGATCGCAGCGGGCAGGAGGGACTCGGCCTCGGACGGAGCGCGGCGGGGCGGGGCGGGCGCACTGGCCGCGCGGGCTTTATAGGCGCCGGCGGCGGGCGGCCCGTCAGTCACGCCCCCAGCGCTCAGCGCAGTCCCTCCAAGGGGTGACATAACCCCCTCCGTCCCGCACTCGCTCGGCACCTGGCACGGGGGGGGGGGGGGCACACCCACCCCGCGTGCTGACGCGCTGGCTGGGGGAGCACGGGGGCGGGCCGGGCCAGACAGGGAAACGGAAACGCAAGCCTGCTTTTCCTGTCTTTGAGGAAATAAAATGCCAACGCTATAAATAAACCCGGCAAGACTGGCTGCAAGCCCCTGCTTTTGCTTAAGACAAAGAATGCAAGTTGTGTGCTTTAAATCTGACTCCGCTGCTGCAGGAAGCCAGCGGCTGCTCTGAATCCAGGAGGCACTCAGGGGGACACAGAAGAGCCTGGGGGTGCAGACAATTAATTAGTCTGGGGCTGATGGGTTCATATACACGTAAATTAGTGTATCACGTGCAAACAAAATAATCCAACAGGAAGCTGACACACTTTAGTTCATGCAGCTAGACAACCCAGAAGTAGGTCTGGGAGACTTTATTTGTATCCAAATGGGACTTCTTTTGCTCGGTCTGGACTCTACAGGGTGGCCTCTCCAGGTGGACACCCAGCCCTGGATGAGTCCACTTAGCACACACTTTCCCAGTGGCACCAAGCATCCTAAATACTCCCAGGGGCTCAGCCAGGGTGCTGTGCAGAATAAAGACTCCAGAAGTAAAAATAGCAGCAGCAACCAGACAGATTCCCTGCCACTTGCCAGAGGTCACACACCACCAAGGCCAGGGTGGGCTGTGACCACAGGGAGGGTGTGAGCAGAGGGAGGGTGGACAGACAGATGGGAAGGGAGACAGAGGCAGGGGACACAGGTAGGGGGAGGGGCACAGAGGGAGGGGACAGGGGACAGAGGGAGGGGGAAGGGAACAGAGGGAGGGGACAGGGGACACAGGGAGGGGGAAGGGGACAGAGGGAGGGGACAGGGGACACAGGGAGGGGACAGGGGACAGAGGGAGGGGGAAGGGCACAGAGGGAGGGGACAGGGGACACAGGGAGGAGAGGACAGTGTGTGCCAAGTGCACGTGTCCGGTCTGTCCTCGCCTCCCTCTGCCTGAGGTCCCTGGCATTTCCTGTCCTGGGTCCCGATCAGGTTGCTGCTGACCAGCTCTGGGTTCTTCGTGGGTGTGGGAGGACTTGGCCTGCAGGGGTCGTATCTGGATGACAATCCTATTCCCTGTTCACATTTTGGACAACATCAGTTTCTGATGTACAGAAAGAAAAGAAACTTGACTCAAAGAATGCCTGTCTCGTTTAGGGTCAGACAGCTTCCTTTTGGTCAGCTAGTTGGTGATAAAGTCATTTGGAAAATAAAATTAAAAAATCTGGACTCTGTAACTAAGTTGATGTTATCTCAAATTCCAAAGAAAATTATATTAAAGTCTAACTAGTATGCTGTACACCTGAAACTAACATAAAATAATATTGATGTGAACTGTAACTGAAAAAAATAAACAAATAATATAAAAAATAAGTAAATAAAATGTTCTTCAGAACATCAAAAAAAAGAAAGAAAGAAAAAGAAAAGAAAAAAATGCATAACCCAGTCTCCCCAAAACACTTTCCAGTGGCTAATTGTCAGATTGCCCACTTTACTTTCTTCGTTTGCTTATAGGTGGATTGTCCCTGTATCCCTTGCAGGGGCTCTGAAAGCATCTCCTCTTCTCCTCAACCATTTCATGTGCATTTCATTCCGAAGCTGTGCCACAGGGTCCTGCCTGCCTGGCATTTCAGGAATGTCCGGGTTGGGGAACGTGGCTCTAGGATGTGACAGCAAAACCGCCTGCATATCCATTGGGAGAGATGAACCCTGAGGAATGACGCTGGATGTCAGAGGAGCCCCTGGCGACGAAGGACAGCCATGCTGGGGTTCAACAGGCGTAGTTTCTTCCCCGGGTCGCCATAGGGCAGAGTCAGGGAGGGCCCCTGGAGGAGACAGAATATGAGCCAACTGGACCATTACACGAGAGGAGAGCATGCCAGGAGGATGTCCCAGGAAGGACACCAGGCAGAAGCTGCCGGTGTGAGAGAGACAGGGCACCCGTCCAGCAGAAGCCGCTCACAGGAGGGGCAGGACCCAGCCCCAGGAGCTGCAATGGGGTCCATAGGAAATGGAAGCAGAGATGCCCAGGCTGGGACAAGGCTGGTCTCTGTGGCCCCACTGTGCATAGCATGGAGGCAGGGTCCTGGGGGGAGGGTCCTGGGGGGGGGAGTCAATGGGGGATGGTCCTGGGGTTTGGGTCTTGGGGGGAGGTTTCTGGAGGGAGGGTCCTGGGGGGAGGGTTCTGGGGGGAGAGTCAATGGGGGATGGTCCTGGGGTTTGGGTCTTGGGGGGAGGGTCCTGGAGGGAGGGTCCTGGGGGGAGGGTCCTGGGGGGAGGGTCTAGGGGGAGGGTCCTGGGGGGAGGGTCCTGGGGGAAGGGTTCTGGAGGGAGGGTCCTGGGGGGAGGGTCCTGGGGGAAGGGTCTTGGGGGGAGGGTCCTGGGGGGAGGGTCCTGGGGGGAGGGTCCTGGGGGGAGAGTCAATGGGGGATGGTCCTGGGGTTTGGGTCTTGGGGGGAGGGTCCTGGAGGGAGGGTCCTGGGGGGAGGGTCTTGGGGGGAGGGTCCTGGGGGGAGGGTCCTGGGGGGAGGGTCTTGGGGGGAGGGTCCTGGGGGGTCTTGGGGGGAGGGTCCTGGGGGAAGGGTCCTGGGGGGGGAGTCAATGGGGGATGGTCCTGGGGGTTGGGTCTTGGGGGGAGGGTTCTGGAGGGAGGGTCCTGGGGGGAGGGTCCTGGGGGGAGGGTCTTGGGGGGAGGGGCCTGGGGGGAGGGTCCTGGGGGAAGGGTTCTGGAGGGAGGGTCCTGGGGGTAGGGTCCTGGGGGGAGGGTCCTGGGGGGAGGGTTCTGGAGGGAGGGTCCTGGGGGAAGGTTTCTGGAGAGAGGGTCTTGGGGGGAGGGTCCTAGGGGGAGGGTCTTGGGGGGAGGGTCCTGGGGAGAGGGTCCTGGAGGGAGGGCCCTGGGGGGTGAGTTCTGGAGGGAGGGTCCTGGGGGGAGGGTTCTGGAGGGAGGGTCTTGGGGGGAGGTTCCTGGGGGGAGGGTCTTGGGGGGAGGGTCCTGGGGAGAGGGTCCTGGAGGGAGGGCCCTGGGGGGTGAGTTCTGGAGGGAGGGTCCTGGTGGGAGGGTCCTGGTGGGAGGGTCTTGGGGGGAGGTTCCTGGGGGGAGGGTCTTGGGGGGAGGGTCCTGGGGGGAGGGTCCTGGGGGGGGGTCTTGGGGGGAGGGTCCTGGGGAGAGGGTCTTGGGGGGAGGGTCTTGGGGGGTGAGTTCTGGAGGGAGGGTCCTGGGGGGAGGGTTCTGGAGGGAGGGTCCTGGGGGGAGGGTCCTGGGGGGAGGGTCTTGGGGGGTGAGTTCTGGAGGGAGGGTCCTGGGGGGGAGAGTTCTGGAGGGAGGGTCCTGGGGGGAGGGTTCTGGAGGGAGAGTCAATGAGGGAGGGTCCTGGGGGGAGGGTCCTGGGGGGAGGGTTCTGGAGGAAGGGCCCTGGCCAGCTTCTCCTTGATGAGGTGGATGTGTGATCTAAAACCAGAAAGCAAAGTCAGGGTGGTGGTGGGAGTGTCTGGGATTCTGTGGAAGTCCGCAGACATTTGAGTAAAATACCGGTTTTCAGGGCTGGGTTAAGTGTATATAAAGAAGAGGAGTGCCCACAGCTCGGCCACGCGAGGCAGCCATTCTGTGGCTGGGATCATATGCTCCCCAAATCCATGACCCCCAGAAGCTGAGAGCGTGAATGCACTGGAAACGGGGACTGTGCTGATGTGCTCAAGTGAAGACAAGCTCATCTGGGAGTAGGGTGTGGTGTCTGTAGGAGACAGTGCATGTCAGGCACTCAGGGAAAGACGGTGTGAGGCCACTGGCAGAAGTGGGAGGAACGTGGTCACAGGCCAGAGACCAGCAAAGGTTGCGGCAGCACCAGAAGCTGGAAGAGGCAGGAGGGAGCCTCCCTCGAGGCTTTGGAGGGAGCGTGGGCTGCAAGTCCTGAGCTCTGATTGGTGGCTTCAGAATGTGACACCATACATTTCTGATTTTCAATCCATCCCTCATTTTGTGCTTCATTCCAACAGCCCTAGGAAACTCACACAGTTGCACTGCCAGGTTCCGGAAACCTCCATCATCAAGGACATCATTTCTAAAGTGGTCAGTGCAGTGCTACTGGACACTCCCGTGAGACAACGCCACCTGACCGGTGGTCAGAGGTGAGGTCTGGGGAGGGGAGCAGGCTGACCTCTGCCATCCAGGACACAGCAAGGAGGGAGACTGGAGACTGTCAGGACTAGGGCAGTGCAGGCTGTCACCAGCCCTGACCCGTGAGTGTTTCCATCAGTGACCGATGCCACCCAGAGGGGACCCCGACTGTGGTGGAGCTGGGACCTGGGACAGTTAACGCATCAGATGATGACAGCCTGAAATGGCCCAATCTAATCACCAAAAAAGAGTCAAGGGCAGAACCAGTGGTCGGCTTGCTGTGCACAGACACCTGCCTGGGCCCAACCAACATTCCTAGAACCTGGAAATCCAACATCCACACTGGCTGAGAAAATAAGGCGTAATAAGCAAGAGACATGGGGTGGCCACTGCCCAGCCCTCACCAGGAGCCAAGGACAGGCCACGGCCACCCGGGCTGGGTAGGGTCCCGATGGAACAGCTGGAAGTGCCCGAGGTGGCCGGGCTGGGCCGAGGGCATGAGGCAAGGGGCCAGGTCGGGGAGGGGTGGGCCGTGGAGGTGACTGCGGGTTGGGGGACAGGTGGACAGTGTGTGGCCTAGTGGTGCAGGCCATGCCTTCACCGAGCTCCCATTTTGTCCCGCCCCCACCTGATGTGTGACCCCTGCCACATCCCACACAAGTGTCATCGTCTGATATGCCCACGTTTCTGTGGCGGAAAGCTGCTGTGCCCGCAGAGCAGGTAGGACATTCACAGTCTGCACCGTGAGTGTCAGACTCGGGAACCATCTGAGTGTGGGTCGGCACCAAGTGCTGGAATGGATGAGCTGCTCGCCAAGACCGGGGGCGCCAGGCGAGAGGGGACAAGGAAGGAGGGGACTAGGGTGTGGCTCTGAACACCACAGCGTCCAGCTCTGGGGCCGGTTCTGGAATAAGCACGCAGGCCTGCGGCACGGGGTGCCACGGAGTGGGGTACCCAGCCACTGCCTGGAGCAGGGCAGCCGGGGGACCTGTCTGAGCTGCAGTTTGGGAACCATGGGGTCTGTCTGGGGGAGGACAGACGGGGTGGAGCCACTCATCCCCACGGGGTAGAACGGAAAGCCTGCACTGGGGCTCAGCATCAACTTAGCAGGTCGTCCTGCGCAGACGGTGGGGTGCCGACCCCGCCCTGGGACGTGGGTGTGGCTGTCTTCCCACAGAAGTGCTCCCAGCACCGACAGCATAACCCCCAGTGTCTGATGTCCGCGCTGCCGGGTGCAGGAGGCAGGAAGGCAGGGAGGAGAGGGACTCGACTCCTGGCAGGCCAAGGCCACTGGCTTCAGACGCCTCAAGGAGCGTGGGGAGAAGGGTCTTTATGGCTTGCGGGGCTCATTCAGAGTCCTGCAGGAGGGAGATGGGGCAGGAGTCCTGCTCAGTCCTGGGAGCAGCCTGTGGGGCAGCGGCTTCCAGTCACAAGACACACGTGAGCATCAAGCGGCGACCACGGGCCAGTTGGGGACTCGGGCAGCCGGTGGGTGGGACTCAACGTGATACAGAAAGGCAGGGACCGCTTACAGCGCTCATGCTGCCGACTTAGGACAGGCTGTTAGGTGTCAATTGTGACAGACGCTCCATAAATCTCTTTTGAGTTAAAGAATGAACAAGTTGATTCATAAATGAACCAAATGACCCCTCCGCCCTTCCCATGCAAAAGCTGTGAGTGGGCCAAGCTTGGATGGAAGAGAAACTACAGGCAGCCGAGTGCTCGCCAGACGGGGGGGTCCCAGGTCCCCGTGGGAGCCGCGGGGTCTGGAGGTGAGGGCTGGCGCCTTCACTCTGCTGTGCTGGGCCCGGGAGGAGCCACAGGGGACACCGGACAGATGGCTGGGGCTCTGTGACACCGAGGGCTGGGAGCAGTGAGCTAGGAGCTGCTGGGACGTGAGATGTCAGGCTGTGGGCATCTGTTTCCTCTTAGTCTCCTTGGCCATGAAAAAGCAGAGGGCTTTCTCAGGCCTCCTCTGGGCGGGGGTTTCGGGAACTGGGCTGTCATAACCAACACCAGACGACACAGCAGTCTTTGTGAGCGTGCCCCGGGCTGGTAGCTGGAGGGGGAAATCCCTGAGGAATTCTCATGAGGATGGAGGCCAGGCAATGAGGTCGTGGGTTACTTCCATCCGTGGTGGTGTGAACTGGGCACTCGCACACAAAGGCTGGAGCTGGGGCTGGGGAGAGCAGAGGGAGCAGTCCCACCGAGGACACGGGAGGCGGGAGGGTGTGCCGACACCCCTGCACCCCTGCAGGAGAGGCAACACAGCATGGGGCGGAAGCCCAGGTCCCCGCCCTGAGCCAGCTGTGCAGCGCTGCCCGGGCCCCTCTCTGGGCCTCAACGTGCTCTCCTGTAAAATGGGCATAATCACAAAGCCTGCCTCGGAGCCAGGCCCAGGTGTGTGCCCTGCACCCAGGGAAACCTGCGCTGCACCTCTGATAACTCAGCAAGCTCAGGAAGGGCCAGCCTCTCAAGGGTCCCCTGGGACTTCTCATCTCTCCCTGGAGTCCTGGCCCAGCCACCTGCAAGGCCATGAGGCAGCCTCGCACCCCTGCCTGGCCATCACGTGCTGTCCACTAGTCTACAGACGTGGCAACTGACCTCCCCTCTGCTGGCTGCCCTGGGACAGTCACTGGGACAGGAGGCTCCAGGGCCCACAACCAGGGCTCCTGTCCCTGGTCAGCACCCAAGACCTCACCAGACCACAGCGGGACGGGATGTGACAGCGCCCCTCCCCAGGTCCTGGTGAGTCCCCAACACTGAGAGCTGGGAGCGCCATACTGGCAGATGCTGCCCCAGAGCTGCCCCTGCCTCACAGCTCCCAGTCACGGCCCACCCTCAGCCTGTCCCCAGAGGGACATGGCACCAATGACCCCGGGAGTGCCATGCAGGCAGCCCCTGGGGATCTGCCATGGGCCTGAGAAGAAGCCACTCCCAGTGTCACTGCAGGCTCTCCCCTGTCCACCTGCCTGCCTCCCGCCAACTGTGCGCTGCCAACGTCGCCCCTAGGGCCCTGAAACCTGCTACTCCTCTGCCAGAAACACTTTCCGGTCAGCTGCTCAGGCTGCTGCTTCTTTGCACTCAGAGTTATTCAGGTCTCAGCTGCCCAGTCCCCTCCCGGATGAGCCAACCCAAGACCCCTGCCCACCCATCTGTCACTCCCACTGTCACCTTTCCCCCCGCATCCACTCTCTCCCTGAATCACCTGGCTTGTTTGCGTACTGACCACCTCGGGTCCCGCTGTGCTCTCGCCGGGCTGCCCAGCTGGAGCCAGTACCACGCTCCCGGAACGGGCTGAGCTGATGCATGAACGGGCGTCTGTGCAGACGGCTCTTCTCAGCCACGTGCGTGGGACAGTTTCCTGGGAAGCATGGAAGGCCACCTCACTGCTCCACCCAGTGTCCAAGTCATCCTTGCCCTGTGCCCTCGGAGAACTTCTCTAATGGATGTCCCTGTCCACTGCCTACATCAGTCAGCATGTGCCTGGGGCCAGGCTGCTCCCTGAGCACACTCATGACACTGCAGTCGTGAGGGTGGCCGTCCAGAGGATCACCACCTGGGTGGGAGGCAGCGGGTCACCTCAGGAACCACAGGCCTAGGAGCAGTGGGACCGAGGCAGTGGGACCACAGCTGTGCCGTCAGCCAGGTCCGTCTCCTGGGAGGAAGGTCGTAGGTGGTGCCCTTGATGAGGACCGAGTTTTTGTCAAGTGCTGGACTGTGGGCATCTATCACCCTTGGGAGAGGAAGACGCTGGAGCCAACAGCCTGACAAGCCGACAGCAGTGGGGGCGGCTGGCCCCACAGAGCAGGGGCAGGCCCCACGAACACCCCACAGTCGCGATGAACCCAGCCTCCTGCAAGCAGCTGGCGAGGGGCGGTAATTCAGCATCCAGGACAGGCAGTGAGGAAGTTAGGGCAGCCGGCAGGGCGCCAGGTCCCATGAAGCCAGTGGATTCAAAGAAGGGCCTTGGGTTTACCTTCACCAGGGAGCGAAGTTCAAGAGAAAAGTGGGCTGGGCTTGTAGGTGGGGTGCTGGGTGCAGTTTCTGGGTCTCCGGACCCCACAGGGTGGGGCTGAGGCCGGTCACCTCTGTCATACCAGCCAAGGGCAGTGGTGGGCACCAGGCTTTCGGCAGCCCCAGCTCTAGAAGGTTCTTGGAGCTGGGATTAAACAGAGACGGACTAATAAGTGGAGCCAGGATACAGTTGGGGTCTTTCCTTTGATGGGGCCAGGATGAACACGTGGCTTTCGAAAGAAGGCAGGGTCTCCCTCAGGGAAACCAGGGCCCCCAGGGAGCACCTCACCCTCGGGGAAACCAGGGTTGGTGCAACCCCCGGGCCCCCAGTGAGCACCTAACCTATTTCGCACAGGATGCCAAGGTGCCTGGTGAGGAATCCCTGCAAGGTGGTTAGCGCCGTCTCTGCTCTACCAGAACCTGAGCAAAGGCTGTCGGCTTGATTACCTGTGAGGTCCCCATGTTCTCCACACCGCCAGGCCACTGCCACGCTCACTAGAGCTCGGGAGCAGTGCTCGCTCAGCTTCCTTTAATAGAATGCTGTCACAGACATTCATGTCCTTTAACGGACCTGGATGATGCGTGCTTCTGTTGTTCACAAACCCTGAAGACTGCCACACTCGTCTATGAGGTCTGACAATTAAGTTTGCGAACTCATCCTAGGAAAAGCTTCTACCCACCTCATTGATGAATATCACTATGGTCACCTTCGAAGTACTCCCCTTGGGAAGCTATGCACCAATGCCAGTGCCTAGGCACTTCAAAGCAATTTTGGAACTCTTTTTCTGGAATGGCCATCAGAGCTGTCATCATATTACCCTTGATGTCCTGAATGTCATCAAAATGTCTTCCTTTCAGTATTTCCTTTATCTTCAGGTAAAGAAAGAAGTCATTGGGGGCCAGATCAGGAGAGTAGGGAGGGTGTTCCAATACAGTTATTTGTTTACTGGCTGAAAACTCCCTCACAGACAGTGCTGTGTGAGCTGGTGCATTGTCGTGATGCAAGAGCCATGAATTGTTGGCGAAAAGTTCAGGTCATCTAACTTGTTCATGCAGCCTTCTCAGCACTTCCACATAGTCAACTTCGTTAACTGTCCAGTTGGCACAAATGCATAATGAATAATCCCTTTAATATTAAAAAAGGTTAGCAGCAGCATTGCAACAAGTTCACGAACTTAACTGACAGACCTCATATAGGAAGAATGCAAACCAGGCCCTTCCAAGCCAGCAACAGATGGAGGCAGCTGCACATGCGGCTGGGCCTGTGCACACGCGGCTGGGCCTGTGCACATGTCGCTGGGCCTGTGCACATGCAACGGGCCTGTGCACGGTTAGCACACCGCATCTGTAAAGAAGCGCATCTGCAGGGTTTTGCTTGTGCTTGCTTAACTTCAGGAGGGATTTACTCCACAGTGTCCTTTGGGCAGAAGGACTTGGAGCTGAGTCACTCTGCATGTGTCCAGGAGAAGGCACGCAGGGCAGTGGGCTCCACACGCAGACTCATGTGACTGACTTTACACAATATTGTTACAATTAGGCAGGAATGTGAGCAGGGGACAGTGGGAGGATGCTCAGGCCGCCGGCTTTGTGCCCTGGTGCCCATGTGCCGTGCTCTTATGGAATGCATCACTCAGTCAGAAGGGCAGAGGAATTCCTGTGACCATAACAGACTCCGGCTGGCAGGATCGATGTGTGTGTGATTCCCAACACTTACAAAGTGTTTACAAGTAACCAAAAAATTCACAAGTATCATGTCTCTTATCAGTACCATTGCAAGGTAGTGGAAAGGCCAAATCTTGTGAGATAGCCTAGGCTGCACCATCTCATAAGGAGGTTCAGAGCCTCTGTTTTCTGCTCAGTTTCAGATTGCTTTGAAATGTACTTTGTTAAACCTTATGTATCCATCAGGGTCCCACAGAGAAAGAAAAACAATACAATGTACACGCATGCATACAGCTTTGTTATTGGAGTTGACTCATGCAGCTATGCAGGCTGACAAGTTTCCAGATCTGTGGACAGTAAGCAGGAGACCTGGGAGAGCTGATAATTTAGGTCCAGAGGCCTGACCCAGGAGATTTGATGGTATCGTTCCAGGAGGAAGGCTGGCAGACTCAGGATCTAGGCAGAACTGATGTTTCAGATCAAGTCCAAAAGGTGAGGACAAGCCAGTGTCCCAGTTCAGATAGTCAGGCAAGATCAGGGGAGAGTCAGCAATTTTCAGGCCTTCAACTGATTGGACAAGGCCCACCCGCATTAGGTAGGGCAATCTGCTTTACTCAATCTACTGTTTTAAACGTCAATCTCATCCAGAAACACCTTCACAAACACTTCCAGCATAACGTTTGACCAACAGTCTGGGCTCTACATGGCCCAGTCAAGTTGACACAGAACACTAACCATCACAACTTAAATGGGCAACACTGAAAAATGAAAGAAGAGAAAGCAAAAGGATTCCTCTGACGAGTGGAGTTCCTCAATGGATACAGCTTAATCGTGGCTGTATAAGTTGTCTGTCAGAGCCCGCCTCCAATCCTACCTTCCCACTTCTGACCCAGTACTTGGTTCTCTAGTCAGTTTGACTTAAGACCTTTCTGGCTTCCATTCAATCAAGAGGCTATTTAAAAAATTATGGTTTGATTTTTTATCTAAGCCTTATTAATTTTCAACTTCCTGTGTGACCCCAAAATTGATGCTAGATCAAAACATAGTGAAATGACTTGTTACTTTTATCGATTCTCATGAACCAAATGTCTAGAAATAAGTTTACATCAATTTTTTAAATCCCCACGATCACATCACTTATAATTATTTCCCCACAGATACGCTTTGGCATTATTTATGTTTTGAGGCTAAAAATACATTTTTCATTACAGATAAATAGGAGAAGACCCAAACAAGTTTTCTATTCTTTATTGCTTGAATAATAAGCAGTGAGAAGTATTGGATTGCTGAAGGTCTGTGGACTCACCCAGACCTCTGGACTAGCTGTGTGGTCTTGGGCCTGTTACACTCTTGGGTGTATTTAAGTAAATTGATACACATAGTAACTCTAATGGATACATTTTGAGGATTATATAACATAATTTATATAAAACAAGCACCAGGCTTAGTAAGACTTCAACCAATGGTACTGCTGTAATCATCACAATTACGTTGCATGAATGTGGTGTATTTACGGTAGAACATGGGATCTGAATGTCACTTCAGTGGTCCCCACTAAGTGCATGAGGCAGCTGCAGGCCTGTGTAATGAGGTGGGATCCCCAACACGACATGTCCGTCCACTAGACATGCACTAGACGTCCACTAGACGTGACCTCGTCAGCCACTGGAATTCCTCCGTTAACACTTATGCTGAGTTCTGTTCCCTGAGCGATAGTGAAACACATCTTGGTCAGGACGGACCACAACAAAGAAAGCAGGAGGACCCTGGATAGGTCGGAATTTTTCTGAATTTGGAATTGTTTCCTTGTTTGTTCCTTCTCATTCACATTAATGCCAGGTCCCTACGAAGGGGGCAGGAGGACTCAGGTGTGTCACGACAGAAAGCCAGGTGGCCCTGTGTCCGCCCGCTCAGGAAGGAGCCGGTGCCCCTCTCAACAGCATGTCGGAAGCACAGCGATGTTGTTTGGATCTCCTGCATTTTAACCACAGTGGAGAGCGCTATTTTCAATAATAGGAAGCCACAGTTGACATCAAGCTCATGGTAGACGCTGGGTCCTGGGATTAATACCTTACATGTATGTGGTTGCTGATCCCTTACAAATAGGAGCACATGAGAAGCAAGCCAGACATCATCACTTTCCATCCTGTATGACCCACAAAGGTCTAGGACAAAGCAAGTTTGAGGTGACAGAAGAATGTGGCAGAGAAGCAAAAAGTCAGCTTGTGAGAAGTTGCGTCATGTCTCAAGCCCTCTCGTGGGGAAGAGGGTGTCCTGCTCCTGTGCTCTCCTTACTCCCCACTCGGACAGGAAGGAGAAGGCGACCCCCAAGGGGAGCAGAGTCCAGGGCTCGCCAGCATATAGGTGCTGAGCCGGTCTCAGTATGTGACCCCTGGAGAAATCCACATCCTGCTTGTGGCTTTCCGTCACTGCATGGAACTGTTGTGACATTCCCTTCATTCTCCACAGCCTGGAACCTGTTTTTATCCTCACACAGCATGCTGTGTGTTTGTCACATTCGGTGTCCTATGAAACACAGCCAGCTGGAGGTAGCAAAACCCTGAGTCTGGCTGTGGACTGCAGGATCCACAGAGAGGCTTTTGAAAGCTCTTGGACCAGGGGCCACGCTGCAGCACTGTGTCCAGCAGAAAGGCCAGTGTTGGTGACGCCTCAGCTGATAAAGTAAGGTGACATCTGTACTCTTCATCTGTCACGTCTTCAGGCTCACAGCTCCTTTGTCACGTTTCAGGGCAGAAATGGGGACAAGCAGTGCAAGATCTGAGGACATGTGGCCCCCGTCCAAATCCAGGTCAAAGGCGGCCTGCTCAGTGAACACTTGCCAGGGACCTTAACCGAAATGTATGCCTTTCCTTTAAAGTCTCACATTTGTATTCCATGTCCCACTGCAGTTGGAAGAGTTCATTCATTCATTTATTCACACACACACACACACAAATGAGTATTTTCTGTGTTCTGAAGTCGTGAGTTGGCATCTCAGGTAGCACAAACCATTACATCCCCCTACTTATTAGCAGAAAGCTTGTCTGTGGTTTTGCTGGTAGAATGGCCACACCTCAATGGATCCCTTTTCTCTGTTTAAAATGGAAAAGGAAGTCTCAGAACCCTTGCAAAGTAAACACACGTGTGTAATGTACCTCAAGTTAGATATTACATTTATTTTGTAAATGAAGTGTCCTCTGAAATGACACGAGGCCACACTGTGCAAGTCCCACAGGTGCAATGTGATGCCAGGGAATGTCCCAGCATGCCCTTGGGCCCACCGTCAAAGACGGTAATGTAGAAGACGTTCTAAAAGCATGTGACCATCATTTTTTGTCCATGACTCTGTACAATCACTAGTCATTTAGTCTCTGTAGAAATCCTCAGTCCCTGCAGATCCCTGAGGAATGATGAGCCGCTGCCACTTAAGCAGAGATGATAAGCAGAGATGGCAGTATTGGCTGTCATCTGTGACAGTAACGGCTTCTTCTTCCACCCAGGTTAGGGCTCCCTCACCCACACCTCCATGGCCACTTACCTGTCAACCACATGTCGAGCAGCAATGAGCTCTTGCTCACTGACACAGAATGGGTCATCCCAATAAAGCAATGCACTAAGATCAGGGGTCAGAAGGCAGCCTGTGGCTGGGAGAAGACGGGCCAGGTCAGAAACTTCCCCTCGTCCGGAGCCCAGGGCCCGAGAACAGAGCAGCAGGTCTGAACAGACACCAAATTCACCGTCAGTGCACGCCCACACACATACCATGTGCATGAGGTTTTCAGAATTGTATATTCTTTGCCTTTTGATACGTGTAATGTGACTCTACTTCTAAAACACTGAGTCCTCCTGTTAAAACTACCCACTTTCCCAAGAATGGCTGGATTCCAGTTCATGTGACACAAACCCAGCAACAAACCTGACACAACATTTGAAGACATGTTTAGAACTTCTTTCAAAGATGCAAAATCTCACAGGAATCGTATTTAATTTTAAAATCTATAAAAATTTCAATCCATTAAAGCTCCAAATATCGAATGCGATTAGCAAACATTGACCCTGTTCAGCGTATTTCTGGAAAGTTCCTATTCAGTTGGCTGTGTGACTGCGTTAACTTGGAAATGCTCTCCTGCAGGGGCTTTGAAGTGATAGAGATACAGTCCTCCTTCCACAAGGCAGCTGACAAAGCCTGTTGAAACCACTCGGATAAAAAGATTTGAGTTGAACACTCGTTTCCAAGTTCAAGCCAACCCGTGTATAGCACTAACTATATTGCCTTTTTTTTTTTTAATGGTTATTCTCACTCACCTCTCTCTGCATTTCCAGATTTTGGCTGGAACTGGAACTGACGTTGCCAGGATGCTGAGAAAAAGGAAAAAGACATGGCTTTCCTGGCCTGGTTAAAGCTAGGAGGGTACGAAAGCCGGCCACCACGTCTGTTTGCATAAGAGCCTCCAGTGCTTTATTCAACACATGTTGATAAGCTGCACGTAATCAAGCGTGGCTTTCATTATCGATACAATTCTTGAAACGTTTCAGAGCATCAGCCCTCAGGCGCCAACTTTCATTCACGCTTACTCCAGGCAGGCAGGACATGTGCTGGGTCAGTGGCCAGATGCCAACGTTCGTAACTCCACCTCCATTGGCTTTACAGAGAAAGAGTATCTGGAAACTAACTTAGAAAGGCCGTTGAAAGCTCTGTTCCATAAACAGAAAAAAATATATATGATTCAATGACGCTTAAACTTTATGAATCTTTATATGTTTAAGACGCCACGTGAAGACAGCCAATTCACAGCATCTGCTTCCATAAAACACTGTGCTGAGGACATGAGGGTATTTGGACCTAGCCCTAAGTAGAAAACTCCTGTCCTCTATGAGTTAAAGACAAGTCAGATAGAGTGAACATGAAATTAAGTAGCAATTACAAACACTTAAAATACAAATAAGAAATAGTCATCTGCTTCTCCGAACAGTTCAACCACTGGTAAACCTGTAAGGTGGAGAGTGTTCATAGAGCTGTATCCCCATTTCTTTCTCCTTTTACTTCGTCCTAAAGCCTGAGATGTATAATCTAGGAGGTACATTTGATTACAAAGTATTTGTTCTTCCACCATGAACCATGGCAACCAAACCATAAAGCAAAGTAGTCTCATCACATTGTTTCCTTCCTACCTATCAGTTTATGATCAGTACCATGCTAGAAGTTTCAGTGAGCAAGAAATAGAGGCACGCATTCTTCTCCGGGGCCCTTGGGGAAGACGGATAAGGGGACGCGTTGTAAGGTTTATGATTCGTTTGTCTTCGTTATGACAAGGTTAGGCTGACAAAAAGGCCCACATAGCACTTGCTTAAGCAGAATACAGTTTATTCCTCCTTTGCATAAAATATTGGGTAGGCAGCCAGGCAGGTGTGGACCCATAGGGTCCGTTCCCAGCTTACTTTATCTTTCTGATCCACCAATAATTGATGCACAATTCGATTCCCAAATTCGTCTCATGGTCCAAGACGGCTGCTCGCTCCATCAGGAAGGAGAGGGAGGACACAGGCCCCTTTCTTTGAGAATCCTTTCTAGGAGTTGGCACCATCCTTCCACGTATGTCTCACTGGACAGGACCTAGTCCCACGGCCACATGTAGCAGCAAAGGAAGCTGAGAAATGGAACATGTTCTCAGCACACATTTGTCCACAGTGTTCACTTCCTGGGGCTTCTGTAACAAATCACCATAGACGCAGAGGCTGAAAACAGCACACATCATTCTCCTGCAGCTCTGGAAGTCAGAAGTCTAACAGTATCTCTGGGCAGAAATCCAGCTGCTCTTTTCGGGCCCGGGGATCCGTCTCCTCTCCTCTTCAACTCCTCAGGCTCCTTGGCTCAGGTCCTTCCTTCACCCAGCAGCACGGCGTCTAGTTTCAGGGGACACACTCCTTGCTTTTCTGTGCTGTCAACTATCTCTCTCCTCCCTCTTGTAAGGAGACAGTGATGGCACTTGGGAACCACATGGACAATCCAGGCTTATCTCTTGATCTCAACCCTTAATTCTGTCACGGCTGTGCAGTCCCTTTTGCCATGTGAGGTAGCAGTCATGGTCCCAGGGATTAGGACTTGCACGATTTTGGGGCCGTTATTTGGCCTACCGCAGCCACTCACATTATTTGGGAAATGTATTCCTGAGGAACAAGGAAAGAGTGAGCAGGACAGGACCACGGCCTTTTGGCACAGAGAGAAGCAGGGCCCCGGGATTCATCTGTGAGGATGGAGGCCCAGCTAGGGTGGGAGAGGGAGGACGGCAGACCTCAGCCTGAGCCTGCCCTTTCTCAGCCCTCTCTCTCTCAAAATGAGCCTCTGACAGTCTTCTAGAGGCAGAGACTGTATGTGGTGAGGCCCCAGTGGATGAGTAAGAGAAATGAAAACATGCCAAGACAAACGCCGACTGATTCACGCTATTTTCTTGAGGGCAAGGCCGCATCCAACCCATTTGCCACATCTCAAAAAAGTCAAGTGATAAAGATCAACATTTCATGGGTGCCTTTGAAGCCAGAATTTCAAATGAGTCCTGCCTACCCGGGCCTTCCTCTGATCCTTCAAAGTGTGGTGAGAGAGGTTTCGGGCCACGGAGAGGCAGACCTGCCTGCAGGACTCACTGTCCCTTACGTCTGTCCATCTCCAGGACAAGGAGACCCGGCCTGGCCTGGCCCAGTTGCCAAGTGAGCTGCTCCCCAAGCAGCCGGGGGCCTCGGTTTGTCTCCCGGTCTCCTGAGGAGGTGGGGGTGCCAGAGACCTTGTCCAGGGTCCAGAACCAAGTTCGGGGGAAACACGGGATCAGAATGTTTCAAAGAAAGAACATTTTCTGACCACTTTCTTCCCTTGAGGCAGAAATGCTGTGCCTTTGTCTTCAGCCAATCACGTTCCCTCAGCATATTAAGGGCAGATCTGAAGGTGACACTCAGCGACAACTTTTCACCTCCTGGGAGGCAGAGAGAGCCAAGCTTCTCTTCATTCCTTAGAGAAAGACATAGAAAGTGGGTGAGCCCCACCCTGAGGCTCAGGGCCTTTGAGAATCAGATTCTCCTACGAGCGAGTTAACTTGCCACGCCTGCACACCGCTTGCTTCCTGAGGCGGGACAACAGGTCACATGTGCTTGTCTGTCTTTCCTGGCTGACCACCTGGCACCCTCAGCCCCATGAAGGGGTCTGTGGAAACTCTGTCACAAAACATCTGTTTTTTCCAGCTTTGCTGAGGTACAATGGACAAGTAAAATTGCACGATATTTAAAGTGTACAACGCGGTGATTTGACGGACACCCACACGTCACAGGATCAGTTAATCCTATGACGTAGAGTGAACATTCTCCTCGCACACCCCACTGCAGCCCAGTGTTGTTCAGAAGCTCCTGGACACCGTGAATGCATCCATGAGTCGGGACTCCCTGCACGTCGCTCACTCGTGACGCCCCGTCTCACGGCTGGTGGCCCTGTACCCCAAATGCCAGGAAAGCATCTTCTGTGAGGACTGGGGGCCGCACGCTCACATGCATACACGGCATCAGACTTTGAGGCGCTCCTCGGAAGCACAGCGGCCACTGTCCCGGGAGCCCCCACTGGGTGGTGTGGGTGCAGGGCCCACTCCCACGGGGACACCCGCCCGCCACTCTGCCCTGCGTCTGACCCCACGCTCACCCCAGGCTCTCTCAGGACCCATGGTGAGAGGGCCACCAAGTTGTGCAATCGCCGTGCAGAAAGGATCTGGTCACTGAGGACGTGTGACCAGATGGCTCTCTGTGAGGTGACTCATCCTCAGCCTTTTATCTTGACAGGAAAGGTTTTGTCTGCAATTGCCTCAAAATATTCTTTCCATTTCATCATCGTTTAATATTTTATAGCCCGTGCTCTTCGACAACTAATTAAAACCATCCATAGCCTGCTCATAGTCAGGGCAGAAGCCCACTGAGGAAAGTCTAATAAGATGTTTCTGGATGTTACACACAACTGTTGTACACGCTCAAAACTTTTACACTACTCACTGGATCTGAGTCTGACATTTAAACTTTGAAAGGGAGTTTTATTACCAACTGATTATAAAAAGACAAAACATTCAAAGTAGTTACTAATAAGAGCATTTTACAAACATGACTAAATCAGACGGTCTTAATTTATTCATGGCTGAATAGTAACTAGAATTCGGGGGATTGAATCAGAATCTCAGAACCAACTCTATTCTTTGCTCCCGTAAGTGCTCACGGTTTAAATCATATCTGCCCCATATTAACGCTGTTTCTACGGTGGAGTTTCCCGACAGGAAACCAAAAGGAAAAGAATCCCACAGCCCCAAACATCGTATAACTAGTCATCTGACACAGACTGCTTTCAGAGTCGTGCAGAAACGCCCCAACACACAGGCCAGTCCTTCAGGAACACTCAGCCTGGACCCCACACACTAACTGTCCCTTCACTTCGTTTCCATCTCACTGCTCTTCTCCATGGCAGCTCTTAACTCTGTTTCTCTCATAAACGCGAGCCCATATTAGGACCTGTTCTTAATCCACAGGTTGAGGTACTGTCTGCCCCCTGGGCAGCACTGACACATGAGTCCCATCCAACAGGACCTGACAGGTAGCAGCTGACATTGTCCCCACCACCGGCAGTGCAGCACGCCTCCCAGCCGCCCTGGCCCCTCACAATAGCGATGTCCCATTTCCCACTATCGGTTGTTGTTTTTTCTCTAGAATCTCTATAAATTGAATTGTACAATATGCCACCTTTTGTTTGTTTTTCATTTTAAAACCTTTATGGATGTATAATTGAAGCAAAATAAGGAATGAGGGCCCCTGCGCACCTATTTAAAAGGAGCAATTTGATATGTGTTGAAATGTGTTACCTGTGAAGCCATCACCACGATCAAAAAAATGAGCATGTGATTGACTCCCTGCACCCTTCTGCATCTTCCCCTGGGACAACCCCGCTCCCCGTCCATCTTCAAGCAGTAGCTCTGTACCCTCTGTCACCACAGATGGCGGGTGCTTCCCACACTGTTCAGTCGATGTATAGAGTGTGCACTGGGGCTGCTCCCAGCCTAACTCTTGGATTCGTCCACGCTCTTGCACATGCCGATGGTAGCACTGGTTGTTGCTCAGTAGTACTCCTGTGGTGGACATTCCACGATCTGTTTACCCCTTCACCTTCTGATAAAAGGCTCATCCACGTGCACACACTTGTTAAGGTGCATGCTTGCATCTGTAAGTAAATGCTTAGGTGTGGCAAGGCCAGGCCACCCGGTGAGTTTCTGCAGGACTTCTTCAGAAACCGCCAAACTGTTTCCCAAATTGGCTGCACTGTTTTGCATTCCCAAGAGCGGTGTATAAGGGTTCTAGTTCCTCCACCTTCTCACCACCACTTGCTACAGGTAGTCTTTTCAATGTAACCATGCTAGTAGCTGTGTGCTACTGTCTCGGTTTGGTTTTAATTTGTGTATCCCTGAAAGAAATTAATCCCTGAAAAGAAATCCCTGAAAGAAATTTGTGGTTTTAATTTGGTTTTAATTTGTGTATCCCTGAAAGAAATTAAATCTAAAAATGGGGGGGGGGCACTTTTCCACGTGCTGAAACCAGTATGTTATCCACATAGCTTGTGTGGCCAAATGTCACTTTAATATTTGACCCATTTTTAAATGAGCTGTTTGGTTTTTTACTGTGACTTTTGATAGTACTTTTTATATCTGGATACAAGTCTTTGAACTCAGTTGGAAATCTGAATATAACTATTGACTCCCCCCAAAACTGTTGACCAGAGGCCTTTTGATAACATAAGCAGTCAAGGAACACATATTTTAGATGTTACATACACGAGGTCTGACACTTGTTTGTGAACTCATCCTAGAAAAAGTGCTACACACCTCATTGCTGAATATCACTACAGTCACCTTCGAAGTACTCCCCTTGGGAAACTATGCACTGATGCCAGCACCTAGTCCACCCTTCAAAGCAATTTTGGAACTTTTTTTCTGGAATGGGCATCAGAGCTGTCGTCATATTACCCTTGATGTCCTGAATGTCATCAAAATGTCTTCCTTTCAATATCTCCTTTATCTTCGGGTAAAGAAAGAAGTCATTGGGGGGGTCAGATCAGGTGAGTAGGGAGGGTGTTCCAATACAGTTATTTGTTTATTGGCTAAAAACTCCCTCACAGACTGTGCTGTGTGAGCTGGTGCACTGTCAAGATGCAAGAGCTCCTTCCGGACCATTTTTGCTCACACCTTTCTCATGCCAAGATTTTCAGTTAATATTTCCCTAACTGTTTCTCTATTGATGTTTACTTGGTCTGCTGTGCTTCTCAGTCAGCTGACAATTTTGACACACAATTCAATGAATATTTGCAATGTTTTCATCAGTTCTGCTTTCATCAGTTACTGGCCGCCCTGACCTCTCTTCATCAGTGACGTGTTCTCTTCCCTCAAAAACGTTTAATCCATTTGTACACTGCCGTTTTCTTCACGGCATTATCCCCATAAACTTGGACTAACATGTCTCTGATTTCACTTCCACTCTTGCCAAGTTGAACAAGAAATTTAATGTTTGTTCGTTGCTCTAATTCAAGCTCAGACATTCTCTTGACAGCACACAAAAACACGCAATAACAATAATGAACACCACCCAGCAAGATACCACCACACGTCAACACGGACACAGCTGTACGACACTGATAAACCAAGGGGATGAAACCTGACCGAGCTGTTTGTACAGCGCTGCCAATGTAAGCGCACGGTGGCAAGTTCGCAAACTTAATTGCCAGACCTCGTATTATATACTGTATTCTTACAATGAAGTAAGCTGGATGAAAGAAAATATTAAGAAAATCATAAGGAAAAGAAAATACATTTATAGTATTTATTGAAATAAATGTGTTTATAACTGGACCCATGCAGTTCAAACTCATGTTGTTCAACGGTCAGCTATCATTTCTCCCAGCGTATGGCTTTTCTTTTCATTCTCTTAACAGTATCCCTGGAAAAACAGATGTTTTTAAACTAATTAGAAACTATAATTAATATTTTCAGAGAAGATACTTCATCTTTGAAACAAGAGGAGGACTCAGTGAGTGAGGAAAAATCAGAGAACTGTAACGAGTTCTCAGAATAAAATATCTAATTATGAGAATTCCAGTTTCAGGCTGACACAGAAAGAAGGTATATGTCACTCATATGCTTACAATAAAAATCAGAACAAGCTGAAATTTAACAACTTTTCTTGATCCATCAGAGAACTGAGGTTAACAGGGCAAAGCCCCACCCTGACATCTGGAGAAAGAGGAGCACCCAGGGTCACAGAGACCCGCCACACACTGGAGGAGCACTTCCGCCGTGACTGACGGAATTGCAGGCACATGACAGTGAGGCCCCCTAGGCCCAGCCTTTGGGAGGATCCCGCGCGGCCGTGGGCTTTACTTCCAAGAATTCCTCAGTTTCTCATGCTGAAGATGCAAGAAATGGTCTTCCTTTCCAATCTATGCCTTGTATTTCTTTGCTTGATTGCAGAGCTGGAACCCAGTACAATGCTGAAAGAAAGTCCATAGGACGGTTTTCTCAAATGGTAAAATGCACAATCCTAAGTGTACAGTTTATCAAGTGGTGAAATGCGTATACCTACCTGTGAATACCACAGCACATTAAGACACATATTGTCACAGTCCCAGGAAGTCCCCTGGTGTCCCTGTCTAGTCAACCTCAGACATCTCAAGAGACAACTGTTCATTTTCCTGTCACCATAGATTAGTTTTGCATTTTATAGAAGTCAGTATAAATGGAATAACATGACATGTACTCTTGTGCCTGGCTTCTTTCTCTCAGCAAAATGTTTTTGAGATTCAGTAGCCAGTTGCTTTTTATTACTGAGCAGAATTCTTTAAGACACTGAACCATATTTTATTGATTCTCCGATTGATGGATGTCAGCATTACTTCCATGTTTTTATTGTTAGGAATGAAACCACTATGAACACTTTTGTACTTGTCATCTTGGGGGCATATGTTCTCATGTCTATTACTTTAGCCATCTAGTGGGGGCTCAGTGGGGTCTTGGTGACGTGAATTTGCATTTATCAGACGGCTACGGCTGAGCACTTTCCATGGAGTCCGACATTCATATGCGACATCTGTTACTGTCTAGTGTCTATGTGTACCAAGTATTTTGTCTCTTTATTATTATTTATTATTAAATTGTAGCAGTACTTTTTATGCATTTGATGTACAGGATTCTTCTCAACTAAATCTATAACAAATGTTTTCTCCTATCCCTGTCTGTGCCTTGCCTTTTTTAGAGGGTTTCTTAATGGGGTTATTTATGACCAGAAAATTTTAAGTTCTGAATTTGATCAAGTCCAATTTATCATGATTTTTTTTTCTGGTATTTTCTGTGAGTTTTAAGAAAACTTTACTTATTGTAAAGTTATGAACACATTTTCTTAAGTTTTCTTCTAGAAGTTTTATAATTTTAGTTCTTTTTTTACGTCAATATTCTCTGTTGAGTTAGTTTTGTGGCATGATATAAAAAAAAAAAGTCTTATTTCAGTTTTCCTAAATAGATATCCATTTGTTATAACATCATTTGTTGAATAAACTTTCCTTATCCCAATTAAATTAAATTGCCTTGAATACTCTCACACACACACACACACACACACACACACACACACACACACATACACTTCAGTTTAGGCTGCTATAACAAATAAATATACACATCATAGAGCATTTAGGTGCCATTAACCAATACACCACAGCCTGGGTGGCTTAGTACCAAACACTTATTTCTCACAATTCTAGAGCTTGGGAAGTCCAAGATCAAGGTGCTGAGAGCTCTGCTGTGTGGTGAAGGCTTTGCACATGTTTTCCTTGCGTCTCTGCATGGCGAGAGTGGAGAGAAAACCAAGTGATCTCGTGTCTCTTCTTACAAGGGCACTGACCCCATTCTGGTGGCTCCACCTTCGTGACTTCATCACCTCCCAAAGGCCTCGCCTCCAAATGCTGTCACACTGGGGATTGGGCTTCTACCTACGACTGCAGGGGCACACAAACATTCAGTTCATGCCATGTTCATATAACGTCTCCATCAAGCTGTGGTCTGGGGATTATGCTTTTCATGTCGTTGCAGCCTGTGGGTCTCAGGACACAAACCTCACTGGTTTCCAAAGTTAGATGCTTGGGGGTTTTTGTCTGTCCAGTGCATATCTTAAAGTCAGGGTGCCCGATGCAGGGTTCAAACCCTTCAGTCCTCAGGGGGATGCTTCAGGTTTTGAGTTCCCTCCCAGGTGTGGGTCACCACGCCGGGACGCGGTTTATGGCGACATTGCACCCCAGCTCTTCCTGCTGCTTTGATGTGGTGTTCCTCTTACTGGCCCAGTGTGTGCTCATCACTCAGCCGGACTTCAGGCTGTTTAAGGGGAAATGGTTCCATGTGTAGCTGCAGATGGCATGTCCATAAGAGAAGGGGGTTCAGGATTTCCTGGTGGCACCATTTTGAACGAGACTACACCACACTTGAATTCCACAAGATTCCCCTTAGTCACTGAATTAGCTGCAATTAAAAAATGAAAGAAAGAAAGAAAAAGAAAGAAAGAAAGAAAGAAAGAGTGCATTTTTATACCATTCAGTTAAAAATAGTATTATATCCTTTTTAATTTTAGTTTTGACCCATGCATTATGTGCAAGGGTGTTGTTTGACTTCAAATTAATTGAGGTTTTTCTAGAAATCTTACTTAGTGAATCCAAATTCCATTCTGGTTAGATAATACACTCTGTTTGATTTCAGTTCTTTTAAAATTTTTGAAACTTTATTTATGGCTCAGCCTATATCCTATATTGGTGAATGTAGCATGCAGTTGGAAAAAATGTATATTCTGCAGTTGTTGGATGTCACAGTCTATCACTGTTAAATTGATTAATAACCTTGTAATGTTATTTCATTTTTTCTTACTTTACTGATATTTGGTCTGTTTGCTGTATTAGTTGCTGAAAGAAGTGTGTTAAAATCTTCCATTGATTCAGGCTTTATTTTTCCCTTTAAATTGTCAAGTATCACTTAATATGTGCAAAGGCTCTGTTTTTTGGTACATATTCATTTATCATTGTGTCCTACTCATGAATTGTTCCTATTAGCCTTATGTAATATCTCTTTGAACTTTGATTATATTCTTTTGTTCTTAGTCTATTTTACTGATAAAAGTATATAAGTGAAATAACACAGTATTTGTCTTTCTCTGACTTATCTCACTTAGCATAATACCCTCCAGGGCCTCCATGTTGTTGCAAATGGCAAGATTTCTTTTCTTTTTTTTTTATGGCTCAGTGATATTCAATTGTACACATACATTTTCTTTGTCCAGTCATCTATTGATGGACATCTAGCTTGCTTCCATATCTCGGCTATTACTAGTTATACTGCAATGATATTTCACATATATGTGAAATCTAAAAACAAATAAATAAATAAAACAAACAAACAAAACAGAATCGTTCCTATAGACATAGAGAACAAGCTGATGGCTGCCGAAGGGGAGGAGGTAGAGGGATGGATTAAATAAATGAATTAAAAACAATAATATAAATAAATAAAATGTAGACTCAGAACAAACAAGCAAGCAAGCAAACAAACAAAAATTCTATAAGCGTCCAAAAAGAAAATCCTGAGGCTGGCTCATCAAGCTAAGTTCTCATCCTTGAACCAAACACTGTCAGGCCAGAGAGCTGTACCTAGAAGAGTCCAACTGGCTAAACGTCAGTCAAGTGTCCATCCCCGGTAGTGGGGGCGGGAGCAGGGTCAGCTTGACCACAGCAGCATGAAATGAGGATGAGGGAGAGGTGGTTCTCCAAAGAGAAATGCTGAGAGGAATAAAAAAATGGATAATGAGAGGTAAGATCCTCTCAAGACCAGCATTAGAGCAAGATGTGAAAGGGGAAAGTACAGTCACCCAGCCTTCTTTTGTTTCCTATTTGTGTGGTGGACAGTTTTTATTCATTTGCTTTTATATCATTCATTTATTTGTGTTTATAGATAACAAATAGCTCGATCTTACTTTTCTATTCACATTGCCATATCTGCCTTTTAATTGAAGAGTATGGGTTATTAACTTTAGTGTAATGATTGATATGTTAGAATTAGATTTACCACTTTTATGATGCATTTTTCATGTGTCTTCTCTGACTTTTTTTCTTGTTTATCTTCCCTTACATTTTTGGGGAGGTGGGGGTGGGAGATTACTTGTAATATTTTTCTTTAGTATCCAATATTAATTTGTTTATTTACTTTTGGGGGTTTTGCATTTGTAGGTGTATCTTCTAGGTATTACAGTATGTACACCTAAACTTTTACAGTCTACTTAAATTTAACACGTTACCTCCTTATCTAAACTTTTAAAAATTTACAACACTTATTTCCCTCTCCTTTCCCCTGCTGTCTTTTAGGAAGAGGTTGTCATATAGATTACATATACATACACTGAAAACCTCAGCACGTTTGGATGAAAAAAGCATTTGATGAAAAGTGACCTCACAGGATGACCTGATCATAAATCCCTAACTGGGCAGGTCATGGTGGGTCATCACACCCAAGGCCTGCAACTTCTTTAGCGAAAGGTTTGTCTTTGACTTAAGCAAGCTTGTCCATTGTTTCTGTGCGGCTCGGTTAACACACGTTTGGAATAAGCAGGAACCACCCTTACACAGCACACAATCTAGTTAACTCCCCTGTAATCCCATCCCCACCTTGCTTTCTCCCACCTCCATGTCATCTTCCTGATGTTTCCTCCTTAATTCCAAACGCATAAAAGAAACTGCAAAACTATCACTCTCCAGAGCATTTATCTTGCTTCTCAGAAATTGTCATCAGTTCGGCTCAAAGAAACTCTTAAAAAAAATTCTCTATAGGTTTGGATGTTCTTACATCAACCATGTTACATATATTTTTCTATAATTTTAGACAGTCATATATATTTAATGCACTAAGAGGAAAATGTGTCTTTTATATTTACTGTGATATTTACCATTTGTGATGCTTTGCCTTTATTCCCAAAAATCCAAGTTTTCTTGAAGTATCTTTACAAACAGGAAAAAAAAAACTTGAAATTTCTTGTAGAGCAGTTCTGTTGGTAATATATTACTTTTGTTTTAAAATTCTTTTAAAATGTCATTATTTTACCTTCATTACTGAAGGATATTTTTGCTAACTATAGAATTCCATATTGACATTTTTTCTTCCAGTACTTAAAATATATTGTTTTTTTTCTTAGATTGTCTTTTATTTTCTATAGAGTCTGATTAGAAATCCGTGATCTTTTGAATTAGTTTCCCCCTTTATGTAATGTGTTGTTTTTTGCGACTGCTTTGAAGACTTTTTTCCTTATCTTTGAGTTACAGCATTTGATTATGTGACGAGGTGTATTTTATTTGAATATATGTTTAAATTTTATTGAATACATGTTATAGAATTACTTTGTGTGGAACTCACTGAATTTGTTAAATATGAAATTTTAATATTTTATTAATTTGGGGGAGCTTTTGGTCATTATTTGTTCAAATAAGTTTTCTCTTGAAGGGGAACAGAATATGTCACCTCAAAACATGTCTCTTTGGCATAAGGATTATTTGGATCTTGTTATTTTAAAAAAATAACAGAAGGGGAAGCTCTGAAAATCAAGTAGTAGTTACCGCTTTATAAGAGAAATGTACATTTATAAAGGAAATCTCCATTTGTAAGGGTGTCTCCATCTTTGTACCAGGAAGAGGATGGTGACTAAATCTCTAGAAACTCTCATCAATGGAGAGACTTGAACCTAAATCTGAATCACAACCAGACCTTTGTTTACTGTTTTCCTGATAATCTCCCATAATAGGCCTTCCACCCTCCCTCCACGTTTCTTTTTTTTTTTTCTTTTTCTTTATTTCTTTCTTTCTTTCTTTTCTTTTTTTTTTTTTTTCCTGATCTTTACTGGGAGATGGTATTTAAGTTTGTGGCTTGGGCCATTTCTAGGAATTGCTCAGTTTTCCTGGGTCTCTCCCATGTGTGCAGGAGGTACATATGCTATTAAACTTCTGTTTGTTTTTCTCCTATTAATCTGTCTTTTATTACAAGGAAGTCTCTTAGCCCAGAACCTAGAAGGATAAAGGAAAAATCATTTTTCTTCCCAACCACTCTCCTGTTATGAGCTGGATTGTATTCTTAAAATGACTGTATTTGGAAATAGGGTCTGTAACGAGGTCACATAGATTAAGTAAGGTTGTAACGGTGGGTCCCTGGTCCAATAGGACTGTTTTCCTTATAAGAAGAAAGAGAGACACCTTCATAAGGTTCTATTTTGACTTGTCTTTACTTTGGGCAAGTTTGCATTATAAGACATGGATCATTTTAATCCAAAGGAGGCACAAAGTGTCTAGCTGTCTCTTTTTGTGATGTTACCATCCACTGATGGTTAATGTTAGACTCATTAATTCATTAGGTTTTACAAAATAATCATATCTCTCATTCTTTCTTCATGCCTTGGCTAACATACTTCTGTAAAAGAACACTCCCCTTATCTGTGATTGAGGTAACTTGCAGTCAGTACAGGAAAGGAAAGATAACTGCCAAATTATTTATGTGGGGGTTTTTTTGTTTTGTTTTGTTTTGTTTTTACCATTTTTTAAAATAATGAGTTAGTTCATTAGCATTCTACAGTGGGAACAACTGTGTTTTTTAAACTATTGTTATTAACTAATGTAATTATAAGTATTTCACATTTCAATTCATTGAATTTACTATCCTTATTGATCCTCAAGTTTTCCCATATTTGGTCAGTGGGAACTTCTTCAAATTTGCTGCTTCGATCTTATGACCGTCTTTGACAGCCGTCTTTGACAGCTTATTTATTGTGTACAAGGTCCAGATGGTCCAGGCTCATCTTATGCATTTCTGACTCCATGTCTAGACCCTGATTTATTCTAGTGGAAAATAATATATCAGGACCTTAGTTTGGTCACTTAGAAGTACTTATTACCACTGGCCATTATTTCTAGGCCATTTTAGTGGAAAAAATGACAGGGCTCTTTTTTTAATATAAAATACATCATGACTTCATTCTTATGTAGCCAAATTACATTCATAATTCTGGGTTTTTACTAAACCTCTTATATCTTACATCTGTGCTTTCTTTATCCTCTGCCAAAGAACTTGGTTCTAAATAATACTGTAAATGAGAGAATAAAGTAATATATAATCACTAAGTTGCTTTATCCCACAATACCACACCCAAGAGTCTTAGAATAACAATGTGAACATGCCTATTCAACAATATGATTACAACAAAAATAGTATTAACTTTTTAAAGTGTTTTTTAACCTTAATATATACTTTACAAAGGATGTACAATATACTGTGTTTTAGAGTCATTTTAATATTTTTCTGTGTAGTCATTTCACCAACTGTATAAACATTAAAATTTATTTGTTTATATATTTGGATTTTTAGAAATAAAACATCGTATTTAGCTCACATTTGTAGACAACTACTTGTGTGGAAGAGGAGGAAACCCTTATCAAATGATGATTGAATTATTCAGTGACATACTATGTCACTGAATATCTATTATGAGCCAGATATTTTGTATTCTTCATCTCAATTACCTTTCAAAATGATCTCATTAAGTAGAAATTACTGTCTCCAATTTAAAGATGGAAGACTGATTCTCAGAGGTAATTTTCTCAAGGTCACAAACCTAGAAAACCGTATGTTAATAAGGAAACCTAGATCTGCCTTACCCAACACCAGGCCTTTCCCACCATCCACTGTAGATTTGTCTTACATTCAATGTCTCTCACGTTGTAGGTTATGACTGAAGATCACCAGACTTTCTTCCTAATACAGTTGGCCATTTGCTAATGTAATAACTGATTCGCTATTTTAACAATTTTCATTATTTTAACCAAAGATGTTCCATATTTTATCATTTAAAAGAATGACTCACATTTGACCAGTTTCCAAGAAAGAAAATAAAACGTTTTAGGTAAATGTGTTTCTATACCATGTGGAATGTTCAGGTGACGATTCCAGGACACTCCCCTCCGAGCCCTGTTCATCTCGCGGTCTTGTCTTCCGATAGGCATTTCACTTGAAAATAAGCTGAATAACTTGACTGTGGGAGTTCTGGGGGAGTGTTTTGAAAACATCAGCAAGAACATTGTGTCTGAACTCAGTCCCCTCAGAGGAACCCGAGAGTTAGGGACAGCCCCTGAGGATCAATAAATGGAACCTCATCAAAGAAGTCACACTGAGTGACCAGCTGTATGTGTTTGCTCTGTGTTGCCATAAACATCTACATATGTTGTACAGATTCTTTATTTTAAAAGGAAAATATTAAAAGTAGAACTAAAAATACTTGCTGTGACTTCTGTGCTGAGGAACGACTGTGTAGCAGATCCACGAAGCAGAACACAATGTTCCGTGGGCTCCCAGTAGCATCTCCAGGGCGGGGGACGCTCACCAGCTTCAGAACCCGAGCAGAGAACAGCACGGCAGCACCCACGGCCACCACTGCCAACTGATCATTTGTCTTCACATCGAAACGTTCATCCGAAACTTTCATTTCCTACTGACATCTCAGCTTTAAAACAGAGGGGTGAATTCCCAGGCTGTGAGCTCCTCGAGGACAAAGGGCTCCGTCCCCTTGGGAAGCACGACAGGGTCCCCATCCACGTGCTGTTCTCAGTTTTGTGCAGACACCTTTCGTTCATGCAACACAGCTCCCAAAGAAGGTCTTTTATAACAGCTAATGTCTGAAATGCTAAAGTTAAGAATGTGACTGGTGCCACCTTGGCTGGCCATATCGCCAGGTGGTGGTGACACAGAGATGAATAAGGTGCTGCTATGCTCTTAGGAAGCTGGGACTAGAGGGAATGCAGGTGTGACAGTCAGAGTATGGCAACAGCATGGACAGAGTGTTAGAGAAGAACAAAGAAGAAATGCAGGCGCTATGCACACGTCATCCTCAGGTCAGAAAACACTTCCGAGAGTGAAGCATTTCATTCTGGACATGTGTTGAGCTGAGGACAGTGGGGAATTTGTTTTTCTTAAAAAAATGTCGCACAAAACACTTCAAAAAAACAGATGAATTACAACCAAACACTTTTAAATGTTCTGTTAAACTCAAAAATATTGTTCAGAAAATCCCCAGAGGTCAAAAACTAATACAGACCAGGTAGAACTGAATTCTCAGCTCCCTGGGGCTGGATTTTCCCCACCAGAAATCTGAAGCCTTCGGTTCCACTGACCACTCAGCTCAATGTAGATGTGTCTTTTCAGCCAAAAAGAGCGGGGGTTTGGAAGCAAGCCCCTCATATAAATATAAGTCGCTTGAAGAATTGACAAGTTCCCCTCCGATGTGGAAAACACACTATTCACTTAAGAATGTATAATTATGGTACTGCCTGCTGATTTGGGGTTCAAATTCATCTAAATCTCTATGATCCAATATACTGCATTTAAGTACAACTTTGTGCAAGATGGAAACATACTATAGCTGCCAGGTGTGATGACTGAGAACTTGAAACGTGGTTTGTGCAATGAGGAACTGATTTTATTTTTATTTACTTTTAATTAATTTTGGTTTGAGTGGCCCCATTTTGCTAGTGGCCACCTCACTGGACAGCACAGATGCTGCAAACCCCTGGCCAAGAGGTTAACTTCAAGTGGGCCCTTGAGGACACTGATTCTCCCTGAAGGAACACACACAACATGGGCCCTTTAGATCCACTAAACTCAGTTTATTGTGAACTTCAAGTCTGTAATTATAAAACACAAGAGAAAAAGGCTACTGTAAGCAAGAGTCTGCAGAAAAAAAGAGCAAAATTCCACCACTAAGGACTTCAGACATTGGAATTATCAGATGGGGAACATAAAACAAGCATGTGTGAACGTAAAGGGAAAAAAAGATAGAATTAAAAGTATAAGGAAGAAACTAGAGACCATCAAATATTAACAGGTAGATTTGGGAAAGAACCGAATAGGGTTTCAAAAACACACACGTGTGCACATGCACACGTGCAGCACACACACACACACACACTATATATATATATATATATATATATATATATATATATATATATATATATATACACACACACACACACACACACATATATATATCAAATGAAAAATTCTATGGGTATTTTAAACAACATTGAAGACTTAGCAAAAGATTCAGTAGGCCAGAAGATACTTTTGTAAATATTACCCAGAAATATAACAGAATTACAAATAGAGTTAAAATGTAAGAAACAAATAAAGGCCTGGAAAACAGGACAAGAATATCTAACATACACCTAATGAGAGCTCCAGGAGACAACAAAAGTGAGAATGGGAGAGGAATAATGGTTGAAAATATGTGTGAATTAAAGCCATAAGGAGATTTTGCTACATACCTACCGTGGCTAAACTTAGAGCCTGCTAATACCAAGTGTGGGGAAACCTGCAGAGCACTAAACATCTTAGGACTTGGAAGCTGGTGGGTGCTGTTTGGCAGAATCTCCAAAAGTGTAATGCACGAGTGTCCTATGACCCAGAAATTGTCCTCCCATGTGTACACCCAACCACATGTGACACAAGCCTGTAGACATATGCAGGAGTGTTCACCACGGTACGCAGAATGCCAGGGGGAAACAACCCTGCGATGGGTAAGTATACTGTGGTATATTTATTCAGTGGAATATTATACCGTAACGAAAAATGGACACAGCACTGCTAAATACAACATGGGTGAATCTCATGGGACAACAGAGAGAGAAGAAAGCTAGACACAAAATACTCCATTTATATGATGCTCGCTCATCAGCAGGTGGCACTTCCTGTGGTGTGGCCATCAGGGCCGGCCTATGGAGGGGTGTGGTCGGTGACCGAGGGGCTGGTCCCCTGGAGCTGGGCTCACTCTGGCTCTTGTCTGGGTTGCGCTCCCATGGCTGCATCTAGCTCACAATCATCCCTGAAGGTGCACAGCAAAGATAGGTGACCACTTCTCTGCTTTCTCCGGTGTGATGCTTTGACTAAAGTGTTTATCAGAAGTGGCAATAGAGGAAGGAAGCAATTTTAAAGATATCATAACACTGTGGTGTATCTGTAAGTAAATTTTATGTGTTCTTCTCCAGCTGAGTTTTTGTCTTTGTCGTTTTCCTCTAAGAGAAAGCAGACAGGTTGAAAACAACACAGTGGGTGGCTAGCAGGGGCTGTAACTGTGAAATCCAAATAGTGCTTTCAGTGCAGCTCCAGCTTCGGCCGTGCCTCCCGCACACTCCTGACCTTGACCGGGCATGTCTCCCAGTGTTTTCTTGCCTCCACCCAGAGTAGCTCCAGGGACAGTCCAGCTGTCTCCAGGGCGGTTTCCTATCTTCAAGTTCTCTGACGCCCCCAGCGACCCACAGACACCCGGTGAAGATGCAGGTGATGCCATTTACCCAGGGGGAAGCCTCTTTGGAGAAGCCTCTGGGATTTAACACTCAGTTATAAGTTTTCCCTAAAACTTACAACTAATTCTGGTGGTACCCGAAGCAGTTCTGACAGTTGGTCCTGAAAGGCACACTCACACACGTGCACACATACAGGCATGCACACACAAACATGCACACACTCTTTCACACACATACCAGCACACACACACTCATACACTTACAGACATGCACACATAAATATGCACACACACTCATTCACATACACACAGGCACACACACTCACACACACTTACATGCACACACAGGCACACACACACTCATTCACACATATACAGGCATGCACACACACTCACACATGTGCACACAGGCACACACTCGCACGCTTACATACATGCACACACGCTCATTCACACGCTTACATACATGTACACATGTGCACAAGGCACACATGCATGCATGTACACATGTGCACACACAAGCACACACACATATTCGCACCCATGCGTACACAGTAATGCCCTCTCCTGGTCCCCCATGATGCCAGCACAAAGGTGCCATCACTGGTCATTAGTGAGAAGGAGCCAAGGAGAGGTGACGCTCGGTGGACAAGAGCTGCCCATCCGCCCTCCCTCCCTCGCCAACATGGCGGGATCTAACGTTTTACAGGAAGGTGTGGTTTCCTTACAGTAACCAGACTGAAATGATTCTTCACTCCTTTAAACAATTACTGCCTTCACAATTCATTTGGAAAATTAAAAAAAAAAAGACATGTGCTACTTTGGGACAAATTGTCTATTTTTATCTCACTGTTATTTAATACTTTATCTATCTGTATATTATGACCTCAAGGAGGTGGTACATTCCTTGAGGTCAAAGCTGCAACCTCACAATCCAGACACGCAAAGCCCGAGTGTGCAGTAGTCATCTGTGGACTGGGTTTAGGCTGGCAGCTTTACAAGGCACGGAAAAAAACAGGCTTTTTCCAACCCTCCAGTGCATTTTATCCAATTTCAGTTTACCCAGGAGTGGCTCAGGAATAAAGTATTCAAAATCTTGGTCTAAGCTTGAAATTGAACCCTTGTGGAAATTCCTTGGGGTTGGTTGGCTTCGGTGAACGGGCTGCCTGCCTCCTCGGTATTTTCCACCTCTCCAGATTCCACCCGACTGTGCACACCCGCCAAGTCGGTGCGGACCCGCGGATGCCAGGCCGTCTCGGAGTCAAACAAGAAAGGAGGATGAAAGCAGCACAGCGGGCCTTCCAGAGAATGGAGGGGCTCCAAGTGAAGCCAATACAGGGAGTCTGGCTAATCAAAGACTAGTTCTTAGCAACATCAGAGAAACGGTCAACTCAGTCCAGAAACCCTGAAGCCCCCAAAGAGAAAAACGATCATCTGAGTCCTTGTTGCCTAAGGCAGTTAAAGCCAGCTGTGTGACATCGAAGTCAGTAGAGGCGCTTTATTTAGTGACAAGACCTCAGTAGGACAGAAGTGTGGAGGAACCAGGCGCTCATGTCACCCTGCTCTCTTCCCCTGCCTGGGGTGAAATCCTGGAGCAGTCACTCTCAGATATGAAACTCTGGTCTGGGGTGGTGTCAGAAGTCTCATCCACGTAAAGCTTCTCTCACCTCTTCTTGCACCTGGACATTTCCCTGGGGTGAGGAGACCCCTACCTTCTGTCTTGGAGCTCTTTACACCTGGAAGGGGTAGAAGAGTGAGGAGCTGGTAGGCAGGTGTCTTACTGACCAGTGTGATGGTTACCTGGCATTGCTGTGTGCTGGCAGTGAAGAATTCCATGGCCAGCCCTTTTCCTTCTCGATTCGTCATGAAAGGCCACTCTCCCTCCATTTCCTGTGTGTTAATATGACAAAAATATTAGGACACTTATCAGTTATAGTCAAAGCCTAATAAGCATGAGAAAGGATGTGGGCAGAGAACAGACTGGGCACAGCTGGAGTCACCCAGCATCCGTGTGTCTTCTGTTCCCCACAAGGAGAAGCAGGCGAGGCCCCTGACACAGAGCCCGGGGTTTCCAACCGTAACCACCTAGGAGTTGTGTTGTCTGGAGGGGAGTTTTGTCATGGTCTTGCATACACTGAGAGCAAGCGGAAAAGAGCCCCCAGGTCCAGATGCGCTCTAGGGGGGACATGAAGCCGGGAGTGGCACTGCAACCCTCGGGGGCAGACCTCCAACCTGTGCATGGAGAAAACATGTGCTTCCCAGCAGGGTCTTCCCTGGAGGTTCTGGGGGACAAGGGCCAACACCCAACCTCACACTCACCGAGAGCCAAGCCTGTGCCGACCCTCTGGCACATCCTAGGAGAAGACTTCTCTAGAAGCATCGGTTGTGCACCCACAGAGGTCTTCGGGCTTCACACCAAATCGCTGCCCTGCTAGGACACTCGCTCCCTCCACCTCTCAGTAACAAATGTACCCGACGTGTTGCTACTCCTTGGTTCTCAGGATAAGTTGAGACAAGACGTTAAACAGCCACATGTGTGTCCCAAATCCCCACCCAGGGGCCCCAGGCAGAGGGGCTTTACCCTCTGGGACATGGAGCGCAGGCCCAAGAAGTCCCTTGGGCTCTGTCAGAGATGTTTCTCCCACAGATCAGACTTCAGCTTCAGTCAACACTCCCAACCAGCTGATCACAAATCTTGCATTATTTTTCAAAAAAATAAAAAATTGGAAGAAGCCCTGTGTGGCATTCTCAGACTGGCATCCCTCCTTCAGTAAAGCAGTCTTGAGATGAAGAGCATGTACAGTGGTACCTCGGTTTTCGAACATAATCCGTTCCGAGTTCTGAAATGTTCGAAAACAGCCAACAGTTAGGCTTGCACTCAGACGAAGCCAAGTGACATGTGCGACTTCCAAGGCGTGTTCGAAAACTGAAGCATTTACTTCTGGGTTTATGGCGTTCGTAAACCGAAACGTTCATCAACGGAGACGTTCGAAAACCGAGGTCCTACTGTAATGAATTCAAGCTTCATTAAAATTACACATGTAGCATATGATACTGAATCATCACAGTGTGTCCCCCTGACCCAACATGCCCAGTGAAATGGACAGGTTATTACCACACCATGAGCAAGCAGGACACCAGGAGATCACAAAAATCACCATGAACAGAATTGCAAGAAAAAAAGTAGAGTGACATAATTAGACATCAGAATGATACCAGTAATATTTGAACATTTTCCAAAACTGAGAAGCAGTTATAGGCAGGGAAAGGGCTGCATCAGGGAGGGAGAGACCCAGTGCCTGGGGAAGTGTGTTGACACATTTGTCAGATGATTGACAGGGAATATTAAAAAGCAAAGTTAGAACATAAGGCTTTTCTTCATTATATCTCTGCTACTGTTGAAACATACAATGGAGAAAAGATAGCCTCTTCAATAAATGGTGCTGTGAGAACTGGAAAGCCACGTGTAAAAGAATGAAACTGGACTGCTATCTGTCACCATGTACCAAAATTAACTCAAAATGGATCAAAGACCTAAACCTAAGACCTGACACAATAAATTGCATAGAAGAAAACATAGGTACTAAACTTATGGACCTTGGGTTCAAAGAGCATTTTATGAATTTGACTCCAAAGGCAAGGGAAGTAAAAGCTAAAATAAATGAATGGGACTATATCAAACTAGAAAGCTTCTGCACAGCAAAAGAAACCATCGACAAAATAAAGAGGCAACCAACCGAATGGGAGAAGGTTTTTGCAAACAGTGCCTCCAATAAGAGGCTAATATCCAAAATATATAAGGAACTCACACAACTCAACAACAAAAAAACAAACAATCTGATTGAAAAATGGGCAGAGGACCTGAATAGACATTTCTGCAAAGAGGACATACAAACGGCAAATAGACATATGAAAAGATGCTCAACATCACTAATCATCAGAGAAATGCAAATAAAAACCACAATGAGATCTCACCTCACCCCAGTCAGAATGGCTATCATCAACAAGACAAATAGTAACAAGTGTTGGAGAGGCTGTGGAGAAAAAGGAACCCTCATACACTGTTGGTGGGAATGCAGACTGGTGCAGCCGTTATGGAAGGCAGTGTGGAGGTTCCTCAAAAAATTACGAATAGAATTACCATATGACCCAGCAATCCCTCTCCTGGGTATCTACCCAAAAAATCTGAAAACATTTATCCGTAAAGATGTATGTGCTCCAATGTTCATTGCAGCTTTGTTTACGGTGGCCAAGACGTGGAAACAACCAAAATGTCCTTCGATAGATGAATGGATAAAGAAGTTGTGGTATATATGCACAATGGAATACTATTTGGCGGTAAGAAAAGATGAAATAGTGCCATTCGTGACAACATGAATGGATATTGAGATTATAACGCTAAGTGAAATAAGTCAGACAGAAAAAGTTGATAACCATATGATTTCACTGATATGTGGGATATAAAACTGAAAACAGCAAAGGAACAAGACAAGCAAAGAAATAAAAACTCGTAGACACAGACAATAGTTTAGTGGTTACCAGAGGGTAAGATGGGAGGGGGTGGGAGATGAGGGTAAAGGGGGATCAAATATATGGTGATGGAAGGAGAACTGACTCTGGGTGGTGAGCACACAATGGGATTTATAGATGAT
Source organism: Rhinolophus ferrumequinum (assembly GCF_004115265.2). Lineage (NCBI taxonomy): Eukaryota > Metazoa > Chordata > Mammalia > Chiroptera > Rhinolophidae > Rhinolophus > Rhinolophus ferrumequinum. Next base: position 2,313,869 of record NW_022680354.1, read on the forward strand.
GTATTACAGAATTGTACACCTGAAATCGATGTAACTTTACTAACCATTGTCACTCCAATAAACTTTAATTTTAAAAAAAGTGCTTGATTCTTACATCTAAAACCAATTCTTTCAGCAGAGGTTGTTTTTGAATAGAGGACAATATGTGTGAGGCAACTTTAACGAGCTGGCATTTTGAAGGGAGGGATGGCTGAGGCAGGGAAGAGAGGAAAGGAAGGGAGGAGTCACTGGGGGTCTACTCTGTGCCAGGCATGTCACCTCTTTCATCCTCACAAAAGTTCCAGCAGTAAGAATGGTCAGCCTGTTTTCAGGAGAAAACTGAGGAGGAGCTGGCTGAGTCCTCACCCTCAGTCCACGTTCAGTCCCAAACTCACTCACGAGGCCCTTCGCTCAGGGCCTCGTGCAGATGTGCAGACCTGTCTTGCCCCAGCCCCCAGTTCCAAGTTCCTATTCTTTTAGTGCACACTAGGTAGCTGTTTTTTCTAGGTACCATGGTGGTGGGATCCAGAGAGGTTCCCACCTTGAGCCACATTCTCTCCTGGGACTACCTAACCCTGTGGTTGGCAGAAAAATGTCCCCTCTCCTAAGAGATCTCCACAGCCTCATCCGGGGACACATGACTGTTATGTTACATGGGAAAATGGGGACTGAGATTGCAGGTGGAATTAAGATCGCTATTTAGATAGGGAGATTAATTACCTGGGTTATCCAGATGGGCCCGTGTAATCATGAGGGTCCTCGACTGGGAGGGACAGACCTAGAGATAGTATCCTGAGAAACTCTCGACTAGCCTTTGTTGGCTTGGAAAATGGAAGGGACCATAAGCCAAGGAGTGTGGGTGGCTCCAGAATCTGGAAGAACTCTCCAACAGCAGGACATGCATCACTCTATTTTCCAGACTGCTATGTGTTTTTTTCTTCTGTGTATCCACAGTGAGGCATATTCTGCTTTTGTGTAGAAGTATTTTGCTCTAGTATTTTTTCATTCAACTAAATCTATTTTTTAAGTCAGTCTTGCTGTGATAGGTGTAAGGTCCTTCCAGTTCTCTGCATGTGACTCACTGTCACTTCTGGCATGACACTGAGTGCAGTGGAGTGTTTGGGTAGCCTGGATGTGCTCCAGACTGAGAAAGATGGAGGAGGTAGCATGTTGTTACCTGTTACTGTCCAAGGGGAGATCTGGAGGGATAAGAGGGGGAAGCGCCAACTGAGAGAAGGTGGCAACGTAACATGCACAAGTCCCTCCCAAGTGCAGGCCTTGACCTGGAAGAACGGTGCAGTGGGGAAGTTGAGGCACGTCACACTGACACCGACAGCTGGGACGCCAGCCGCATTCAGCGTTTCAGCTTCTGATTTCAGTGTGCTGTGAAAAATGCCACGATCTCTCCCAGAAGATTTTCCTCCAGCCACACACACGTGGAGAAATGAAGTCCTCTGTGCTTCCCCTGACTCCCCCACAAAAGCATTGTGGACACCAGACTCCCAACAGGCGGTTCCATTAAAGGAGCAAAGAGCCTCAAATGAAAAGGTAGCAAGTCCACACACCTGCTGTCTGATGTTACAGGCTCCTCACTGTGAAGATCAAACCCTCTTTCCTGAAAACCAGGTTCCTTCGTGTTGGAGGTAACGCATCCTGCTAAAAACAGCATTCCCAGGGAAAGCAAACCTGCAGAGATGGAGCGTCACTGACCCAAGGTCCCGGACAGGGCCTGGCCCATGGCAGGACCCTGCTGGAGCGGGGCCATGAGCATATTACGTGCTTCCATAGCTACTCACACCAAGGATGACTAAGGAAAAATTTTTTTTTAATTTAAAAACAATTGAAATTTAGTTGCCAGATCTGTAATTTGCAACCTATTTTATAGAAAGAAAGAGAAAGAGGAAGGGAGGGACAGCAGGAGGGCGGAAGGAAAGATAATTCCAGAAGTTTATTCCAAGTGTCTGAGGTAGGCTGGCCGGGCTGCTGATACATCACTCAGCTCCTGCGTAAATGTAGTTGCTAAAAATGTGAATTATAGTTCAAGTATTAAATACTTTCTCATTTCCCCCAGGTTGTATTATCCGGTGAATACTTGATTTCAAGGTGCTTATGACGGCCCAGCAAGAGTAGCAGAGAGGCACTTTGGAGATTCTCCTGGGAAATAATGCTGCTGATTTGCTGCAAGGAGCCTTTTGTGTTGGCAACAGATGAAAACCGTCTGTGTTGGGAGCATATGCGATCTGGTTTATACAATCTTCTTTTACTGGTCTTATTTCCGGTGATTTATTATTCCCCAGGAGCTCCAAGAATACATTTCCCCTTGTTTTGATAAAAAGGAATGGGTAATGTCACAGGTCAACAGAGATTTCACAACACAAGCCTGGAGGAACCGTTTCCTGAGGCTGCGCCCCGCCCCTGCCTCCACTCAGAGGCACGGCTGTCCTGACTCTTCAGTCTCAGTTCAGAGCCTGGAGGTTGGAGATGCCAAAACGTCAGAACAGGTCCAAGGAGAGACCCCCTCACATTCCATGCCACACATACGTGTTTCCTCAATGAAACTGTTTTGTAGAACGATTTCTGGAAAGCATATTGCTAAGTTCCAAAAGCGCTGCACCAGACACCAAAGAATGAGGTGGGGCTGGTGGTCCATGCCGTGGAGCGCCATCCTCGGCTCACTGACGGGACACAACAGCCAGTCACAGCTGCTGAGCCCCATTTCTCCAGCAGAAGACGGGGCAGGGCCAGCAGGTCCAAGCTGACACACAATGTGCCTGCCACTGGAGTCCTATGACCCGGAAGACCCCAAGGTCTCGGTAGAGTCCATGGTGTGGAGAAGCACGGGCAGTGTTTACAACTCCCCAGTGGGAAAGTCACAACGCCCCTAAATGGCCCCTAAAATGCCAGCATCAGTCTATCCCACATCAAGTAGAGAATGGCCTACCATTTGAAACACAGGTCTGGACATGCAGTGCCTCACACGGGTGTTAGTGCCCTTCGTGCACAGGCACACGGGTGGTGAGGGTGTGAACTCCAATGTGTGAGATGCAGCCTCGCCCCACACGCTCCCCAGAACCTCTGCCTCTCTTCATCCTGGCCACACTTTGGGTCCCGAATTGTTCTCTAATGGAGGCGGAAAAGGTCACAGTGGGAACATCTCAACACAAAGGTGCCAGCTGAAAATGGAGTGCTGTTACGGCATGGCAGCCATTCAGTAGTGGCCCTGGAAGAAACCTGAGGGACAGAACTTCAGGCCATACACCTCGTCATTGTGTACAGCAGGTTATAGCACGTGAAAACAGGCTTGACCTAACGTGGGAATATGTATAGACACACAGGCAACAATGAACAGCTTGACAGTTTGGTCACAGGTCTGCAGGGAGAAAGGTGACAACAGTGGTGGCCAGAGAAGTGGCTTATGAGGGCTCCAGTGGGGATGGATGGGTGCCGTGACCCATGAGGGTGGGCATATGGCCTTTGGGACTGGAAATCATGACATTTGGGAGTGAGATTGAGAAGATCCAGCACAAATGAGTGCACACGTGTGCCCACACCCAGTCCAGTAGGCATGAGTCACCTGCCCTGTGCCACAGCCACCAGGGGTGGGGGTTGTGCCTGGGCCCTGCTGATCACAGCTACTGCCTGGTCAAATGTTTACTCAGCTGCAGCATACAAAGTGGGCTCTGGGTTCAGCAGTGTCCTTCGAGAAAAGCAAACAGCTACCTGGAACCCACTCCCCCTGAAAGAGCAGTAACGCATCCTCACTGGGATGGGCACCGTCTCAGCAGCCGATCCCAGACAGCAGGTGGCATTCCGCTCTGATCGCCCCAGAACCTATTCCAGCAGCTGGGCCATAACAGGATTACCCATGTGAGACCCTGGGCATCACCCCGCCCATCCGAGTGCTGAAGGGGTCTCGGCATGGGCCCACTCAGCTGCTCTGTGGTGCGACGTCAGGCGTGGACGGTTCCAAAGAAGGCATCTGTCAGATACCACCCAGAAGCCGACTCTGACCAGCACCACAAACCGGCCGGAACCTCTCTCACGTGCGTCTCAAATGCACTGCTGCGGAACTCGGGGCTCGGGCCTCCGGGTCCCTCCCGCCATCCCGAGGGATGGGGGCCACATCCAGACGACAGTAACATGGCTGCATGAAATGTTGTCACAAACGAAGGGATGAAAGGCATCCATATCCCCAGCTGTGTCTGTGCCCTGAGACAATGGGTGAACACGTTTCCGAAGGTTGTAGAGGGTCCACCATCTGGGAAGGATCCTTATGCCAGAAACATGTGACTAAGAGAAACCGCTGTGTATGTGCTGAGTATTAAACTCCTCCCAGTTGCCTCCTTGGTTAGCGTGTTTCTATTTTTAGGGCATTGGCTCAATCCTCTAGATATATTGTCTATAAATTTTATCAACATAAAGACATCCGATGCCATTAAAGACACTTTCTACTTCTCCTGAGCCCACAGGATGGTTTACATTTCCTCACAAGATAAATGTTTCACTCTATGTAATGTTATAATATTTTTTAACATTTACCCATACACACCTCTAAGGAAAAATAGAAAATAAATGCTAAGGAAGTACCCTGTCACCATGCAAAGCAAAAGATAACCCACTATTTTCCCCACCAGAGGGTCTAGCCAACAGGAGAAGACTGCCAGATTTGTGTGTTAGGTACATAATAAATGACTAAATGAATCATTATAATACAAGCCACTCCCTGCTAATTCATTCAAAGTAGCCTTAACAAATTGAATTAATAGCCGATAATTCTGAACCTGTAAGTCTGAAGCAAATAATTTAATAATTTCAACTTTCCACTTGGAAAGGTAAACCACCAGCATGAAACAAAGAAAAGTACAGGTCTGGGATATGAGCATTGCGAGGCAGTGTTTTACAAATGTGTATTGTCTCTGCTGCTGGATAGAAAGTGAGGAAAACATATCCGTAGTGTTTTCTATTCATAGCATAAAGGCTGGTCTGATGTCTTTCCAGTATGTTTATCTGTCCTGTTATTTCCAGAAATCTCCTTTGGAAGCACAGATAACGTAGTTTAAATATTTGCTCACGCTGATCGTCTAGTCTTTCCACCTCAAATTCTGACCATAAAAGTTGACCCTTTTTAATGCTCTGGTTTCTAACTAGATGGAATCCTCACTCTGCAGACACTGAGGACCCAGGGAAACTTTCCTGGCATGAGATGAAATGCTCGTAGCGGAGTGTTTACACGTATAATACTTGTAAGATGTTCAACCATAAATAGCATTCCCCACAGTAATCATAGGTTTGGGGAAAGCAAGTGCACCTTAAAAGTCCTAGGAAAATTATAAATAACCATTTATGCTTAATAATAAACATCAAAAAGCCCAAAATATCACGATACAACTAATTATCCTGTGTTCCTCACATTCTATGTCTAGTGATGTCTCGATTACTAAATGTTGATTTCAAAGATGAAATTTCCCTTTGGTGAGTCTTCAGAACTGTCAGAGGTCAGACATATGCACGTCCCTGCACGTTCAAGCAGCGCTGATTACAATGTCTGTCAGCGGCTGCTGGGGTGAACACGTGTGCTCCACCCATACAGCGGGTGCTTCCCCACGACAAGGAATGAGGTCCTGACCCCCGCTACAATGGGAGTGGAGTTTGAAAACACGAAGCTCAGTGGAAGAAGCCAGACACAGAAGCCCACATATAGTACAACACGTTTATAGGAAACCTCCAGAATAAGCAAAACCATAGACACAGAGGACAGACTGGTGGGTGCCAGGGGATGGGCAGGAGGAAGGGGAGTGCCTGCTTGAAGGGCATGTGGTTCCCTTCTGGGGTAGTGAAAATGTTTTGGAATAGATAATTTTTACTTTAAAATGCGTAAGGAAAGGGTGGTAGAGGTGGGTAAAGGGGGTCGAATATATGGTGATGGAAGGAGAACTGACTGGGTGGTGAGCACACAATGCAATATATAGATGACGTATTGTAGAACTGTACACTTGAAACCTATATAATTTTACTAACCTATGTCACCCTAATAAATTTAATAACACTTAAAAAATAAAAAAATGCTTAATTTTATATTTTGTGAATTTCATCTCAATAAAAAATGAAGGAAAATAATGTTAGAGGACTTGAATTGCAAGAGTCACAAAGAGTTATAAAGCAATTCCAAAGGCAGAGATAGGTGAGGCAAGGTGGACAGTCTGTCCGACCGAGGGCCACGAGGCTGTGGTCCAAGTTCAGGCCTCACCACTGACCTCAGCAGCTCAGTGGGTCCACCACCACCACCACCACCACCACCACCACCACCACGGCCCCTTTCTCTGTCAGTGAGACGACAGAATCAGTCCTTATACCTGAAGCACGGCTGTATGAAATAAGGACACATAGATACATGCACTTTAAAACCACATAAACATAAAAGTTGAGCTCCAAAGTCACCCAAGCATGGCACTGTGAGAAAATTGTATAAATACTATTCAATCTTTTACAAGGAAATTGTATAAATACTATTCAGACTACCTGCCTCTCATGTGTGCACTGGGTAGGTAACATTTCCAGGAAGGAAAGCAGGTATTTGGTGGGACTGTATCTTAGGGGAAATGTTGCAGTCACTTCTCCACCCAAAGCTCTTCCATGAAGACTAAATACCTTGGATGGCCAATGAGTCACTATGATTCTCTGAGGACGACACTGTTGACTCATAATTGTGTCATCTTCTGATATTCTGAGAATTGTTCCATGGTTATCAGGGGAATCAATCCAAAGTTTTAGGATTGAAGAACATTTGAAACATTTGTTTTCTGTTTCTAATCATTTACATATGTAATACCAACCATGTGCAGCTTAAGGCTAATTGTCTCAGCATATTTTCCTTCGTATGAGAATAGGGCACCGAGAGCCCGGTGGGGGTCAACACTCAGTCTGGAGTCTGGGGAGGTGCCCCTGGGGAGCAGCTGAAATGAGTTACATAAAATATTGTTTGTTTGAAGACTCAGGCTCCAGCCGCAAGAAGGATAAGGCTGAAAGCTAAGAAAATACTACACCTGCCATTTCCCCCAAGAAGGTGCCAATATTTAATGCTTAATAGAACGGTGAGAATGAGGAACATATGCATTGGATTAGTTTTAAAGCTTCTAGAAGACCAATGCAAACAGCAAAGCAATAAATGCTGGTCTTTTGATGATGATGACGATGACGATGATGGTTTAAGAAACTCTCCATGCACACGGAAATATATTTGAGAACAAGTTTCTTCACAAAAAGCCTCAGTTTAAATAAACCAGAAAGTTTGGGGTTGACAGAATACAATTGTTGTATAATTTTTGGAAAGTCCCTTCACTTCTCAGAGTCCAGCTCTCGTGTTCTGTTAAAGGGGACAATAGCACCACCTCAGTGCCACGAAGAGAACTAATTGAGACAGGATGTGAGAGCTCACAAACGTTTCTGCAGCACCGCCGTAAATGCTTCACAACTAGGACCGCCTCTGCATCCCCCCGCAACTCAGTGGACAAGTCCTATTAGTAACTTCACAGAGGAGGAAATTGAGGACGACGGGTGAGCTGAAATGCCCAAGGCCATGCAGCAAGTGAGAATGAAGCTGGCGTTTGATGCCAGGCCGTTGGGCTCTAGCGTCTGTGCTTCCTCTTGGGGATCCGAGACCCAAGAAATTCCACTATGAGCGTTCTTTTTCCAATTTAACACGTGTCCCTGTTCTACATAATCACGTAAACATTCAAATGCTCTCAGAACCAGCTGCCTTACCCAAAGGTGAAGCTGTGCTTCGCCTTCACTCAGCAACGACACAGGAGCGCTGGGCGCCCACCCCGGCTGGGGAGCGTGGGCGCTGCACCGCATGGAATCTAAAGAACGTGCCGGAAGTGGAGGGCCGTCCACAATCCAGGGCCGGAAGTGGAGGGCCACCCACGCTCCAGGGCCGGAAGTGGAGGGCCGTCCACCCTCCAGGGCCGGAAGTAGAGAGACGTCCATGATCCAGGGCTGGAAGTGGAGGGCCACCCACGCTCCAGGGCCGGAAGTGGAGGGCCGTCCACAATCCAGGGCCGGAAGTGGATGGCCACCCACGCTCCAGGGCCGGAAGTGGAGGGCCGTCCACAATCCAGGGCCGGAAGTAGAGAGACGTCCATGATCCAGGGCTGGAAGTGGAGGGCCACCCACGCTCCAGGGCCGGAAGTGGAGGGCCGTCCACAATCCAGGGCCGGAAGTGGAGGGCCACCCACGCTCCAGGGCCGGAAGTGGAGGGCCGTCCACAATCCAGGGCCGGAAGTGGAGGGCCACCCACGCTCCAGGGCCGGAAGTGGAGGGCCGTCCACAATCCAGGGCCGGAAGTGGATGGCCACCCACGCTCCAGGGCCGGAAGTAGAGGGATGGCCACAATCCAGGGCCGGAAGTGGATGGCCACCCACGCTCCAGGGCCGGAAGTAGAGGGACGGCCACAATCCAGGGCCGGAAGTGGATGGCCACCCACGCTCCAGGGCCGGAAATGGAGGACTGTCCACGCCTCAGGAAGCACAGCCATGGAAGATTGTAAAAAAATAGGAATAGACTGTTCATTGGATGCCCCATAAAACATTCCAATTGACCAGAAAGCCGACAAGCTCCTGTTTTATTGTTCTTGAGTCTTAATGAGGCAAAATGGGGACACCAAAACACCCTTGCCCACAGGTGAAAATTGACACTCTTCCTTTAGAAATAAAGATTGGTTCTTCTTGTCTCAACTGGGCATCATAACAAGGGACGCCTTGCCAGGAAGCTGTTTCTCATTGGAAATTTCCACAGCGTCAAGCTACGTTCAGAGTACTGTGTCGTGCCAGGGATGGAAACAGGCGGAGTCACTGGCTTCTCACCAAGCATATGTGAACAGCACTGGTATCAAACAGAAGTCATTTCTGCACACCGCCTCTTGGGCTGATCCAACAACTGCAGATGAATAAAGTCCACTGCTCACAGCAGGAGACACGAGTATGACCATTTCTGACAGAGAAACTAAATTTTGCAGCTCACAGTCTCACAGAAACACAGTTGTGGACAGTACTGGGCCAGCCACATCTTTCAGCAAGGTAAATAGCAACAACAAAACACACCTCTACTTCTCTGAGACCCTAATACTTCAACTTTTCAAAATGATGGGTCCACATAGAGGTGGAGACAGATTTTCAGTGAAAATGTTGGGAAATTGCCACAAACCTTTTCTCAATATTCCTTAACCATTTATTAAAAAGAGGTTTAAATGTCAGCCTGTATTGAACTGGCATTGTGTGGGGACGCTGAGATGAGTCTGAAGGAGGCACAGTGAGTGCCCTGCAAGTAAGTACCCAGGACCCGTGCATGCAGACCCAGGCTGAAGTGAAGCCCAACGCTGGGACTGGGGTGAACAGCCAGAGCAAAGTGACTTGAAGAGCCGTGTAAGTGGAACCAGGTCACAACACAGTAGCCCTCTGACCACGACATAGAGAAGAGAGATGGAGGTCAGCAGAGAACCTATAAAAGCCCTTCATCCATTTAGTCTGTCATTCAACCAAAGCTTACAGAGCACTTCCTCTGGGTTAAGAGTAGGCCAGATGTTGGAGGAGGGCAGTGGACAGCACAAGCACAGCCCCCTTTCGAGAGAGAGGTTAAACGAATGATTACTAAAAAGAAAGTAATAAAAACAGCAGTGGTGATAAATGCTAGGAAGACAACTACCAGCAGTTCTGACCCATGAAGCAGAAAATCCAGGAAGCTTCCAGAAGCAAGTGACATTTAAGTGAATGCAGGAAAGACGAGCAGAAGTTACCAGAGGTCAGAAGGACCGTGTGTGCACGCCTGTCTGTTTGCGAATTTGGGGCCGGGAGGATATGTCCTTCCAGGTGGGGCAGGGTCTGAAAGTGCTCAGGGACGAGGAGTGTGTTAGAACACCTGGAAGAAGGCCAGTGTGGTTAGCACACAGCAGCGTTTGGAGCACGGGCAGAGATGAGGTGTAAGGACACGGGCAGAGGGGAGATCGTGCCAACGGTTTGGAATTGACTGGAACAGAAATAGAGAGACAAGGGACAGTTTAGTGGGGCAGCATCCTGAGGGCTGTATTTTAGGAAGTTCCCTCTGGTTACTTTATGCTCATTAAAATGGAATAGGATGATAACACACAAGGAAATAAGTAGAATGCTGATAACATGGTAAAATCCTGATAACAGGTATCTTACAACTAATCACCATTTACCATTTTCAAAATTTCCCTTCCAAGAGTTTGAGAGATGATCAAAATCCAGCATCTCATTCAGAGAAACAGTTTCTCATGGTCGGCTTCTGGAGGTTCAGTGCCTCTCTGGGACACTGACACCTGGTGTTCGAGATAGAGTGGGTGACATGGGCTAGGTCACTTTCTTGAGCCTGTTCCCTGTGGTTCTCTTCCACATGCGCACGTGCACACACACCACTGTGCTTGGGCCACTGATAAACCCAACTCCTCTAGGCTTGTCTGTGCGGGGGCAGGAGTGAGCTTCTTCACCTCCTCAAAGCCATGCCACAAAGTATTCCTGTCCCTGTCACAGCAATTGCCAGACTCTCCTCTCCTCCTTTCAGACTCATAATTATTGAGTAATTACAGAGTATTGAATACTTCTATTGAAACTGAAATCTCATGAACAGGAAAATGTATTTTGAACCTTAACCAGATATGAGAGAATCCAGTAAAGTGATTGTGGCTGGTGGGGAAGGGGCCCAGAGGCAGATTCCCCCTGAGTTAAGGGATCCAGGTGCTGGCTCCTGTCCTCACCTGCTCCTGCAAAACCTCTAGTCTGGCCATAGCCTAGATGTTTCTGGATGCCCAGGGAGCCGTCCCCAAGTGCTCCCAAACAAGTTTTGTTGTCAGCTACCGAATTGGTTTCTCCTTTTCCTGTGTCCTCTGGTGCAGACGCTGGCTTTACAGATGAGGTGACTCCCCTCCCTGGCAGGTACACCTCCCTCAGTGCACCACGAGGTCTTGTCGGGGTGCTGAGTGAGGACTGAGTTCCGTGCACACATGGGCAAATGCTTGCAGTGTCCAAGATGTACTTGGTATTTGTGCCACCCTAGCTTCATTTCTGAGGAAGCAGCCCTGCCTCGCTTACTTTCAGGGTCCCCACAGGAGTACATGTGGTAGAGAAGAAGCACGCCCTTCCTTCCACAACAAAGCTGTTGTATGTTTAGATAAATTCCCTTAGGAACAGTTCCTCCATTCTCCTACCTGGTCCACTCTGTCCAACAAGAGAAGGCGGCCCCCAAACCCGGTGAGCAGGGGGCTACCTGGTCAGACTATGGAAAGGCCAGCTTTTCTCTTGCTATGCACTCCTCTGTGAGCTTTCAGGGAAATGCACCATCGAGTAGCACATTCGACAAGTGCCGAGTAGCTCACTGCAACCATAAAGCCTTCCAGCTAAACTCTTCCAGTGGACTCTGAGAAAGCTTAAGAAATGCACAGCACTTACACGTATCCTCAACATTTAGGATCAGTGACTGAGATTCCAAGGTTTGCTCATCAACACTATCAATTTGCGTGCTCGCCATTTTTCTTCTTTAGTCTTAACAGCTTTCCAAAGCAAAAGTGTAAAACTTTATTTGCAAACACAGTCACATCAGCGCTCCTCACACTAAGGTATGTCTTCTGCCTCCGATTATCCTCTTACATGCTCACGTTTTTATAAGCCTTCAGGCAGATAAGTGCCTATCACAGCCCTCTTTGGAGAACAGCATCAACTATTAAACTAATGCAAAAAAATGACATAATAATGTTACATCATCTATCACTGATACCAGGTCCAAACATAGATAATCTGTTGATGGAATAAAACCACGAAGAATTCTACCCATTACTTCTTCCTACCAACTGCAAAATGACCCCCACTTACCGTGTTTCCCCCAAAATAAGACCTAGCAGGACCATCAGCTCTAATGTGTCTTTTGGAGCAAAAATTAATATAAGACCCAGTCTTATTTTACTATAAGACCAGTTATACTATAATATAATATAATATAATATAACATAACATAACATAATATAATATAATATAATATAATATAATGCCAGGTCTTATATTAATTTTTGCACCAAAAGACACATTAGAGCTGATGGTCCCGCTAGGTCTTATTTTCAGAAAAACAGGGTAGTGGCGAATCCCTCCAGCCCGGTCTCTGGAGCAGCAGCAACTTGGGGGGCAAGAGCAAAGTCAGGGCCACAGTCACTGGTACAGACACCATGAGCCAGGTACCCAATAGACAATGCAACCCCCATTCCTTCTGTAACTATAAAGTTCCCTTAAATGGAAGGGAGACATGTTTCTGCTTCATTTCTTTTCTACTGACTTCTTTACAGACACATTTTGATTTTTCAGACTTGCATCCAACACAATACATACTTTCTGAGTCCTTAACTCTGTGCCAGAGTCAGACAGCTAGGCTTGTCCTGTGCGTCTAACTGGCCATACTGTCCCCCTGACTTGCTCTTACAGCCACTGCCTAATTGTGATTCTGTAATATCCAGCCCAATGGCAGACATAGATTTGCCATGAAATTCAAGAAGTTCAAGTTTTAGGATCAGTCATCTGGTGTGTGTGTGTGTGTGTGTGTGTATGTGCGCGTGCAATAGTTAGAAGTTTTCACAGCATGTGGTTAATACCACAGTGTCCCCCTCTGTGTCAGGTGAGCTCTCTCAGGCATGAGTTAAATGGTTTGGAATAGGGAGCGTCCCCTTCTGCCCGAGTGCGGTGTGTTTTGTGGTCCCAGGAATTGCTGTGTGGAGGTGACCTAGTGTGAACTGTCCTCATGTAGGAGCCACCTCCAGGAACACACCTACGTCCAGCAGCACTCACGCCAAGTAAACACTCACCGTCCTGCCTACTTTGTACTCCCAGTTGTAACACTTCATTTCATCTAAAAAGGGCCCTTTCATCTACACAAGCTTCAGTGGCAGGGCCACCCCTCCCTGGCCTCTCAGACAGGCCACGTCCTCCGCCCTCTGCACGTCCAGAGTCACCATTCTGAAGTGCACACCTGATCTTGCCACCTTCCGCACCCTCCCCAAATCCGTGATTTATTCCCTGGCCACACTCCTTTGGTCTAAAAATTCCTTCAGGGTCGTGTTTCTGCCTTTATACTGTGTCACCTCCTCCTCCGTGTCTGCTCCGCATGCAAGTGCCCTGCAGTGGACAGCCTCCCTGCTCTTAACCCCACTGCTTGCAGCTAGTCTTGGAAATGGAAGGACAATGTGCTCTGGGAGGTCCTCACCAGACCGGAGGCCCCCGAGTCTACAGAGCTCCTCAGGCCCTTGTTAGGTGCCAGCTCAGCATCTGTTTGCTCCGTGACCCTTTCTCCCCACTTTGGCGCCCCTGTGGATGTATTCCTGGGCACATCTCTCCAGCACAGGACTGAATAGATGGTGAAGGAATCCCTGTAGTGTTTAAGGAAGAAAACAAAAGGTAAATCCTGTGTTTATATTTGGGTTCATTCACAGCATGACCGTCACACCTCCGTTTACAGGACCCATCGCAGTTCTGCGTGTGGTGCTGTGGGAACAGCAGCCTCAGTCACTCTCAGGGTCCCAGTCCGATGACAAATTATACGGTCACCCTACTTATACATCACAGTCATAGACACGCTGCTAATTCATAATGAAAGTAGAGATGCATCGATTACTTAATCATTACAATTAGTATTATTATTGGTATTCTGAGTGTGGACACCATTTTAAATAATTCTACATATAAACAGTTTAATAAGCCACAGCACTACAAGCATGTCTAAGAACTAAGATGTGGTGGAATTAAGAAATGTGGTCATTCTGCTTCCCTAGAAGGAAGCATTAAAGGTCATGAGCGTAGACAAGTTTGGAGCATAACCGTGTGAGACCAGAATTAGGACCCCTTTAAGTTATAAGACAAAGAGCCAAACCTTTCACTCTGACGCAGAACAAACCTATGTCTTTTTTTTTTTTCTTTTTCTTTTGCCCTAAAACTAAGAGGTAAAAACTTTCTCTGAGCTTTTTGGGAAATTGGAGACAGCCACATGAAACCATAACCACAGGACACCTACCAGGGAGTAGAGGCTGCAACCCAGTGAGTCTTCCTGTTACAGAACATGGAGTGTTCTACCGACAGAAGCTACAGTTCATGTGGCCACGTCAGTCCTCTTGTTTGTCTTATACTTTCCACCCAGCCTGGACGTGGTCTGCATGAGCTCACCTGATGGCAGATCATTCTCTCTCCTCCTCCATGACCCCAAGACATTCCCTGTACTCACTTCTCCAAAGATAAATAGCAAATTACCACCACACAAAAAAAATCAGACTCTTGTCAGATGCTTGAAAATCTTTAAAAAAAGTAAAACTATTTTTTCTTCTAAGTTTTCCAATTCTGCTATTATATTGGGTGAGCACTGAGAAAGCATAAAGACTGAGCCCGGGGAAGGTCCCCATGCAGAAAGCAGACGGGCAGTCTTCCCAGCCGGGCTATAATGACACTGTGATGGCGGAAGGCCTGCATCTCTCCTACATGCAGACGAGGCACCTGCAGCATGAGAACCCACCTCGTGTGGTGTTTCCTGGAACATGTACAGAGTAAGCAAGACTTACTTGTTCAAGACATAATGATGAGCCTGTGCCAGGTGCTATGGGGAATAAAGAAAGTGTGCTGTTCCTACTCCCCAAGGTTTGATATCTACCTGGGAACATTTAAACCAGCACACACGTTATTATTCTGCAAATCACAACATAAGAACCTAAAAGAAAACTAAAACACACATTTTCAGAGAAATTTACATTCCTCCACGTGTCAGGGAAGACAAGGAAGCACCCAGATATGCTTCTTGCCCACAAGATCAGAGATGCAAATGGGAGTGAATATCAAGGGGGCAGCCAGAATGACCAGGGTAGTGCGGGTAAGAGTCATGGCCACTGGGTGAGCTCGTACCAAGCTTACTTTGGAGACTGATGGACATGCAGTGAACAATGAGAGATGTGCTATGTCTATACAATTTCTATAGCACATGAATTAGTATAAGCACTTACAGTTACCTCACACAAACATCTCCTTACTCTGTCAGCTCAGAGACCTAGAAGTAGCGACACCCCAGGAGCAATGAGCACACCCAGTGCCCAGATCTTGGCTTCTAAGTTCCACTCTCCACGAAAAGCAACCAGAGCTCCTTGGAGAAGTGACTGGTTTGAAGACTAGTGGGCAGGGATACACAAGATAAGCCTGGGGTTTCTCGTAACGTCAGAAGTAAGGATGGGGTGTCAAAGGGACACAGGAGCAACTGAACAAGTTCCCAGAGGCCTCAACTGGCCTGAGCAACCGAATACAGTCTTATTGGGTTATAATCCATGAGTCCATACTGATGTAAACACACGCTCGAACAGAGAAGTGAATGTGGGAGAGTAGACAAGTCTCCTATGCACAGAATTCCAAGTAATATACAGAGAGGCTCCACCATCCAGGGGCCAGCACTCCACACCCCTCGGTGTGTGCTGTGCTTCGTGACCCTCCGAAGAGGACAGTGGAAAGAGGGCAAGAGCAGCCTCACACAGTGACACATGTTCACGCGGAGGCTCCGCCCCCAAGCACTCTTTTCTCGTTATCTTCTCAGTGGTTCCAGAATGAAATCCACTTGATGCATTCCAGTTCCAGGGACAGGAGTAGTTAGGCACTGGCTCAGGAAATAATGTGGTGGACAGTAAAAGGCCTTGGATTTATGAAAGGATAGAAGGTGCTTACAAACACACCTTTTATTATTGACATAGGTGTTACATTTCCTTACTACATCTGGGGCATCTACTTACATCAGCTTCTATTAAAGCTCGACTGTGGATCATGTTCTGATTTAAATAATTATGAGAATGGGGTCCTGGATGATATTCCAGCCTGTTCCCCAGGAGAAACAATGAGGACTGAGGAGCTGCCTGGACATGAGGCCCCTGGGGCCTGCAGCTCATTACCAGTTGGCTCTGTTTGGACAACGAAGGACCAGAGACTCCGAGGGCTATGGAATAACTGCAGTTTCTCGCTGGCACATAGTGTCTCTGACGAGTGGGCGGCGGGTGGGTGCTGTTGCCCCACGGGCCTTGCATACCAGGCCCTGCAGGAACCGCACGCCTCCCAGGGCCTCCTGGGAGCTGGGGCATCTCCTACATGTGACCTGGGACCCCAGAAGGTTGCAAACACTGCCCAACAAGGAGGCCCCCGAGAGGGAGCCCCCATGAGTCACAATAAATCATTTGCTACAGAATGAAAAACAAGAGAACGGTTTGGATTTTATCCTAGGATTAATGAGAAACTATTCAGAGATTTAGAATGGGGATGTGATCAAAGCAGATTAACGACAGTTTATTCTAGAAGCTGTTTGCAAGAGGAAGAGTAGAACTACACCTGCGAAAATACACCAAAATCAACTACAGGTGTTTCTCAAGGTATTCTGAGACAATACCTGGAAATCTACAAACCGAAACCTTTGACAACTCGAAACAATTTGAATTCACATGACTGTGCTTTCACAGAGGCTCAAAATGTCCTCAGCCAAGGGCATGGCCAACGAGACACAGGACATCCTGAGGGTAAGGGGACAGCAGGCGGCAGCTGCAAGGCCCTGGGGCCCGGCCTCCCGCTTCCCACCCTCAGAAGCAGAAGGAGGGGTGCTGTCCGGAGGGGGCTTCCATCCTCGTGTAAAAGTACCTTGTTAACAATATATTTACTTAGGACACTAAACAAGGGTCTTCGTCATCTCATTAAAACATGGAAATTGCAGGCATTAGATTCTTTTCAGAGGAGGTGATTCTTATTCAAGATCTCAGGGTCACCCACAATGCATAACTCTGCAGGTTGCATTCACATTTTACTCTTGGATTAGGCAGGGACATGATTCTAGATGTCACACACACACACACACACACACACACAAAATATATATATATATATAAAACTATATATATAGTTTAGGTAACTGTTCCAAAGAGCAAACACAGATTAAGATTTTTTACATAAGGAACTCAACAAATTAAAATTTTTGAAGTACATTATAAAATGTTCTCTTGCTATCAATCCTATTATTCTCTCTCTCTCCCTTCTCTCTCATTAAAGGAATAGGTAGGTAGTACTTTTGTGCATATATTTTGTAAGATAAAGTCATACCTGTGTAGGGAACCTAAGCACAAAATCTTCGGTCAGGAGTTGGCTTCTGTTCTGCCTCCCGGAGCCCTGGGTGGAGAGCAGGAGGCAGGAGGTGCTAATGGAGAGGCTGGCACACCTTCTGCCTGCGTCCAGATGGCCGCAGAGGCCAAGTTCAACATCCGCCTGCCAAGTCACACTTCATCCAAGTCGGGTCACTTATTAAAATGCTTACCTGGGGGTGAAGGTTAGTTTGGGTTGGTGTTCATTTTGATTTCCTTTGTTGTTATTTTTGGGGTGGAATTTCTTCCTGAGTTAAGGGGTGTTGGCAGTTTGGGGGAATATTGGCTAAGCTGCTTTGTTTTCCACTCACATTCGTATTAAGAAATATATTGGCTTTAGAATATTAAACTTTGACTGACTTTATTCTTTTGCTCCTTTGAGACGAGACCAGTGCATACTGCCCTCTCGACCTCCCTGTTGGAATTCCCTTGTCCCCTCAGACTTACTTTTACAGACTAGTGGAGGCATGACACGGGTCACCTCCAGGTGCCAGAGCAAAGCACCCATGGGCGCAGCCTGCCCTGAGCCCACGTCTCACCCCTGGCAGCAGGATTTGCAATGCGGGCTGTTGCTGTGGAGGCAAGATCTCAGCAAGGGCAGGCTGCTTTGTTTTCCGAGTCTGGACTCGGTCCTTCACTCAGCTGGTTGCTATTAGTGCCTTTGCAGTAGCAGCAAGAGGCAGACCACGGCCAAGTCTCTGAATTTTGACACAGACTCGGACAAACTCCAGTGTGCCACGTCCAAAGGCAGTGAGCAGGATGGAAGGAGGAGATGTGTGTTACACATTCGTCATAATTCTGTAACTTCACCATTTTGAGATAGACACAGCTTCTCAAAAATCGCCAGAGTAATGTAGATTTAAGTAACATCAGTGAATCTTAGAGCTGGTCTTTGCTTTTCCGATTCATTTTCATGATGTAAAAGAGAGGAAAGAAGTCGGTTCATGGTAAGTTAATGAAGGTCAGAGAGGAGAGCCCGGGGTGGAGTCTGGAGGTCCCAGCTGTGCAAAGTCCTTCTCGGGCCCAGTGTAGGAGTCAAAGCTGGGTCACTTCACGCATCAGGCTTAAAATGTATGAAGCAGTGAAATGAAAGGCTGTGCTTTTGTATCCACCGCATGTCAGGAATGCTGCTTGGCAGCTCTTCTAAAGGATATGGTTGGCTGGTGGCCCCTGGGAACCGGGGTGCCTCCTACACACGGCAGACACTTAAAGGATTTGCTGGAAACATGCAGGGTGGGGCGGAGCCCTTCTCGGAAGCCCAGTCACACCCCCTGCTGTTAATCGCCTCCCTCCTCACTCACGTGTATCTGCGGCACATTCAATAGTGCAAATGCATCACATTCTTTTAACTGTCCCACCTTGTCAGCCATTGTCATTAGGCTACTTTCTGCTGTTGGAAACGTCACAGTGGTCAGTAGTGTACAGATATCTGCCAACTTTACCATACATTTCTAAAGGCAGCTTTCATTTCTGCCCTGTGACAAACTGTTTCCTGAACTGCCCTTGTGCTGAAAACAATGAAAATGCTGAGCGCAATTTTAAACTCATCTTTTTAACTGCACTGCTGAGACCTTAAGTAAGTACACAGTGGCCATAAAATATTTTCAGTGGCCATAAAATAAAGCCTAGGATGGAACCTGGAGAAGAGAGGCTGGCCATGGCCTCAGGACACTTCACAGCCCTAATGAGCCTGCACAGCTCCCATGCTGGCTCTTGGGCAGCTCTGAGCACCGCAGACCTTGAAGGAGGCAGCTGAGGGCGGCAGTGTCCTTCCGGTGGGGAGACAGAAGCTCTGGGCAGGGGAGCCACACCACCACCCAGGAGCAAGTGTCCCACAGCCTGGTCCTCACTGCATTGCCTGTGGCTGGACCGCCCTGGGCAGGGACGCCTTTCAAGAAATGCACCGTGTTGCTCACACTTGGTCTTTACTGATTTTTTATTTATGTTTTCTCTAGATGTCCTATTAAGTGCCAAGAGAGGAGCTTAAATTTGTACTCGAGTTATGGAATCATCTATTTCTACTTTTAATTCAATCAATTGTGCTTCACGTATTGGAGGATCTTTCCATAGGCACATGCAGCTGTGTGATTATTCTGACTCCCTGATGAACAGAAGAGCATTTTACTATCACTATCTAATATCACAGAAAGGAAGTTAATTCAGCCCGCAAAGCCTTACTGAAAGCTCACTTCAATAGACACAAAAGACAGTGAGGACATCTAAATGGGACCCCTCAAAAATTCAGGAGAATCTTAGGAAAGCGGTAGAGGCATGAGCCTGGAGGAAGCCTGTGGGAGTCCAGTCTCACCCGCCAACCTATAAAACTTGGCGCCAAAACCTGCCTTCCAGTGGTGCTAAGTTTTAGACGAGCTAGTAAATCACACTGTTAGTCAATATTTTAGATAGTCTTATTAAAGTATGAATCTAGAGAGATCCAAGATGGCAGAGTAGATAAACACTATGCCTGCATTCTTCTGTGAACATATTAAAATTACAACTAAACTATAGAACAATCAACCTGGAGAACCATCTGAAGTCTACCCAAACAGAAGCCCTATAACTAAAAATATCCCCACATACCCACACCTGTGTGTGGCGGATGAGAATACGGTGGGATCTCTCAGCTACAGAGGCTCCCCTCCCCCAAAGGAGCAAGAAACCCCAGCCCCCAACACCAGGCTCCCCAGCCCAGAGCACTGGTGCTGGGAAGAGGAGTCCCCACAACATCTGACTGAAAAACAGTGGAAACTCTGACCATTCAGGTGGGACGGAGATGGGAGGAAACCCAGGCGTCCTCTTAATGACCCACGCACAGACTCTCCCTCGCAGGCACTCACCTTGGGCTCCAACAGAGGGACGGTGACTCAGGGGATGTTGAAGGCATACAGGGGACAGACTGAAGTGTGTGTCCTCACGGGGAGGCCTGGAAAACAGCCTGCATTTTTCCTGTGAAGAGACCTCCTCCCATGCAGCCGGCAGGTGGAAGTCATCTTTCCTGTGTTGAACCCGCCCCTCCGGCCAAATCTAAATCTGATTGGCCTGGTGAGCTCTATAGGTCCACCCTGCTGACTCAGCTAGGATCCTGCCCCACCCAACTTCATAAGCAGGAGGCTTTATTGGTGGCTGAACCTTACCTGGCAACCAGCAGCAGGCAGCAGCTGACCTGAGTGTGTCCTGGCATTTTTTGGAGCTACCCTAGGCCTGGTACTGGTGGCAGCCATACTCAGTTCACAGCGTGGCCTCTCTCACATGCCTTCAGGTCCAGCATAGGCATCACACAGCGTAGGCAGATCGCTTTGTAGCTTCTACCAGGTAGTCCCTGGCCAGTCACAGGCAGTGGATGACCTGGGCCTGTACTGGAGCCCCTCCCAAGAGGTCCCAGAACCAACATACTTAGAGGTTGACTTCAGAGCACAGTAGAACACCACCCAATTAGCCCACAAGTGGCACACACAAAGGTGGTCTCAACAGGTGCCGGAGCGCACTGGGGCAAATCCCCCTCCATGTGGTAAGTGCCCTGCACAGCAGCCCATAAGCTATGGATGTGATCAAACCCCACAGCCAAGCAGCCTGAGGGTCATTCCCACCCACTGATGTGCCAATAGCAATCAAGGCCACTCCTGGAGCACCGGAGCAGGTGACCACTACAGGGCACCTACTACATAAGGCCACCTGGCCCAGACTGGAGGATATAGCAGATCTACCTGATAGATAGAAATAAACACAGAGAGGCAACCAAAGTGAGGAAACAAAGAAATGTGTCCCAAATGAAAGAATAGAAGAAAACTCCAGAAAAAAAGATAAACAAAATGGAGGCAAGCAACCTATAAGAGACAGTTCAAAACAATGGTTATAAGGTTGCTCAAGGAACTTATCAACAAAGAGGTAGCAAGCATAAAAAGAGACATAGAAACCATAAAAAGAACCAGTCAGAAGTGAAGACAACAAAAACTGAAATGAAGAATGCACTAGAAGGAATCACCAGCAGACTAGATGAAGCAGAGGATTAAATCAGTGATTTGGAAAACAAGGTAGCAGAAAACACCCAATCAGAACAGCTAAAAGAAAAAAGAATAAAAAAAAAAATGAGGACAGTTTAAGAGACCTCTGGGACAACTTGCCATCTGTGGCAGCATGAATGGACTTGGAGGGTATTGTGCTAAGTGTAGAGTCAGACAGAGAAAGACAGATGCAATGTGATTTTGCTTATATGTGGAATCTAAAGAACAAAATGAACAACAAACAGAAACAAACTCATACATCTAGAAACCATTTTGATGGTTGTCAGATGGGAGGGAGGTTGGGGATAAGTGAAAGAAGGGGAAAGGATTAAGAAGTACAAATTGGTTGTTAAGAAGTAGTGATGGGTGGGCCGGCCCGGTGGCTCAGGCGGTTAGAGCTCCATGCTCCTAACTCCGAAGCCTGCTGGTTCGATTCCCACATGGGACAGTGGGCTCTCAACCACAAGTTTGCCAGTTCGATTCCTTGAGTCCCACAAGGAATGGTGGGCTGCACCCCCTGCAACTAAGATTGAACACGGCACCTTGAGCTGAGCTGCCTCCCAGATGGCTCAGTTGGTTGGAGCATGGGCTCTCAACCACAAAGTTGCCGGTTTCGACTCCTGCAAGGGATGCTGGGCTGTGCCCCCTGCAACTAGAAACGGCAACTGGACCTGGAGCTGAGCTGCGCCCTCCACAACTAAGATTGAAAGGACAACAACTTGACTTGGAAAAAAAGGCCTGGAAGTACACACTGTTCCCCAATAAAGTCCTGTTCCCGTTCCCCAATAAAACAAAAAATCTTTTTTTTTTCTTTAAAAAAGAAATAGTAGTTATGGGGATATTGCAATAACTATGTACTCGTATGGTGTCAGATGGGCACTAGATTTGCTGAGGTGATAGATGGGAGGGGGTTGAGGGCAGGGTGAAAAAGGTGAAGGGATTAAGAAATATAAATTGGTAGTTACAAAATAGTCATGGGGATGGAAAAAATAGGGAATATAGTTAATAATATGGTAACAACTATGTATAGGGCCAGGTGGGTACTAGACTAGACAGGGGGGTCACTTCTTAAATTAGACAAATGTCTAACCACTGTGCTGTATACCTGAAACTAACATAAAATAATATTGAATGTGAACTGTAATTGAAAATTTAAAAATGGGGTGGGGACGTGAAGGGGGAATAAGAGGTCCAAATTTCCAGGTATAAAACAGGTACGTCATGGGGATGTGACGTACAGCAGGGGGAACATACCACAGTCAGTAACATTGTGATAGTGGGATGGGGTCAGGTGGTGGCTGGACTTATCATGGTGCTCACTTCTTTAGGTATAAAATGTTAAACAACTATGGTGTCCCCCTGAAACTGATATAATGTTGTATGTTAGCTATACTTTTAATAAAAATCTTTTTTAAAAAAGAAAAGAAGCCATAGGCATAAGCTGTAAGCTATAGGAGCTGAGCAGGGCTGTTGAGGACAGGATGCTGTGGACGTCACGCACAGGGTTGCCAGGACGTGGAGCCAAGTCAACAACACGTAACACACAAGAAAGAGATGCTCACTTCTAGATGATGATGATGATGAGGGAGAAATATGAATCTAAAAGTCGCTGAAAAGGCTAATGTTCGGTTCCTAAGAGATACACCTCAACAAAGCAATTGACAAAGGCTAAAAATTTTAAGAAACACCAAATGACGCAGGCAAAAGGAAAGAGGATGCTCCATGTTAATACTTCTTGACATGGAATTCAAGGCACAATAATTACATATGCCATGTAAATCATTTCTGACACAAATGAGACAAGCTCGGGCAAACTCAAGTCTACCAACAGAGTGTACTGATGTCTGCTGCTCTCTCTTCAAACTGGTACCGAGAACCTCCCTCTCCCACCAACAACCAGAGGCGTTTCCCAGCCCCCAGGTCTGGGGGGTTCAGTGTGTCCCAGCGAGACTGAGGCAGGGCCATGACCATGCTCTGTGGCCAATTCCCAAACTTGAAGCAGAACGAAAATCATTTCAAGTATCAGAGGCCGTGGATAACTACTGCTTTAACAGGCATGCGGACAGCGGCCTCCGGGCCTTTGGGCCTCACTTGTCTCTTTCCCCCCAAAAAAGAAACACACACATGTGCTCAGCTGTGCTCACAAGTGCTGTGTCCACTTGAGGGCTTTGGCCTTCTCATGAGAAGAAAGAGGGTGGCTCCTGGTGGGGTGGCATCGTGGGACAGGGTCAGGAGCATCCTGGTCTTCTGAGAGGAGTCCGAGCCACGGGGGGGCATCACCGGTGGGCGGGGCAGCACCGGGACCAGGCCGGCTCATCCCTCCGATCAGCTGCTGCCCTTTGTTTCAGAGGTTGCAGAAGAGGAAAACGCTAAGATTTTTTAAAATTTGAATCCAAACGAATCTGCCCCATTATTATGGGGAGTTGATGCCAGGATCTTGTAAAATTTTGATGGCTACTTTGTTTTACGGCCGATTTTTGAGCTTTTGGTGTTTTTTGTTTTCCTGGCTGTTTTAAAGGAATTTGGAAGTGGACCTATAAAGAAACACAGCCAGATGCAATCTTAAACCAAAAGTATAATTAGTATTTTAAGAGCACTTAAGGGTTTTACTCACTAAAATAATTTCATGACAAATTGTTTAGTAAAGCAAAGTAACCTTTGTAAAGCAAATAACCAACCCTTCATCCATCAATTCCATAAGTGTTCCTTTTCCATTTGTGAGAGCCACATCACAACTGGGATTCCAGATTCAGATTTCATGTGATTTTTAAATAACTGAGGTTTACTTTGTCCACCCACGCTGCCTCTAAGCTATGAGCTCATGTGTGATGGGTTCCATTTGAAAAACGTGGGTAGCACTGGATGACGTGGGTTGAGTTGCTATCACTGCTGGGCAGACAGCTCTGAGGAGGGTAAGACCATTACAGCTCAGGCCTAAAATATCTCCGTGATGGTGTGTTTCAACGTCAAATACTTCCTTCTAGGCAATGACTGCGTTTGTGAAGTACCCTCATGAGGAATGCAGGCCGGCCGAGTTATGCCTGGAAGTCAGAGTACAGCACATGAGCTGATTACCCTACCCTTACCCCTACCCCTACCCCTACCCCTACCCCTACCCCTACCCCTACCCCTACCCCTAACCCTACCCCTACCCCTACCCCTACCCCTACCCCTACCCCTACCCCTACCCCTACCCCTACCCCTACCCCTACCCTACCCCTACCCCTAACCCTACCCTCCACATGCGGGCATCAGACCTGGCACTGCGGAATCTCACAGCCCAAGGGAGAGGACAGAGGACAAGCGACTCCTGCACAGGAAGAGCCCTGCAGGTGTGGGCCGGAAGGAGCAGGGAAGCACAGAGGTGCTGATTGATGGGACACCCAGACAGCCTGCGGCCCCCGATCAGTAGCCAGCCATCTTCCTGTCAGACGTCATGGCCATGGTTACAGTCTTGCTTGGGTGGTGGGTCGCGGCTGGACCAGAGCACGGCCAGTCACAATAGCAAAGCTGTTCCCTACAGGAGCGCCAAAGCAGGAGGGTGCTGAGAGCAGAGACTTCACTCCTGGGCAGCGTGAGTCCGGGTCACCCGCAGGCCGTGGACTGGCTGGGCTTATGTGACCAGCAGCAATGTCATGTGCACAGAAGGTCTTGTACATTCTTATCACTCTCACCGCTTCTGTGTGATAAACTAAACACACGACTACTCAGAAGAGACCAGCCTGTCACTGCAGTTCCTGGGTCAGCAGGGTCACTGCAACCAGTGGGGTCCTGACGGTGTCAGCGCCTCTACCCGAGACCCTGTGCTTCTGTCTGCACTTCAGGCTTTGGTTTGAATGCACACTTCCTCCAAGAGACCTGTTCCAGCCCCTAAGAGCGGGGTGGGGTCCCTCGTGTGCTTCCAGGAACACGTGCTGGTGGCCGCCTCTTATCCAACTTTGCTCCTCCTGGTTTCCTTGCTTGAGCCCATGAGTCCATGAGCTCCCTGATGGAAGCACAGTCACACCCCCTTTGGACCCCAGAAGTTGTTCAAGACCCCCAGTAGGTCTGCAGGTACCTGCCGAAGGGAGGGAGGGAGGAAACCCAGCGTATTGCCGGGGAGATGCCCGTGCCGGCTCCAGGAGAGTGGACAGCCGTGCTGCACACTGAGCAGGCGCCCTCCGAGGGCACGGAAGCAAGGGACAAGCAGGATGGTCGCAGGGAGGGGACACGCGTCCCCCAGAGGGAGCGTGGCTGTGCGGGGCCGCAGAGGCTGCCAGAGGGCGGAGGGAGCTGTGAGCTGGAAAAATACTGTAACTAGCTCCAGGGGAAACTTGGTACAGCGACATAGCGCAAAGCGCGGTACTGAGGACGCGGGAAGCTGCCCACTTCACGGCTTCTGGAGGGAGAAGAAGCCGTTTCTCTGGGCTGCTGCTGGAGCCGGGCCTCGGTCCGCAGTCGGGGCCCCGCAGCAGCGAGACGCCTGTAGACACAGGTCACCTTGGAGGACCGGCACGTGCCTCTCCACGGAGGACGCGGGGCTGTGGGCAACTGCGTGTCCGCGTCCCCCCAGGGCGGCTCTGCTTGCTTCTCAGAGGGGTGCCAGCGCCCGCGTGCCATAAAAGCTCCCAGAAGGTCCCCGAGGAGGCCCGGGGAGGCCGAGGCAGCTGCCACCCACAGGGCCTCCTTGCTCCCTCCGCGATGGGTGTGTGAGCGGAGCGAGCCTCACGCAGCTCTGGGCCCTGCCTCCCCACCCACGTGTGCTCTCGGTCTTCTATCCATTCCATCCCTTTTATGCACTTTTTGTTTTTACCTTTTGGTCCCCCCTCCCCACTCCACCCCCCATCTGGTAACCACCAGTCTGTTCTCTGTATCTCTGAGTTTGAGTGTTTGTGTGGTATTTTTTAGATTGCACATATAAGAGATGATACAGTATTTGTCTTTCTCTGCCTGACTTATTCACTGAACATAATGTCATTGAGGTCCATCCATGTTGTCACAAATTTTATTTTATAGCCGCATTGCATTAGTAGATCAAAATTCACAGAAAAAACTAACCCAGAATCTAAATTCTAAAAGTAACTACGAATTGTCGACATGGTTATATATTTATTTCTTCCACATTTTCCTATGAAAGAGACACAAACCTTTTCTATTCTGTTCACTGCTGTGTCCCAACCTCCCCAGGATCCCTAACACAAGCAAGTCACTCCTCAAATGGATGACAGAATTCACGCGTCGTGCACGTTGCACACATACACATCTAAGGTGAATCACACATCGCATTTCATACTGCAGCCTGCCAGTCGCCAGACACAATAGAGTGAATGTCTTTTCATGTCCTAACTGGTTTCTTTCAATTTGTGACACACCGCGGCCCGTTCCCTCCTCACCTTACTGCCCACTGCCCCCATGGAGCCCTGAGAGCACCCACACTCTGTGCCACGGTGCCCGGTATTATATTACTATATTACATTATATTACATTATATTGTATTGTATTATATTATATTGTATTATATTATATTATATTATATTATTATTATATTATTATACCAGGTCTTATAGTAAAATAAGACCGGGTCTTATATGCTCCAAAAGTAAGACCGGGTATAATGCTCCAAAAGACGCATTAGAGCTGATTGTCGGGCTAGGTCTTATTTTCGGGGAGACATGGTAGGTGCCGTCCCTGCTTAATAAGAGCATAATAATAACACCTGTTGTTTCAGATACAAAAATAATACTTTTAGAAATGGAAACACTAGGAAAAATACAGGGTAGAAACTGAAAGTCCTTTTTCAATTATGTGTATTTTCCTTCCTCCCCACAGATGACCACATCTTAGAGTTTCAGGTAACAAGTGTTCCTGAACATTGTTGAACTTCCCTGCACCCAACAGGCCCTCTACTTACAATAAGGCCCAGATCTTTCCTGTCAGTCATCACCACTCTTTGTGCCCCATACCAGGGGTCACTGCTTTAGCACCGGAGTGGACTGGATCCATGTTTGGCCCCACAGAATATCCTAACCCGACACCAACTCCAACATGGATATGTGAGGTAAGTCAGAACAAGAATACTGTCTTGGGACCTTCTTTTAACCCATCAGGGAAGTGGGAACCAGGCTGCTGCAGGCACTGGTGGACAGTTTTGCCCCCAATGGGAAAGAACCAGCCAGAGATTAAAATGCTGTGGAGGAGCTCAGAGCTAGAAGATGAGGACAGACAGGCCTGGGGCCAGGATCTGAACCTGGGTCCAGCCAGACCGTTGGCGACTGTCCCTGATGTTCTTCCATATGTGAGCCAGTTTAGTTTCTGTTTTGCTTAAGGCACTTTGCAATGCATTTGTGAAATGTGACCCAAAAAAAACCAAACAATTACACTAATAATTGTTTTTTTCTTTAAATATATTTTCTCTTATATCATGTAGAAAACAAAAACTATAGTTACAAACAACGGTTACAATAATGCTAGCTTTTAAAATTGCCCATGTATTTACGTTTACTGAGATCTGCATGTCTCCAGCCAATTTTGAGTGACTGTCTCGTGACCTCTCATTTCACAGAACTCCCTTGTGCTTTTCTTACAGAGCAGACCCAGTGGTCACAAACTCCAAATTTTGGTTTATCTGGAAATGTCTTAATTTCTGCCTCACTTTATAGGATAGCTTTGCCAGGTATAGAATTCTTAGTTGACAGTTTTTTCTCTTTTGGCACTTTAAAGATATCAGCTTTCTGGCCTCTAAAATTTCTTATGAGAAATCTTCCAATTACCTTATTGAGGCTCCTTTGTATATGATGATTAATTTCTCTCTTGCTGCTTTCAAGATTCATTCTTTGTCATTGTCTTTTGAGTTTGATTATAATGTGTCTTGGTGTGGATCTCTATCTCTTTGATTTGTCTTACTTGGAATTCATTGAGCTTCTTGGATACTTATATTCATATATTTTATCATATTTGGGGCATGTCCAGTCATACTCAAATCTACCTTTGAATCCCTCTAACAGATTATTTTTAATTTCTGTTATTGTGCTTTTCAGCTCCAGAATTCCGTTTTTGCTTTCTATTTATATTTTAATCTCTCCATTGATATTTCTATTTTATTCATGCATAATTTACTGGACTTTTTCCACATTTTTATTTAGTTCTTTGAGCATCTTCCAGACAGTTGCTTTAAAGTCTTTGTCTAGTGTATCTGCCAGCAGGTCCTTTACAGAGTTTCTGTTGAATTTTTTTTTTTCCCTTGAATGGGCCATACTCTCCTGTTTCTTTCTATGACTTTGCTGAAATTTTACATTTGAATCTAGTAATGTGGTAATTCTGGAAATCAGATTTTCCCCCTTCTCCAGAGTTTGCTATCTTTTGTTGTTTGTTTTTGTTTTGTTTTGTTTTGTTTTGTTTTGTTTTAATTTATTGGTTTTTATTTTTTATTATTTTTATTGTTGTAGGCTGTCTTTGTGCCAAGGATCAGCCTGAGGTATAAACTTAAGGTCTCCTCAGATCTTTTCTGAGCCTTTTCCTGGGCATACATGGGCACTTTCTATTTTCCCCCATATCTGCAGTTGTTTTTTAATGTTCTTTTCTTTAATGTCTGGGTCACAAACAGGAAAAAGAAAAATGAAGAGTTGGGGGGCAGGGGGGATAATGGAAACTGACCCTTTAAATGTCCTGAAAGTCACACGGGGGGAGGGGGGGCTTGCAACAATGTGGGTGGGTGTTGCAACAAAAATGTCTGGCTCTTCTTTGCACCTCTGTGGTCAGAAGCAGCAATCAGTGATCAGAGCAAATCCCTGATATTTGGAGAACAGGGTGGGTTTTGCCCATGTGGAATGCCACAGTCTGTGTGCAAACTGCTCCAGGAACATGCACAGCTGTCTGCCATGCAGCTGGGGTGGGGGTTGGGTAGCTGCGACTCTGCTAAGGGCTGACATATATCAAAATTGACCACAATTTACCATCAAGTCTTCCCCTGGACGTTGCTGGCCTTCAGCAGAATCCAGAGTTTCAAAATGGTTGCTTCCCACAGATTCTACCAGTGCACTTGCTGACCAGGTGGGGTTTTGGGAGAGCCGATATCCTATATTGTCAGGCCTGCCTGGAATTGGCAAATGTTGCTTCCACTCATATGCCATTGGACAAATGTGTCTCATAGCCCCTGTTTAACTGCAAGGGAGGCTGAGAAATGTGGTTTTCCTGTGTGCTGGAAATGGGCTGGTAAGTACTTAGCCAGCTTCCACCACAGTAGTTCTGCATGGTGTCAAAACTTGCCTTGCTCTCTTTTCCAACTATTTTGAGATGCTCACATATTGTGATTTAGTTAATAGTCTCCTTGATTGTTACTTTATTGTTTCCCTCATCAGTTTCCCAAGAGTCTTCATATGACACTATGCTCAATCTGATTTACCATTATAATGACTCCTGCTGATTTATTATGAATTCTATTAAAAGTATCAAAAATAACAGCAGCCTTACCATGTTCTCATTTCACTGTGCTAAGTAATACACATGAATATTTTTTAAGCTTCACACAACCTTAGGAGTAATGTATCATTACTATTACTTCTATTTTCTAGATGAGGAAATTGAGGCTATATGAGAGGTCACATGAGTTTGTAAGACCACTAAATTGGCCATAGACAAGCTGG
Source organism: Rhinolophus ferrumequinum (assembly GCF_004115265.2). Taxonomy (NCBI): domain Eukaryota; kingdom Metazoa; phylum Chordata; class Mammalia; order Chiroptera; family Rhinolophidae; genus Rhinolophus; species Rhinolophus ferrumequinum. The sequence goes on from NW_022680354.1 coordinate 2,343,655, forward strand.
AGACTTATAATTACACTTGTGGGATCCAGACTCCAATGTCTCCATTACTATCTCCAGTCAAACTCTCCAAAGTCCCTAAGTTGAGCTCATGCATTCCACTATAAAACCCTACGAGTGAGGGGACGCTATGAGGGGACCCTATGAGTGAGAGGACCCCACACCAGACACCGTCCAGTGCCTGGTGTGGGGCTTGGCACACCACTGTCTGTACCACAACGACTGAAGCCACTGGGCGCACTCAGAGGGGCCTGTCCCAGAGCCTTATGGTCATACAGAGCTCTCCACAATGGCGATGGCTTCAGCATTCAGGACCAGACTCTTTCCTCTTCTCTCTCAAGCATCATGGGTGTTGTGTTTGCATAGAAAGCCCATTATATAAGAATGTTGTTAGAATTTGTCATCTGGGTTATAGGCATGGAGTTTGGAGTATTTAACTCAGAACAATGACAGGACCTCGTGTGGCCTTTGAGAGGCTAGAAGTGTTGCTTGGTCATGCTAAGCCATGAGGGAACCAGGGGACCAGACCTACCTTGGACCTGTGACCTTCTCTCCAGAGACTCCCTGAAGACGAGCGGGAGTGTCTACACTATTGCTCTATTCACTGTATATATGATTTAATGTGAGTCATTATAAAAACAATGCCATCTTTGGGGACCTAAAGAATAAATTATTACTGCTTCTGATACTAGTTGTTGAACGATTATTTCATGTTTATTAAATATAGCTCATATGTATCCACAGTTTGATTCTGACTAGAGTTAGGTGAGGCAATGAATGAATAGATTAAGGCCTTTCTTTGGCAAAGTATTTGCATTTTAAACAATATTTTCAAACAAACACAACCAGGCAAATAATTAGAGCCAAAAAAAGAAAAGAAAAAAAGAGAATTCTGAGAAGTTGTTAGACTGATATATGTGATGATTATAGAAAAAGCATTGCTGATCAGAGACATTGCTTGAAAATTTAGAATGCCATGACCAGCTGACATGATGCCTTATAAAATAGTAAATCTCAAAAATTAGTTATAAAGTAATAATAAGATGGTCATAGTCTTATTTCATTACTGCCATAGGAAAAACACAAAGCTCAGTGGACCACACCCCTGCAATGTATTGGACCCACAGGCACCCCTCAGTGGAGGAATAAATGAGTCCCTAAGCCTGACACAGTAGTTATATTCCCAGTAATGAAACAAACACGGCTGCAGCTGGGGGAGCAAGCGTTAACTCTCGAGTCACTGTGGTCTGTACAAAATAAAATTCTGGACAAATATGCAATTTCTGCACCCACTGGAAGGAAACAAGGATGATTAAGGTAGGAACAGAAAAACTGAAGACAGTCGCAGGACTGGCTAACAAAGGCCGAGTTTGATGATGGTGATGCAAGCAACACGGTGATTCACAAACACACACATAATCGGGGGTACATGTTATCGGCAATTAATAACACATCCGACAGCACAGAGGATGGAATCAGCTAAGCCCACTGCGGAAAGTTGCCTGAGCATCTTTCAGCCAAGTCAGTCTACATTCAGGCACATGCAGATATTTCCCTCCAGGAGGTCTCCAGCTGCTTAAATCAGCACCACTGTGGCCGAGTGCCCCACAGGTCTCGCAAGCTGCCAACCAAACTGCCAGCAAATGCCAGCTCGAGTGTAAGCGGATCTCTTTAAAATGAAAATCCATTTGCTGTAGGAAAATTGTCTTTCCAAGTTATTACACTTTCCGTGGGGTTTGGACACAGTTCTGACCTGGAAATCAAGCAGAGGGAAATACAAAAGGCCACCTCGTACCACTGGTGTCTTGCCCCCTCCCTTCTGGGCTGAGTTCCTTATAGGGTTCTGAAAATATGAAATTCACTTGGCTATTTTTACCTACCAGGACAAGGAGACTAGCAATCAGTAGGAAGGGGGCTGAGAAGGAGTTGGGGGGGAGGTGGGAGTGCTGGCACGAGCTCAGTCAGAATGGATTTTCCACAGAGCAAATGTCTTTTCTGTGTGGAGGCCATAAATTCTGTACCTAACACACCATTACGAGGACTCCAGTGTGTCCTTCCAGAGATGGCTCTGGATGCCCACGTGCCAGGCACACAAATGAATGCCGATCCAGTTGTCTGCAATGGCAGGTGCTCTAGTGTCATGCCATGTCACAGCACGCCACACCACACCATGTCATGCCGCATCATGTCATGTGTCACCATGCCAGGCCATGCCAGTGTCACACCACGTCATGCCATGGCAGGACAACAGCGTCGTCCTCATTCCAGTTCCTCTGTTTGCAACGGCCTCCAGTAGTTAGAAAAATGGAGTTCCTCCATGGACATCATTTGTTGCTTTGCCTCAAGGAAACATAACTCAAGGGGAGATCTCTTGAAAAAGCCACATAATTGCCTGGAATCGTTACAACCAGCACCCCTCTGAGTACAGCACAAGGGGAAACCGCTACTCTGGTTGCCTAGTAAAGTGAAACATAGAAGAAAACAATGCAAATGTAATCAAATCACACGGTATTTGTCACAATGCTCCTTTCTGGCCTCATGCCACTCTTTGAAAAGACTCGAGATGGGACCTAGAACCTGGAGGAACTGCACGTTCCAGGACCCCAACTCACCATGTGACCCCACAAACTGAACCCCAGGGGAATGTGACTTCCCACGTGAAAAACGGTAGGGCGGTGCCTTGGGTGATTCTCCTGGGGTGTCTGGGGACTCTTCTACGCCAGCAGGCTGTCCCTCTCAGCCACTGGTTCCACTGGTTCCACGCACTGAGTCAACCAGAGGTCACTGATGCGATGCTGGCGCACAGGCCCCACTCAGACCACTGACACCAGACGGGTGGGGGCAGCAGCAGTGGTGATGTTTGTAACCCCCCACGTCTGCCTTGACCCCCTCTGTGCCTGTTGTGGCCCCACCCAGACGGTTCAGACCCCATCCCCAGCTTCAGGCAACGGAGCAGGAACACTGCTCCAGGTCCCCAGCCCCAGCCAATGGGCCTAGGTGACAGGCACCTGCCCCTTCTGTGAAACAGGCTCCATTTCTGGCCCCAAGGCCCTCTGGTGGCCAGCAGGCCAGTCCCCACTGTTGGGGTCAGAGGGGTGGACCCCTGCGGCCCAGGTCCCCAGGCTCAGGCTTCATGACCCATGCTCCTCTGCCCTCCATGCTGACCCCAAGGAGCAGAGCTGCCTGGTGGACGACCCAGGCTCTGTCCCAGGCAGGTGACTTTCAAGGCAGAAGGGACCATGGAGTACGTGGCGCGCAGCTCGTGGGCTCAGCTCAGGCCCTGTCACGAAGAGGGGAGCTCTGAGGAGGAGGGGACGGGAGGACTCACCCCTCCTGTGGACTTAAAGACGTGTTTGCCTAAGGAGAAGACGATGCTGAATTGAACGACACAGGCTGAGATGTGCTTCTGCAGAGGCTGTGTCCAGCCTCTCCACTTCTCATCTGGTCACTTCCTGCCCGGGACCTCCAGCTGGGGGGTGAGGTCAGCACCACTTCCCGCCCCCACTTTGCATCCTCCTTAACCCCAGCCCGTGGCCTCGCCTTCCACACCCCACCAGGCATCTTCCTGAACACAGCCAGTCCCTTCTTCGCCCAGGGGCAGCAGTGCCAGCTTGCTGCCGCCCACCACACACTTCTGCCCTCGGCACCCCAGACTTGACCTTACAAGTGCCGGGAAGTTACTTCACAGTAAGCACAGCACGAGCCTAACTGGGTTTCTGCTTTAGGACAAGTACTCCCGGGAAAGTGGGCTGAGTGGGAGGGCAGTGAGAGGACCGGGCTGGCCCACGTGAGCCACGGGGCTTACAGGGCGGGAGGGGGGCGCAGGAGGTGCCGAGCACGTGGAACCTGCAGACGGTGCTGATGAGATGAGATCTGAGAGGACTCACAGCTGCCCCTGCCCGCAGCACCTGCCCTCACTGAGGCAGGGGCACAGAAGGGCGTCACGGGAAATGGCTCCTCGCTAGGTCGCGCACTCAGCCATGTCTGCGGGACAGCCAGGCGAGCGGTCCAGTGGGCCCGTGAGGACCTGGGACGAGCTCTTGTGTTGAAGAGAGAAAGACGTGAAATGCCGGCAGATGGCTGCTGTCAGAGCCTGTGCACAGCGGCCTCCGGCAGCCCCTGTCGTGTGAGGAGACCCACAGGTGAATGTGAAGGAGGGGTGACGGGGCCCTGCTCCCCCCACAGGAGTACAGACACCAGGAGACACTGCAGATGCTCAGAGCGCCCTCTCGGCCTCAGCTCCCCAGAAGCCAGGTCTCCACATACGTGCATGTGTGTGAGGTGGACAGGCCTCTGGGAGCTGGTCTAGGACAGGACGAGATGGTGTTTGTGTCCTGGCCCATCCATCAGGGTGGGTCCTGCCCAGATGGAGGGGCTCCATCCCCCCCCTCTGGGAGGATGTAACAGAAGAGGCAACTGGGGAGTTCTAGATTGGGACCTGAACACAGCACAGCCGGAGGCCGATGGCAAGACCGTGGGTCATGTGCCTTGTGTTGGACCCCAAACTATAGACTTAAGTGACCAGCTGTGTCCACAGGGGATGAGGGGGGCCAGTCCTTGAGCTCCCCTGCTAAATCACGAGCTGAAAGACCCCATTCCAGGATTCCTGCCACAGGACACACTCTGGACGGGTCACTGGAGCGTCCTCCAGGCACTGGGATGGTCAGGACTCTGACCAGAGGATGTCCCGCCACCACCTCCTCGGAAGTCGAGGCCTGTGACAGCCAGAGCTTCAGCCTCCCCACCGGCTCCGCGGGTTCTGGCACTGGGACAACAGGACGTGGGCCACAGCTGGCACCGATTCTCTCTCCTGCCCCTGGTCCTCCCCGATGGCGTTCCTCCCACCTCTCGGATGTCCGGGCCACCACCCCTGTGGTCATCACCTGCCTTCCGTAACGCCCTTGAAACCTAGAATTTTGTTCTCGGGAAATTTGATACATTTAGAAAAAATGGTCCATTTGAAGCACTCAGTGACATTGGGGCTTTTGAGTAAAAGGAGTCTATAAAAGAGACTGAGAAATAAGTATAAGAAAGGCAGCAGCTGGAGGGTGCTGTTATAAGACAATGCAGAGAAATATCCAAAGGCAATGGAGAAGTAACAGGACCAGCGTTGCAGGGAGGAAGCTAAGGTCTGGAAGGATCCACTGGAGTTGGCGATGAGGACACCCGTGCGCTCTGCTGCACAGTGCCACAGTGATGCCCAGGCTTACAAGTGTCAGAGTGGAGAAGCACACGACAAAGGACTAGCACCCTCACATGCAAAGAGCACTTACAAGTCACGAAAAGCAAACACCCCAATAGAAAAATGGAGGGAAAATAAAAAAACAGAATATGGACAAAGGACCACTTTATTAACACGGTGGGTAGATACTATTATAACCAACCCCCCTTTAACCGAAGAGGAAACTGAGGCACAAAGTAGTTTAATAACTAATCCATGGTTTTTGTAGGATTAAATGAACTAAGCCACGTAAACACTGAGAATTCCCTCACCTGACCTATCGGTGCACACCAGAGCCACGTGTTCAGTCAGGAGTTACCACTGCACGTCCACGACGTCCGTTGTACGTATTGACTCTGTCGCACACGTTGCCATGCTCCCCTTTGTCTCTCTGGGGATGACCACGGTTCTGCCTCCGGTCATCCTGGTTCTGATGTCATAGAAAGGGACCCTGCAGGGTGGCCTCCTGAGCCTGTCCTCTGCCCCGCGTGCTGTCTGCAGGGCTCCCATGCTGCGCACACTAGTTCACTCTCTATCACAGCCGGTTTTGCAGCGCGTGGCTCCACCACACTTCCTTCCTTCATCTGAGCTCTTGGGCTCTTCCCAAAAATTTGTATTTTCATCCTCTTCCCTCTTAGACATTGTGCTGAGCTTCTCTTACGTTTTCTCCAGATCCTGGTATCCTGCTCACCTCCTCCTGGACTGAGCAGCTGCGGGACAGCCCATTTATACGGCTCCTGTGCACTGACTTCTTCGGCTTCTAAACAGGGTTGGTTCTCTTTTCCTGACTGACTTGTAGGGATTCTTTATTGTGGATACAAATCGAGTGTCCTACCTTTTCACGTTCTTAATGTTGGTCGATGAATACACATTCTTAATTTTCATGAAGTCCAGTTTAACATTTTTTTATTATTATTTTAGTGCTTTCTGTGTCCTCTGAAGAAATAGTTGCTTCCTGAAGACCATGAAGATATTGACAAGGAGAATGTTTCGAATAAGGTGGTTAATTTTGACTCAACAAAGAGGTGAGGAACCCGTGGGAGGCAAATTGAGTAAAACATATTCTTTTCATTTTATTTCATTTCTCATTCTTCCAATTTATTAATCACAGGGGAAAATATTAATCTAAAAGATTACCATAAGTTGAGTTAAAAAACCACAGTGTTTAAGAAGACAGAGGGTTAGGAGCAGAGGGAATTTGTCATCTAAGAAAGAGAAGTGCCTGAGTACATAAATATTCCTGTGAAAAGCAGACTCTCTCCATTCCCAGTGTGACATTTTTAAAGAAATGATTTATGCAGAGCTTATTAAAAAATGTTCAATCAAAGGACATGAGTTCAAGTGACTTCTTCAGCCTGGCATAAACAATCACGTCTCCCGCCAAGAGAGCGTGACCAGGCGAGGTCTGTGGCATTCTGATGGTGATGAGTAATTATTATCATCCAGCTTCAGAACTTATACCAAATTTTGCCTCTGAACTTTATGTCTCTTTTCTCTCCAGAATCATGGAGAATGCACTCTACTATGATCATTTCATTGTGAAAGGAATGATTTGGATTTCTGAGGAGGAAAATTTGAACAGACAGTTAATTTTACTAAAAAGTTTCTGCTCTAATCACAGCCCACAGCCCAGTGCAGACCAAGCAAGTGATTGTTCCTTCCATTAAATCAAAATTAAATCATTCTAGTCAGATCCTTCTGCAAAAAAACAAAACCAAAACAAAACAAAAAAACTAAAGATAAATGTTTGACGAGATCTTGGGAGTGTTTTAATATCATCTTTTTGGGAATTATTAAGCCATTTTAAATCAAAATTGCTTATTTTCACTTTTCTTATTCTGCACTAGTAGTAGCATTTATCCGAAAACACTTCAGAAAAAGAATTCCCACAGTAATATTAAAACATCTCCTTAAATATTAAAAACATATTCTATCAATTCTTCCCCACATTTTAAAATTCCAAGTAGATTATTTTTTTCACATCATATTAAAATTACAATAAAGACACAGTTAAAGGTACAGTTTTTAATCTGTCTGTCCCCTGGCAGTACTTCTCACTGATGTCACCACGTCTTAGGAGAATTGTCCTTTCTCCCACTAAACAAGCCTGGCTTTAATGCTGACAGCCCTGCCGCCATCGCTGCTCTGCCTCAAAGCTCTGGCCCGTGTAGCATTAATTTAAGATCCACAATGTCACACGTTCCACGTGGTTTCTCCTTGAGCTTCTATTTGCAGACAATTCATACTCTCCTTGCCCTTCACAAGTCACTCACAGGTCACTGACCTTTAAATCCTTGTGTTGTTCTCCTTTCAAAATATTCTCCTTTTCTATCAAAATGCCTCATATCCTTCCTTCTCCCTGGATGCCAATAAAAACAGGGGACCCCTTGGAGCCTCAGCCTGCTGCCTTCCCTCCATCTCCAGGTTTTCCTCACCTGCTCCTCAGGTGCTCTGCCATTGGGCTCGCTGTCTCCCTCTCATCTGTGACTTCTACCACCACAGGACACACGCCCAAGCCCTGTTCTTAGCTCATGCGGGACTGCCAATCCCAGCAGCCCTCACTTTTCCCTTTTCCAGACACACCTTGGTCCTTCAGATCACCTCAGAGCTTCACCTACACATTTGTGAGCTGAAGAACTGGCTACTTGGTCACAGCTTCCCTCCTTCCTACCTACCTGTCTGCCAACTTGGGTTCCAACGGCTCGCAGAACACTCACCATCAACCAGGTGTAAAGTCAGAGAAATAGATCCAACAGGAGATCTACCTACCTGTCTATCATCTATCTATCTATCTATCTATCTATCTATCTATCTATCTATCTATCTATCTATCTATCTATCTATCTATCTATCTATCTATTCATCCATCCATTAATCCATCCGTCATGTATCTATCCATCCATCCATCCTCATGTATCCATCCATCTGTCCAGTAGTCCATCCATCCATCAATCCATCCATCCTTCCATCTGTCCATCTATCCATCTGTCCATCATCTAGCACCAAGTTTTACCGACCAAGCACGACGACAGGTGTGGGGTCCTTGCAGGGAAGCAGGAGGGCTGCAGGGGAGCTCCAACCAAGGGATGGAAACTCTGTTCCATCTCCCCTTATATCCCATCAAGTGGCAACTTCCCACAACCCAGTTACGTGCCCAGTGAGGGACCCCAGTCACATGGGACACACTGTGTGGATTGGGGATGGAGTCAGCCAGGTGGCGGCCACATTCATGGCTTTCAAAAGCCAAAGGAGAGCAAAGTGTGGGGTGTCCGGATCCATCAGGAAAGTGTACAGATGGGGTAGTGTGATTCTTGCTTCAGGAAGTGAACCCTCTTGAACAGTAAATATTTTGTAAAATACTCGCCTCATGCAACAAATATAAGTTGTGCAAACATATGGATCAAATTCTCCTTAAAATTACCATGCTTCAAAAAGTAAGCAGAAAAATGTCTGGCAATGCTACTGAAATGACTTTCCCAAATGGTTTGCATTAAATTAGAAATGTTTAGTGGACCCAAAAACATCTCTGGGCATATGACCTCAACTAAAGCTTAATTGTGTGATTCGTGCTGAGACTTCCATTGCATAGTTATCAGTATCCCACGGATTCGAAGAATTTCAAATAACTTTGTCAAAGTTTTGCCTTTTCTCTCACATTTTCTTTGCAACAACTCCAGAGATAACAACCCAATAGTCAATATTGATTTTCTATTTTTTTCCCACCTCGTTTATTACATACTTATAATCAGAAAGATAATTAAGGCTCAATTCTAGATGCAACTATGAAAACAATGACACCATTATTAATTTTTAATTGTAATACAGAATTTCAACTACAGAACTAGTGTCCTCGTGAGCAGTCACTGTCATTGCGTTCACTTCAAGTGGCTATTCCTGTCCAAGAAAGAAACCCACACTGCATTTTGAGGATAGTTTACAACAAACAAATCAGTGTCTTATTTCACAGTCATATTTTCTTCTGGGTCAAAAACAATAATGCTAATATATATAGATATATAGTATCTATCCTCTACCTGTCATCTATCTATCTATCTATCAATCATCATCTATCATTTATCTATGCTTTTGAAATGAACCGAAGAAACACTACGGATTTGGGGGGAGGGATCGGGGAAGGAATCTGTTTTTAGAACTTACTTGTAAATTAAATTGTTAGGTTCCTTTTCAGTTCAAATTTGTACATACAACTCAACATATCTGGAGACTATCTTGGCGTATGGTAGGAATAATACTGTAATAGAAACAAACTTGACTTTTTCAAACACCATTTTTTGACACACTCACCATTTCCTACCCTAGAGCAGGACGCTGGTATTACTAGAAATTGAGATTGTCTTCCCACTCACTGGTCTAAAGGTCAATCTCACCCCAGTACGCCCCCTAGCTCACACCTTCTCACACATGCACACACGGGCACATACATTCACACATGTACACATACACACTCACATAAACGCTCGCACACCACCACTCACACACAGGCATGCACACTCCCCAACGTGGTCTTTCCTGGAGGAGCCGTCTCCGTGAAGCTGAGGGAAGGTGGCAGGCAGAGCCCCAGCCCCCTCGGAAGCTCTGCGCTGTGCGGGTGATGCCCGCGGTCGGCCAGTTATTCTCGTTTCTCAGACAGACGTCTGTCAAATCCATAAACTGCTGTGTTCTAAGAAGCACAGCGCACATAGCCGGGCTGAGTTGGAGAGAGAGTCTGAAAACTGTGCGTTTATGTCCCCAGGAGCGTCTTGGGTCCTCGGCTGTCCTACAGACACCGAACGAGTCGGTGATGCATCCAGGTAAAAGTCATGATTCAGAGCAAGCTGGAAAAGGCATCCAGGGGAGGCCGGGGAGTAGGATTAAAAAGTAATTTCAACCAGAAAAGACCATCACCAGCATTTGGACTGGAGGTCAGGAAAACGGAGTGTTCGTCCCAGATGTGCTTTTAGTCTGTTCTGTCTCTTGGGGGACTCGATGACCCGCCGAAAGCCTCAGCTTCCTAGCCTGAAATGCAAAAGCCAACACTTGCAGCTCCAGGGGCCTCCTGCAGCTCTAAAATCTCCACGTTAAGACTTTCCACCAGGACAGCATTTCTCAAATGGGCAACTGAAAACGAGGGAGGTCCCTGGGGTTGACGTCACAGCAGTGGGGAACGTGGGACAATGGTCACCTCCAAAGCCTCCACGAACAATCTCTCCTTCAAACACCCAAGAGCTTCTGACATAAAATGAGAGGGGTGATCCAGTTTCATGTTTTTCAGTTTTTGAGAGCAAGAAAGACAGGGAGACACGCCCCAAGGACCACCTCTCACCCCTAAATGCAGGCTGAAGACGGTCGAGGGGTCCTGTGTCGCCATAGGAGGCCAGGTGACGCGCTGTGTGTACCACTCAGGGTCCTCCCCAAAGCAGGGAGAAAACACTCAGGCTGCTGATGAGACGCTGGCACGGGTTCCAGATTTTGTCAACTACAAACCTAGTGTGGTCCACGGGAAGCGAATTTCTGAGGTCCAGTATTACCGACCAGTGTAATAGGTGTGCCAGGTACCACCATTTGCTCAGTCCACAGAGTAACCCACTGGACCGGTATTAAAACGGGATGTTTATTATGGCAGGAGGTTGGTGACACCCGAGAGGAGTGCAGGGGCCTCTTTGCCCTCAGGGCAAGCTTTGCCACCTGCTTCTCCCATCCAAATGGTGGACAGGTGACAGCTGCCAAATTGACTGTCAGCTCGGAGTCTCAGTCCCCATTTTCCAGGACCAATGAGCTGATCGGCTTCCTGAGATCAAGGGCTCCCAGCTCACCCAGTGGGCTGTGCCCGGGAGGGAGGCGGCTGGGTTTCATCAGCCAGGGCAGCCCCCCATGATTAAGGGGGGACGTCCCCAGGACATCTTAGCTCCAGACGGCCCAGAGACGCTCCTTTAAATGGTCACCACGTGGAACAGAGGACAGACAGCGTTTCACTCTGGAGGGGAAAACCTGAGGTGTTCTTTTAAATATATATATAGTCTTTTCTAAAACAGTTTTCTTTCCACCAGGAAATCAGGATGATAAGCAGGAGAAACAATTCATCTAAAAATTGTCCTGTATATGAAGCATTTTCCAGTGTATGAAACAACCATTCCAAAAATGTCATCTGTTTGTGACACGTATCTTGCACTTTTGTTCTTAGGCCCAGTGTGTAGTGAATGATTAGATGCCAAACTGCTGTGAGAAAGGACGCACGTGGTGACAGGTGACCTGGAGGCACGTGGAACCCAGTTTTTCAGGGGCCTCAGGGTGAGTGTTCAGCTGTAGCAGCCTGGATTCTAGAACACACGGGACAGAAATCCGAAAGCAAACAGGGAGGGAAGGAAAGCAAGCATTCTCTCCTGTTAGGGGTTCAGCTGGGCTCACAGGCTACTGTGTGCTCTGGCTGCAGCCTAGGGTCCAGCGTCCAGGAGCTGGAGGTGATTTAGCAGGGCGCCAGGGCCCACGGACAGGAGGGGTCATAACGGGACATCATGGCCACCGAGAAAGTCCAGTGTCAGGACAGTGGGAAAGGACTGCGTAGGAGAAGCCCCTGTAGAGTCAGAAGACAGTCTGCGCTCAGAAAACAGTCCCGGTGAGCAGAGAATAGCACACATCTCCAGGGTCCAGGCACAAGACCATAAACTGGGGACACATCTGCCCTTTTCTATTGCGCCCAGCTAGAGGACTGACCTTCGGGCCTGTCCTCTCTCCTCTCTGCTGCCCTGCCCTCCAAAACGGGCTCCCAGACTGCCCTCACCATGGAGCACCGCTGGGCTGCATCCTGCGGTGCCGCCAGGGACGTCCTTTGCGCTTGTTTGCGTCGCCAGAGCCTGTGCCCGATCTCCTCGGCAGCCCACCAACTCCCTGGTGGCAGGACCAGGGTGCTCTCCTAATATGTCCACGTGCTTCTCCGCACGAAGCGTTCATTTCATGTGTCCGCATGAAGGCACGAGAACTCATAGAAGACTCGCCCGTGGTCCCTTGTGGAGGCAGAGCAGTGTCATCCCGCCAAGCGCCGGCCCCCGTCTGCACAGCCCTGGGCTGTCTGCTGCCTGTCCCACGTGGAGACACCGAGCTCACTACTGAGCGATTGTAAAACCTGACACTTCACTGACATCAAGCACTCTAAGGAGTTAACAATTTCACCAGCAAATGCAGAGTGAAAAGGAGTGAGCTGCCCATTCGCCACTCACGTCACGTCAGGGCCGTGTTTCGAGTTCATTGTCCTTTATGGAAATGTCCTCTTGATGGGACATTAGGAGCAACAACCAAAAGGCACTGTGGATTCTGCAGGGAGATCAAGGGAGGGGGCGTCCACTGTGTGCCACCCCGCTCGGTGTCAGAACCGACTCTCCGCCTGGACCTGCGAGCCCCTAGTTCCCCTCTGCCCGGGCTGGCCCCACGTCACGTGAAGCCGCCTTCAGGATGCCAGCAGCCCCCTGTGAATACGACTGGCGAGCTCAGGATGGGCAGACAGCATCCTGTCGTCCTCAGTCAAACCCCTTGGGAGTTCGCGGTGATCTCCCCGTGACCTGCATTGAGCACACACACGTGATGGAAACGTCCCCATGGCCACCCCAGGGGCCTGACTCCAAAGTCGCTGTAGGACCCCGTCAGCCGTGCTTGGTCCCAGCGGTCCCACCACCTCTGCCGGGAGGAGGTCGGCGCCCACCAGCAGTACCCGTGTTTATCTTGTGAGTACCACCTGTCGCAGCACAAAACCACCGGGTTTTCAGAAACACAGCCATTCCTTGGTCGTTCCGCCCCTTCCGGGCTGGCTCTGTCTTCTGGTGTGAAATAGTCTCCTCCCCCAAATACTTCCTAATTTCCCCTCAATCCCGTGAAGTTCAGCACGTCTACGCTCACTCATCCCATTGCATTCTGAAGCCTGTCTGCCCAGGACACAGCCACAGATGCTGAAAACACAACGTCTGGTGTTTATGCATCAAGCCCAGATATGCTCTTTCATCAGTTAATGTTTTTCTGCATCTGTTTCTTCTCCCAGATCGGAGACAATGCTGTTTCAGGACAAGGTGAGGTCAGTGCATCCCACATTCCTTCCCGTCCTAACAAGGAAATTCTCTTCAGATTTTACTTAGCTCTCATTTTTTCTTGAATTCATTATCTCTTCTTCGGTCATGAAAAATGTGTTCTTTAATTATAAAACTTCTCTTTCCAAAAGCACACCTTTCCAAAATCTTGAAAGCTTGGGTGTTTCTTCTCTTTGTGATTTTCTAAGTCACGTTATGTTTTTTAGGGGTTGGACATGGGGAAAGCTCCAATTTTTCCTTTTACTAGAGACCCTTAATATTGAATGAAATAGTGATTCTAGTTCAGCTTTCACTTTGGTCCAAGCCTAGTGAATATCATCACAATATATTTGAAGGCAAGACTTTGAGAGCCAACATTTAAATACTGCTAGCTTAGTACTAAGGTATGCTCCTTCCCTTCAATGTCTTATGAACACGTAGACAAAGAGGGCCTCGGAAAACAATCACGTTAACGGCGAATGAGTCTCAGCACACCCATCGGTGGCCCGGTGGGGAGGGAGTCCCCAGCCGCAATGCAGGAACAGAACTTCCACTCACACACAAGCCTGGCCCAGCCTCTGACCTGCAGTAAATACCAGCCCCACAGCCGAGGCTCTGGCCTCTTTTTGTAACACAGGAACTATGGTCCTCACAAAGTCGTATGCAGGGATCCGTGACATCATCCTGAGACGTTACTTTGTAAACCTGTTGGCAACAGGAGCCGTGCTGTGTGACAACCCACGAGGTGGCTCGCCAGTGTTTTATCTTCACTCATCCTACGTGCTCCCTTCCAGACGAACACCAGAGGCTCAAGGTGGTGGCAGGAGAAGGACCCTGTGGTGTGTCGTGTCCGTCCTTCGCTTGAGAAGTTCTGCGTGTTTGGTTTCCACACGTTATGTGACTGAGCTCACATGCATAGGCCTCACACAGAGGGGACAGCAGAACCCTGGCCCGTGTGCCAGACAGAAGGAGTCACCCTGGGAGATGGACCCTGTGGGGCTCGGATGCTGCACCTCCCGCTGTGGGTGCGGCGTCAGTCACAGCCAAGCCCCAAACAACTGGACGGGAAACAGACTGACCATGAGAATGGGGGGGCATGAGCACATCCCATAGGCGACTCAGGCTGGGTGTCTGGAAAAAATCTGCTGGGAAAATGCCGTGTGGCCTGTGTGCTACTCCAGGGAGATGCAGACTGTCCCTCTGCCCACACAGACATGACCCCATCCATCTGTCCACTGTCCTTCCTTCTGTGAGATGCTGATATCGCCGACCGCCGCCTGCTCCCGGATCACAAAGCCACAGCCTCCTCTCCAACGACAGCAGTCCTCACCCTCACTCAGAAGCTCTGTCCTCTGACAACATCCCTACCCCTGCGCCTGTGCCCCACTGAGTCCCCTCAGGCTACTCTCGGTTTGTTCCGTTTCCGCCAACGCCTCCTTTGGCTTCACCACACTGACATTTCCAATCCAGAAACAACCCAATTGTGTTTCCTCTCCGAGGACTCTGCCCATAGTCCTTACAAAGCATGTGTCAGCAGACAATGGAGGTGGCTGAGGAGCTGAAGGCACTGTCCGGGGCTCTGACTTGGGAAAAGCCTTCCTAGAAGTCAGCCGAGGCCACAGTCAGCTGACCCTGCCACGGGCGGACCCCGGATGATCCAGGCGGAACCAAAATAATCACAGGACTTCTCAGAAGTGGACAAAGAAGGAACAGAAGAGTGAGCAAGCGGGGCGTGAGGAGGAGAGACCCACCACGGGGCCACGGGCCAAGGAAGGCAGCACATCTGCGAGCTGAGGACACACATACGCCAGCAGGTCATCACCAGCCCCAGCCCGCAAAGAGCGGGATTCTGCAAAGAGGACAGCGTGCTGCCCTGGGGCCCCTCCCTCCAGTCAGCCCAGCAGGGGTACAAGGCAAGGAAGGGTGTGCTGAAGCCACTGCGTGCCAACGGCAAACCAACGCAGCACTTGACAACAGCTGTTACATAAAACTTGAAAGCTAATGAAAAATTAAAACCATGAACGTACTAGAAAAGTAGGCTAATAGTTTTGCGCATTTTTGGTGGGGAAGACTGTCCTAAACAAGCCAAGAGAAGGAGAAGACTGAAGGGCTCAGTCACAGGTGACACGCACAGACCTGCCCCACGGGGCCTCGGTCCCAGAGAACTTGTCCTGCACCCCCCACCCCAGAGCGCCTGAGACTGCCTCCAAAACATACTCCAGCACACATTTTTAAAGATAAGAACAATTTTTCAATATTCTGATAGAAAATAAACTAATTAAAAACAGATTACAAAAATCCAGCTGGCCTCTCTGCGTCAATAAATTCTAGGAGGTAAGAGAATAATGATCAGGGCTGGCCCGGTGGCTCAGGTGGTTGGAGCTCTGTGCTCCTAACTCCGAAGGCTGCCGGTTCGATTCCCACATGGGCCAGTGGGCTCTCAACCACAAGGTTGCCAGTTCTATTCCTCAAGTCCCACAAGGGATGGTGGGCAGCGCCCCCTGCAACTAAGATTGAACACAGCACCTTGAGCTGAGCTGCCGCTGAGCACCCGGATGGCTCAGGTGGTTGGAGCGCATCCTCTCAACCACAAGGTTGCCGGTTTGACTCCCACAAGGGATGGTGGGCTGCGCCTCTGCAACTAGCAACGGCAACTGGACCTGGAGCTGGAGCTGTGCCCTCCACAACTAAGATGGAAAGGACAACAACTTGACTTGGAAAAAAGTCCTGGAAGTACACACTGTTGCCCCAATAAAGTCCTGTTCCCCTTCCCCAATAAAATCTTTAAAAACAAACCAAAAAAAAGAATAACGATCAGATATAACGAGGGGAAAGCATCTGACTGGTTGGCAGACCCCACCGAGCTGTTCAGGTGTAAAGACTACAAGTGACACTGACTCAGAAAACAAATTGCCAAAATATTCCTGAGCAAAAATTCCTTGACAAGATCATTTTATGTTGTCAATGATACAACTGAGAGTGAAGGCATCTGAACTGGTAAATAATTTTGACAGAGATTGTTTGACAGAATCTCCTGAGGCAACACAAGTACCTACCCAACAGCAATCTATTACTGTTTGCCTAAAAGTATGTGTGAGAGATTTTAATTCTTTTCCATGGTGGGATAACCACCAGTTTTGCCCTCCTATTTTAAACAACTACAAAATACCCAAATGTTTGAATTATTAACATCAAATATCAAAAACCCTCTATAAATAAGCCAATAACCTTGAAGAACTTGAAAGAGTTGACAAAAATAAAATAACAACAAGCAATACATTTAGAGTAATAACACATCCCACGAAAATGGCATCGGACTCAGATGGCCCGGGGGGTCGTACTATCACACTGTTAGAAAATAGTCTGTATTCAGACTATTTGAGCACTCCTAGCATCTGGAAAATGTCGAGAAATACGGCAATCTATTTTATGAAGTGAGTGTCACCAGTTACCAAAACCCGACAACAGTGATCGCATGTAAGACTATAAAGAAAAAACCTGAATGGGATATGAGTAAATAAATCCAACTTATTTTAAAACACTAATATGTAAGACAAAGCCAACTTTCTGCCAGGAATAAAAGGTATTCAGTATCGGAAAATGTATTCATACAATTCACAGCCTACGGTCATCTTGACAACAACCAGAGATACACTTAACTAAAATTCAACCATAATTCGTTAAAATGAAAAAGACGTTTTTCACTTTGATGGGGGTATCAATCACAATCCAGGACGTGCACTTGGGAGGACAGCAAAACGGCACTCTTGCTCTGGCCTCCATCTTATACTTTCATTTAGACCGTTGTTTTGTAATAAGCACCAAATAAGAAACACTGCTTTCTTTCCCTCTTTATCCCAGCATTAGCAAGAACACATGAGTTTCTCCTGGTCTCTCTGTCCGTTGATATTATAAAATATTTTCCAAAATAAAAGGAAAGAAAGTAAGGTATACAGCTACCAGTCTTTGTGATTGTTTAGGACTCTCAGCTTATCTGAACACTGCAAGCAGCCTTACCAGGACACACCCAGACATTGTCCCACAATCCACTCCAGTAAACTTCACCTCTTGGAATACAATGGGTCACCACTGGATTTCCTGTAATTTCTATCAGCTTATTTCCTAATATTTTAGTAGTGTGTCCTTTTAAGAAAATCACAGAAGAAAGAGACACGGGAAGGTTGTGTGCACTTGAGAATTCTCCCTCAAAGCAGTTTCAAAGGAGGGATGAGTGTGTATCACTATCTGGTATGTAACAAATTATCCTAAACCAAGGGGCTTCAAACAAGCGACATCTATCCTCTCCCAGGTCTGCGTCAGGACTCTGTGCAGAGTTTACCTGGGGGCCTCCGTCCGAGGTATCTCGGGAGGCTGTCGTCACACTGGCAGCAGGGCTGTGGGCTGCGGAAGGCTTGCATGGGTGGGACTCCCAGTCCAGCTCCAGCTCGTCCCCGGCGGTCAGGACGAGGGCCTGTTCCTTGCTGTGCCACGTGGGCCTCTCCCTGAGGCCGGGTCCAACATGGACACTGTCTCCCAGCACAGTGGAGAGGGAGAGGGAGAGGGAGAGAGAGCCCCGCCGAGGGCGGAAGTCACAGTCTTTTTAACACCACTTCTTCTACCATATTCCCGCACCCCCATTACAATGAATCCCTAACACCAGCCACACCGGGAGAAGGCTGCCTGGAGGCAGGGGCCCCTGGGGTCCATCCCAGAGGCCGCCCGGCACAGACAGCACCCCACCTGTCCTGGTTGGTGACAGGACGAGAACTTTCTACTGTTTTCCAGATACAACAGCCAAGAAATGAAACTGGGGTTTTCCAAACAGAAGACAAAGCCTGGGTCCCTCCCATTTCTCCTCGCATCTATCACTGAATGGTTTGGGTATTACGCTGTCCAGTGACTGGCATTTTTAATGCTGTGATCTCTGTCTTCATTCATATTCGTGGTGAGCTTAGATACAAAGGTTGCACTGGACTGAACAGACTTTACTTTAATAGAAACAGAGGTATTTCTATTTTGAGTGCACTTTTGAACTAAATATGCTTTCTAAGAAATAAATAGAATTAGAATTACTCACATAAATTATAAATGTGTTGATTCTAAGAAGAAGTCAAAGCAACGGCACAAAGTACCTACAGAATTTTAGGGGTGAGTTTTACTTCATTTATTTACATATGATCACATACTCGTGAGTACAAAACTCCCGAACGTAATAAGGGCCTGTGTGACTTAGGTCAGATGGCAAATGCAGCAAGTTAAGTGCCTCAGACATCCTGCTGAAGAAAAGCAGAGGACATATGTTTAAAGTTTTTATTTAGCTAGAATCTATACTGTAGTTGATATGAACATTATA
Organism: Rhinolophus ferrumequinum; assembly: GCF_004115265.2. Classification (NCBI taxonomy): domain Eukaryota; kingdom Metazoa; phylum Chordata; class Mammalia; order Chiroptera; family Rhinolophidae; genus Rhinolophus; species Rhinolophus ferrumequinum. The sequence continues at coordinate 2,362,277 of NW_022680354.1, forward strand.
AAATTACAATAATAGCAGGAACAGAGAAAACAAGTTGTTTGAAATAGTGGTAACTGCACTGGATGAAGGTTACTGACTGGCACACTCCTTCACAAAGCCACATGTTTCAGCCACAAGAGAAGCTGGTGGTGACAGACCCATTGCCCCTGTTTTCTGCTTAGGCAACGCCAAGTCCATGCCAACCATTACTGTTCTTACCATACGATGAGGGCATGATGCGCACAGGAGGTGAAGCTCTTCTCAGGGTGGCCTGGCTGGTAAGTGGGGGAACCGGGGCTGGAGCCCCAGAACTGACCCCCGAGTGTCACTCCTGACTGTGACGATCTGCTGTCTCCATCAGGAGCGTGTGAGCTGGCCCCTGACCAGCTGTCTGTCGGCTTAACGAACAAACTCGTGGACGTTTGAATGAACAGATGGGCCGAGATAGTTTTTTATCTGAATCAAAACTGTGGGGTGCTACCTTTTTTCATTGGATGGCTTTTATCCCAATAAGTGTCGCCTACAGAGCAAAGCTGCTTTACGTTATTTTTCTTAGTCAACACAAAATCATGTAAGTGCCACTCACAGGGGAAGCATAGTCACTGCTGTAAACAGCGGTCCTCGTCTGTGCAGAGGTCACCCTCATTGGCCTCGTCCTCATCCAACTTCCAATTGGCTGTGAGTGGAGTCGCCGCTCACCTCCTAAGACTTCTGGTGCTGGAAGCAAGACCCAGCTTGCTGAATCAGGGCCTGGAAAATCCTGCTCTCCTGATGCTTTTTCCATGTGATTAGCTGAGGCGCTCTCGGCTCCAATGCTGGCACGGCCCGCACGTCTCCCCTGGCGGTTTTAAAATTTTTATAAAGTGGAAAGTATTTTGCTTCCTTGGACTGTCAAACCAGAGAGAATGAAAGACGCTGCTATTGTGTTTGGGTGCTATGTGTACTTTTCTGCAGTTGGTAATCTTTTAAATCATTGTGAATTTAGGGGGGTTAAGGTTGCATTTGCCCATGTGTGTACATTTCTTTGTTAATATTTTGAGTAAACTATCTCATCATTATTATGGTGATAACTATTTCTCTGCATTTCATTATCTTCCCCAAATGTCACGTGTTTTTTAGTAGAAGTAAGAAGTAGCAAATAAAGTTTCTCCCTACAGAGACACGCGAGAACTAGGAGGAACGGCCAGCTGCTTCTGCCCCGCTATCTCAGCAAGCAAAACCCAAAACGCTTACAGCCAAGACTCTGTGAACACCGATCTTTGTCACTTTTCTCTCAAGTAGTTCAATAGCACCTAAGAATTGTTAATATAATGGTGAGTTAGATGATCCTGGCTAACGAGTTATGAAAACTCGGGATTGAAATACAATTTTCATCATTTTCAACTGCATTCCAATCAAAATAAAACTTGGCGGGATTACTAAAACTGTTCTTAAAGTCTTCATTTCAGCAAAGTGCTTAGTTTTGTTTAACTTACCTTTTGGCCATTAAAATATACTTTTATTTCTCTGGAGGTCACTCACTCCCATGGCTGGTTAGCCCACTTGACTTGAGAATTTGCAATGGTGAAACTAGAAATGAAAGATAATAAAGAGGATGCCGTGTGAATGCAGCGTTTTATTCCGTTTTTACGACTACATTTTGCTTTGAGGGGTTCACGCTATTTCTAAACGTTTGATTTGAGAAATGGTTCACTGACATTGTTTGCCAGGCACCAGTAAGTAGATGGAGAACCGTGATGGCTCAGGGTGGATGGGCAGCAAAATTCTACTGCATACATTTTTGCGAAAGACACGTTGCAAAACTAGGATTTATTTTCTAGGAAACTTCTGAGCTATGTTAAATAATGAGTAGTAAAGAACTTTAAAATGTATATTTCCATCCACCTAATCTTACGACATTTTGTTCAAGTAATGTTTATTTTTATGTCCCAAATACTTTCTGGTAAGAGGAATTTTGGTCCAGGTCCATATACCTAATGTAAGTGAAACACACAAGCAATTTTCTAGAAAGGCGAGCACACAACACTGAAAACTGGGCCCACACATTAGTGTTTGGGCCAAATTAACTGGGGTGCACACACCGACCAGTCCACTTAAGCTCCAGGGGATGCCGGCTTTTACAAGAAGCCGATATTTTGTTCAGGGCCCGGGGACAGGCTTGCCATTCTCCCAGAGGAGGAAACTGGCTTTTAATAATTCACTTCTAAGTATAAAATTTGGTGTAGATTTTTAAAAAGACATTCTTTAGGAAGTTCCTGTGTTCTTCCTTTGCTAAGTATCTTTATTGTGGTGGAGGTAGTTGGTCGTACATCAGTTAACCTAAATATAGCTGCTGAAACATCATCCAACTCGTTTGTTATAGCTAAAAGTAGTAAGAGAAATTGTATCTGTCAGACATGTACTAGGGGACAGTTGAACATGACTATCTATGCCTCCATGTCAAGAAGCCAGGAAAGGAACAACTAATCAGACTAAAGAAAGACAAGGAAGATACCACAGGAAGTGCAGAAGCCAGTGCATTATCAAAACACACTCGGTGCCTACGTGTGCTGCTGGCTGTTGTCCCTGCACGTAAGGGACCCAACTGCAGATTTTAATAGCTAATTCCAGGACGTTTAAGCTGAAGTGTAATTTTTTAAATGGAGGATTCTAGATACTGGGAAAGCTTGTAATTAAATGCACGTTTTAGTGACATTATAAATATGGTACAGCAAAGCTAATAAACAAAAGTGTTAACTAGAATAAAGGAGAGGCAAAATTACATTAGTAACCTTCTCATTGGAACAAGGCAAAAGTACCTCAGTAAAGAGAGAAAATTGGAAATGTTGACAAAAAAGAATGACTTTTTTTTCAAAAGGGAGGTTTTCTGTTTCAGTCTGAGTGGAGCCATTAGCGTCTCTCTCGCTGTTTACACTGTTACATACCATGTGAGACAGAATTCACTGTCTCATTTTATTCTTCAATTATCCAAAAGGGACTCTGGAGGAGTGGCTAGTTCCAAATTGTGTGCAGGAGAATGAAAGATGATCAAAAAATCAAAGAGTCATGTGCAGTTGTGGGAAAATACCATAAATGACCATCGTAACTAGATACGTGACCCCGACCAAGTCTCCAGAGGTGAATTTGTTATTTTATTCCTTGGACCGAACAGGAATGCCCAGGTAGAGGAGTCATGCGTCTGTCAGGGTGGATGTAAGGGAACAGGCTTTCTGAACTGCTCGCAGCCTGAACACAACGCACCACTCAGTCGCCCAATGCACTGACCCTGGGTCCTTCCTCCAGGTGAAGGTCCAGCTCTGCAGTGCTGATGGGTCCCAGATCCAGGGGGACATCATGCTGGCAAATACCCCCATAAGCTGAAGGTCATGGTGAGGTCATTCGGATGGTGGGAGGTCAGCCATGAGTGTGAACGCACAACTTGTTGTCTGGGGACCCTAGACATTTCCAGCAGTGAGGCCACAGCTGGGGACGGAGGTTCCCATGAAGACACACAGCCTTACATGGTGACCCCACTCAGAGAGTTTCTCAATTCTCAGGTAAAGTCAATCTGGAATTAACCCCGTTTCAGAGAGGCCACTGCGGTACACTCTGTTCTCACAGGTCAGCAGCCTCCTGGCCCTTCCCTCTGGGTAAGCCTCACGCACGCCCACCTTCCACGCACTCTTATACAGGGACTGACGTAAGTTGGAGTAAGGCTTTCCAGGACCTAAAGGACACAGGGAGACACACTAAAGATTACCTGAGATGAAAACCTCATCAGATGAGAGGGAATAGAGCACTTTTGTATCAGGCGAATCTGAAATACAACCAGCCTCCAAGATGAGCAGGAGCCGACTACACGTTCAGGCTGAGAACGTGGGTCAGAGCAGGTAACCAGGGCAGGGCATGACGGTTGCAAATGTGCTCCCTGGACTGGTTCTGATGACAGTAATAAGTTACCTGAAATACTGGTCCCACAGCCAAAGGCGTGTGGGACATTCTGATGATAAACAACAAAAACGAATGAATTTATCTGTGGTAACAATTTTCAGAACTGAACCATGACAATCTCCACTAGAAGGCTCCAAAAGGATGTGTGCAGAGAGCATGGAACGCTTTTGCTCTCGGTGCAAGAGAATGACAAAAGCCAGTTCCCTGCATATCTGGTGACTGCTCTTGAGCCCAACTAGTTCGTGGGCCTTCTGGGGATGGACCCAAAGTCTGTTTCATTAGTAGTTGCTTACTCCTCGTCACATGTGGAGGAAAGGAACCAGCTAGGAGAGGCTTGATTCTGAGCAGTGGTCGCGAGGGATGATCATTTAAAATGGGTTCCCTGAGCTGCAATCCAGGTCCATCTACTTCTCAACAAACTGTCAGATCTAGATTGCCGAAAACTAGATAATAATTGAATGCTAGTTTCATGATGATTCCAGCCAAGAAGGTCATGGTCCTACGTTTACCTAACTTTAAAACATGAAGCATGCAATCCTTACTGTTGAACGGTTGAGCGAGGGACAGATGCTGGGGCTCACGTCCAAGGTAAAGGCAGGACAAGACCCAGGACCGACGGGTGTATAACCAGAAGAGCCAGGCGGAGAACCTTTTAGCAAATGCCAGACGATGTTCTGGAAGAAGATCAAAGTCAGAACAGGGCAAATGGCACAGTTCTGTGCCTTCCATGGGGGGTGAGGGGTAACTGATGGAGAGCAGAAGCCACAGCAATGGAGCCAAATGGGGCCAGGACCAGATGCGCGAACGAGGCGGGCGGGGTGGGTGAGGAGCGTTGTCCTTGACATGGAATGCAGGCACCTGTGACGGATTTTTGCATGGTCATTCGCCAGCTCGCATGGTCGTGCCGTGTGCCTTAGAATTTCTGACACTGAGCAGAACAACTGGCCATGCATCCAGGAAGCCCTGGTGCAATTATATTTCCAGAGAAGAAGGAAATAAACAGTGCTCCATAGTCACCAATGTGAAAGAACCTCCCTTTTCTTTTAGGAATTTTGATTTCTCCAGGTATGTGCTAGGCTGATGCAAGTAATTTTTAGTGGTTTTTAAAAATATGAATGGTACTGGACAAGGTTAAGTCATTAAGTCAAAAACAGACCAAATAGCATTACCATGTGAATTCCATGTTTTAAAGGGGCTCTGGCCTTCGATTATCTACAGTGCTTTGCAAACCTGGTTTGTTTGTCTGGATATATAGTATGTAAAACATTTGCAAAGCACTTTCATACGTGATTTATTTACATGCATACGGCCACCATGCAAAGAGAGAAATAAAACATTCTGGTGTCGTGAGGTTATCACCCAAGCCCAAAGAATCTAGCATGCACCAGAGTCATATTAAAACCTAGGGCCACCCACGGCCCCTTTGTCTATCCCATAGTTGGCTTCAGGGGTTCAAAAAAGAAAATCTCCAAACTTCTTAAAGTAGATTTTAGTATCCTTAATTAAATGCATATGACTCAGAACTGTTAGACGGTATTCTTACTCAAGTTGTTGACCAGGGGTGTTGAGGAAGGGCTGTTGTTGAGGAAGACTCACATTTAAGTAAATAATGCATAAAAATTAATTAGTAACAAAGATAAAAAATACATTCCTGGTGTTTATTCATTCTCTTAGCTTTACGTCTTTCACTTAACATAACCTTTCTGTTATAGAAAACTGAGGTAGTCTTTCCTCTTAACTGTATCTTATGGACTATATCTGGAAAATAAAATAAAATTTATGGAAGTAGGATATTAGTAATTGAATCAGTTTTCTGCATGAAGCATTTTAGATCATTTTGTTCGTGACCAGAAGTACTCTGAGAAGTCATGATTTTCTGAAAGAAACTCTTCCATTGCATGCCTGAGCTTAATGCGGTATGGGTTGAAGCAGCCAGAAAGTTGTACTTCATAAGTTTATTCCCAGTGAAATAGCGGAACAAACAAGAGTACAGATCATATTAGACTCATAGAGACATACAGAACATTCGACCCATCAGCAGCAGAATGCACGTTCCTCTCAAGTACACATTCTCCATGATAGATCACGTGTCAGTTGCAAAATAAGTCTTAACAGATCTAAGAAGATTAAATCATTCCAAGTATCTTTTCCAACCAAAAGGAATACCACTAAGGGAAAATGGGAAAACTCAAGAATAGATGAAAATTAAACAACACAGTCCTGGACAACCATTTAATCAAAGAAGGGATCAAAGGGGAAATCAGAAAATGCCTTGGAACAAACAAAAATGAACACAAAACATACCAAAACTCATGAGATTCAGTGAAAGAGTACTGAAAGAGAATTTTATTAAAAATGCCTACGTTAAAAATAAGAAAGATCTCAAATAAATAACTTTATACCTCAGATAACTAGAAGAACACACTAAACCCAAACTTAGCAGAGAGAAGGGAAGAATAAAGATTAGAGCAGAAATAAATAAAATAGAGAATAGAAAAACTATAGAAAGAACAATACAATTAGGAGGGTTTTCTTTGAAAAGATAAATAAAATTGGCAAACCTTTAGCTAAGCTAACCAAGAAAAAAGAGGGAAGACTCAAAGATTCATAAGTGGGAGGGAGACATTACAAGTGATGTCACTGAAATAAAAAAATATCACAAGGGACATTACAAACAATTGTAAGCCAAGATTAGACACCTTAGAAGAAATGTATAAATTCCTGTAAACATACAACCCATCATGACTGAATCAAAAAGAAATGGAAAGCCTGAAAGAAGGATACTGAATCAGTAATCAAAAACCCCTAACAAAGAAAAGCCCAGAACTAGATGGCTTCACAGTCATACAAATATTTAAAGAACAACTAACAGCAATTCTTCTTAAACTTTTCCAAAAAATAGATTAAGAGGAAACACTTCCAAACTCATTGTACAAGCCTAGCATTACCCTGATACAGACTGATCCCACAAGAAAACTGCAGATCAATATCTCTAATAAACACAAATGCAAA